>NC_058523.1:212188734-212546697 GCF_904849725.1 Hordeum vulgare subsp. vulgare | reverse complement strand
CTCTTTCTTCTCCTCTTGTCCCCTTCTTCAGGCTAAATTAGCTAAGAATGCCTTTTTGGAGCTAATTATGTCATTTCGAGGATAATTAGCTAAGTATAGGTCATGTTTTATTAAATAGACCATTTTGGAGGTAACTAAGCTAATTATGTCATTTAGGTGGAAGCCTAGCTAACTATAGGTCGTTTCGGAGCTAACTTGGGTAAAATAGGTCATTCCGGAGCAAACTATGCTTATTAAGCCATTTTGGATCTAGCTAGGCTAATTATAGGCCATTTAATACCTATGTTAGGGGAATAGGTCATCTTGTAGCTACGTAAGCCTTGTTATGTCATTTAGGAGAGAACTTAGCTAACTATAGGTCATTTTTTATTAAATAGGTCATTTCGGAGCTAACTAAGCTAATTATGTCATTTTGTAGGATAATTAGCCAATTTAGTGTTTTTTGGATGAGTCTAAGCTACGTAAAGGAATAGAAAGAGAAGAAGCAAGAAGAGAAGAAGAAGTAAAAGAAGAACGAGGAGGAGGAGGAGAAGGAGAAGGAAGAGGAGAAGAAGAAGAAAAGAAGAAGGAGAAGGAGAAGGAGGAAGAAGGAGGAAGAAGAAGAAGGAGAAGGAGGAGCTCCTTCTCCTTCTTCTCCTTCTCCTTATCCTTCTTCTTCTCTTCTGCTTCTTGTCTTCTTCTTCTTCCTTCCTTCCTTTCATTTTTCCTCTTTCTTCTCCTCTTGTTCCCTTCTTTGGGCTAAATTAGCTAAGAATGCCTTTTTCGAGCTAATTATGTCATTTCGAGGATAATTAGCTAAGTATAGGTCATCTTTTATTAAATAGACCATTTTGGAGCTAACTAAGCTAATTATATCATTTAGGTGGAAGCCTAGCTAACTATAGGTCATTTCGGAGCTAACTTGGGTAAAATAGGTCATTCCGGAGTAAAATATGCTTATTAAGCCATTTTGGATCTAGCTAGGCTAATTATATGCCATTTAATACCTAAGTTAGGGGGAATAGGTGATCTTGCAGCTACGTAAGCCTTATTATGTCATTTAGGAGAGAACTTATGTAACTATAGGTCATTTTTTATTAAATAGGTTATTTAGGAGCTAACTAAGCTAATTATGTCATTTTGTAGGATAATTAGCCAATTTAGTCTTTCTTGGATGAGTCTAAGCTACGTTGAAGAAGAGAAAGAGAAGAAGCAAGAAGAGAAGAAGAAGTAAAAGTAGAAGGAGGAGGAGGAGGAGAAGGATAAGGAAGAGGAGAAGAAGAAGAAAAGAAGAAGGAGAAGGAGAAGGAGGAAGAAGGAGGAAGAAGGAGGAGGAGCTCCTTCTCCTTCTTCTCCTCCTTCTTCTCCTTCTTCTTATCCTTCTTCTTCTCTTCTTTTTCTTCTTCCTTCCTTTCATTTTTCCTCTTTCTTCTCTTCTTGTCCCCTTCTTCGGGCTAAATTAGCTAAGAATGCCTTTTTGGAGCTAATTATGTCATTTCGAGGATAATTAGCTAAGTATAGGTCATGTTATATTAAATAGACCATTTTGGAGCTAACTAAGCTAATTATGTCATTTATATGCAAGCCTAGCTAATTTTTATTAAAACACTAGAAATAGCATACCATTATCGTCATCACGGCGGTGAAGCACGGTGGCTCTGGCTTGTTTCACCTGGAGAAGGCTGCCCTGGAGAAGGCTCCACTATAGAAGGGTCGTGCGATGCGTTTCGGGAGATATTCTGTACCAAACATCGTTTGCAATGTGTCGTTAGCGTGAGGACACTCTTAAGATCACTGCACTGAAATGAAACTCACCGTTCCCGCCCTGTTAATGACTGGCATCGGCGGAGGGACTTGGCCGCTCTTCTCGCACATAGACTGTACATTTGGTTTCGACAAGTCAAAGTTTTTATTTATTAATGAAACGTACATAAAAATGCAAGATTTTAAATAACATGAAGCAGAAACTTACCACGAAGTGCTCGTATATGGCCCTGTTAGACGCATCATTCCGTGCCCTCTCCGCCTCCACCAATACAGTCGTCCTCTCCTCCAGCTCCCTAATCTCCTTATCCTTCTCCGACATAGCCGCCTGCATTGCCGCTCTCTCTTTCTGAATAGCAGCTTGCAATGCAACTCGTTGTTAGCAATGTAATCATATTGGTTCCAACGCACAACATAATGTGGAAAGATAGTTGAGTCCATTAAACTAACCTCGATGGCGAGCTCGACTGGCCATGGATGACGTGTTATCTCCGGACAGGAGCTTGTTTGGCGTGCCTTTATCTGCCGGAGAGTTCTAGGACAACGTATAAGGTCGTCTCCAATGGCGATCGAGCCATGGGGCCTCCCATTGCCAGCTATCATCACCAGCTCTGGATCAATAGGCCCCTCGCTCGGGTTCAAGTCCTCCCCTTCCCTCGCCTTCCCATGATCTCTGTACTTCACGAGCTTGTGGTGGGAGGAGATGTTGGTGAAGTTTTATGGATGCTCAAGGTCAGACTCAGAGAATGCCTTGACCTTCTTGTACGAGGCAGTATGGGCCATCGCATACAGGTCGTACATCTGTGGCACCTCCGTCTTATTGTGACGCGCCTAAAAGAGAGAGAGAGGAAAATTGTATTAGTAAAGGGCTCAAGATAGCATTAAGAATGAATTACATGAGGCATGAAGCAAACCACATACCCAGTTCTCGCCAAATAGGATTAAGTTGACGCTTCCTTGATGGTGTGGCACACCAACCATTTTGCCACGCCTCTCCTTGGCGTTGTTGTGGTTGGCCCCCCACGTTTCGGAGCACCACTGATCCGCCAAGGCCTCCCAACAATCCATCTTATCCACACACCATCTCGGGGGCACCTAAGTTAATAAAGAGAAATTTGAGCGCGTAAGAACCAAATCAAGGAAAGTTACTACAAAGCCTTAATAATATGTAATTACCTTCATGTAATGCTCCTTCTCCATCTTAGCATCATGACACTTCGCCTTGTCAATCCTAATACGCCGCGTGGCATAGTAGTCTCGAACAGCCTGCACCCGAGCCTCGTGCCGAAAGTTTTGAAGTAGGCGGCGACATTCGGTTTCGATAACCTTTGTCGCGTCCTCCTCGTATCCCACCTCACACCTGTAGTAGGTCTGCAAACGAGACAACATCGATTAGTACAATAACTAGCTATGGTTAATTTATAATTGTGTGAAGGAGAAATTACCCAGAACTGTTGGATCACCATGTCGGCCCTCGTGTGGCACAAAACACCGTCGATCTCCACCTCCGGCGGGGCCGGGGCACCCAAGTAGTGCTCCCAGGTCATTCCTACCTCTCGCTCCCGACCGGGCAACGTAACAAACCCTGGGAAGTTTTTACGGCAAAGCACACCAAGGACGATGTTGGGCTTGCGGACACCCTTGGCAACAATCCAACCCCTACGGTATGACAAATTAAAGCCAAAACATTAGATATTTGAAAAACATGAAGGCAAAAGGTTAAATAAGAGTAAATTAACTTACTTGTCCCCATTTGGCCTAATCGACCACCTCTGCTCGGGGGTCGCCGGCATGAGCAGGAGCCCCGAACTACCACGCTGGTAGACGGTAGCCCCCTCACCCAGCTCCTCGTCGCTACCAGCATGGCCACTTGGCTCAGCCCAGGTATCCCACTGGGTCTCTGGGGACGTACCCTCATCCCTGCTTTGCTCCGGAGTCGCCTGGAACGAAGCCTCTAGGACACGAGTCTCGTGGGTCGAAGGCTCGTCGACCCGAGGCTCGTGAACCGGAGACCGTATAGCATGTACCTCAGACGAATCCACCCTAGAAGTCCTGTGCTCAGGTGAATCAGCTTGGGGTGGTGGCGGAGACCGTGTAGCCTCCACCTCAGAAGGCGTGGCAGCCACCGCCCTACCTCTCCCGCGGCCACGTGTACCTTTAGTACAACATAAATACCAACATGAGTAATAAAATGTATATACATACCAATATACATACAACATGAGTACAACACAAATACCAACATGAATAGAAGGTGTACTTTTAGTACCTCTCAGCTTCGCGGGGGGTCGACCTCCTCTCACGGGGGGGCGCTCCTTGCATAGTAGAGAGCAACACTCTCCGAAGAGGCGAGGCAGGAATGGAAGTACCCATCCCATCACCCGCCGACGAAGAAGGAGCCGTGGAGTGCTTTCGACCCTTTCCCACCATCTTTCAACACGTGTCATGACAAAGAGTAAATGAAATTAGTACAACATAAATACCAACATGAGTAATAAAATGTATATACTTTAAGTGTATCATCGTCATAAATACCAACATGACTAATAAAAATTGAATACCTAACATGAACTCAAAATTTATATAAACTATAATAGTTGAATACCTGACATGAACTAATAACAATCATGCTCGTCTATATATGCTTCGGGGTCAATAAATGCATCATGATCATCACTATCATCAACAAATGCATCATCATCATCACTATCACGAAGAACATGTGGAAGGACACCATTATGTAATCGATCAAGAAGTGACAGGTCATCCGCAGCAGTAACCTCTTCTTCTTCCAGCTCTTCCTGTTCGGGCTCAGGGGTTAAGACGGATTCACTGTCGCTGTCTACTTCAATGTTGTGGGGTGAAGTAGAGCGGTTCTTGAAACATTTCTTGGACATACGTGTTTCTCGGAAAAATTCTCCTTCATATGTGTTTGGGTTAATGTGAGGTTCGTAATCCTCTTCATTGAGGGTAGGTGGTCTAAAATGTGGTGGCACTTCATAAACGACATCCCAACCTTTGAGATTTGGATTAGTTTGGCAGGCCCATGGTAGATAGAAATCTTGTGTTGCCTGTTGAGCCGTAATATAGACATCGGGAATATCTAAGTGGGTGTTTTGGTTGATTTCTACTAGTCCTATATGTTCATGAGTCCTTCTAGTCTCCCTCGGCTCAAACCAATAACATTTGAAGACTACGACGGTCGGTGGGTTTTCGTCATAGAACAGAAGTTCACAAATTCCTTCAACTCTTCCATAATACTCGGTCTCTCCTTCGCCGAGAGCAGAGACAGAAAAAATTGTAGTCTTTACGTCAGGCATAGATAGCTCTTCGCCAAAGGTACGAAAGTGATACCCGTTGATGTTGTATTTCTCAAATGAACGGACCTTATAGTCAAAACCATTAGCAACTTGTCTCAACTCGGCGTCCATAGACTCTGCATCAGCCTACAAGTTTAATATGAAAGAATGGATGCATTAGCCACAAATTAGACCAAGAAATCAAATGAGCCCTTAATGGTAATTAATTACCCTTTGTTTGAACCAAGAGATGAAAACGGGATAGTCGCCTCCATGCTTTGCGGGAAGCTCATACTCTTCGACGGAATCCTTTTCGATGACCGCTCCATCCGAGAATTCGGCAACGTATCGACTATATCAAATATCTGGGAATAAGAGTAGTTCAAAGCAATTAGAAGTTGCGGAACAATAATTTACCAAGAACTTACTCAATGTACGGCCGCACTTCTGTTAGATTGGTGAAGATATACAATGAAATGGTCTGCCATTCTTCGACATCCAACGATTTCCCTTTCGAAGCACCAGATGGTACGAGCTTACCTTTGAATAGGCTGAGGTTGGATCGAACTTTTATTGGATCGCCATCATTGTACCGCGGCTTCGGGTTATACAAATGATGATATTTGGCTTCGTAGTGTGCTATCACGAAGTTTGCCGCCTCCTCAGTAATGAATGCCTCGGCCATCGATGCTTCAATTCTACGTTTATTTTTACACTTAGCTCGAAGCGTCTTCTGCATCCTCTCAGTTGAGTAGCACCATCGATTTTTAGCCCCCCCCCCCATTCTTGCCTCGGTCGGGAGATGCAAAATCAAATGTTGCACTGGATTAAAGAAGCCCGGTGGAAAGATCTTTTCTAATTTGTAGATCAACTCTGGCGCCAACTCTTCCATTTCATCTAGCACGCCAGGCGATAGTTCTTTCGCACAAAGAGAACGGAAGAAATAGCTCAGCTCTACCAGTACTAGCCATTCATCCTCAAGGATAAAGCCACGCAACATCACCAGCATTACCCGCTCAATCGATATGTGCCAATCATGACTCTTGAGACCAAATATTTTCAATTTCTCAAGACTCGCTCCCCTCTTTAGATTCGCAGCATACCCATCGAGGAACATCAACCGCATTTTCACCCACAATAGCATTTCCCTCATAGGTGGCCTTTCAAGATTGAACCATGCCTTTGGCTTCGCTCTGCTTTGCTTTCCTTTCCGTTGTCGCATGTTTCACAATGGTCTATCACATAAAACCTCCAGGTCGATTCTAGCCTTAGGATTATCTTTTGACTTCCCCTCTATGTCGAACAATGTACCAAAAATGGCCTCCGCAATATTCTTTTCACTCTGCATCACGTCGATGTTGTGTGGGCCAAGGAGGTCTTTGTAGTAAGGCAGATCCCATAAGCATGACTTGTGAGTCCAGGCGTGTTCCGTATTATACCCTTTGAAGTATCCTGGACGCAAAGGATCAGGCTCGAGAGCGTTTAACTGATCAAGGGTCTGTTGGCCTGTCAACGCAGCTGGTGTAGTGTTTTTGACAACTCTACCTTTGATGAAAGTCTTCTTGTCTTTTCTGAACTTATGGTCAGGATCCAGGAATTATCTATGCATGTCGAAGCAGGAATACTTGCGACCAGCCTGCAGCCAATGGAACTGAAGAGTTGCCTTGCATGTGGTGCACGGGAACCTTCCATGCACACACCAGCCAGCGAATAGCGCAAACGCTGGATAATCATGCGTCGAGTACATGTACCACACATGCATTTTGAAATTTGTTTTGGTAGCCGCGTCGTAGGTCTTGATCCCATTATCCCAGGCTTCTTGTAACTCATCCTTAAGCGGCTGCATGTAGACATGCATATTTTTCCCCGAATAGTTGGTCCCTGGAATTATCAACATCAGGAAAATGTTCTTTCTTTTCATAATCTCTCCGGGTGGCAAATTTAGTGGAATGACAAATACAGGCCAACAACTGTATTGTGCTGCCGTCATACCATACATATTGAACCCATCCGTGCTGATGGCAACTCTAGGTTGCCTTGGATCTTCTGATTTATCCTTATGTAATGCATCGAAGTGCCTCCACGCAAAACCATCTGAAGTGTGTACGAGCATCTTGTTCCCATCCGCATCTAGTTCGGTTCTTTTGCCAAATTTGTGCCATGTCATCTGTCTGGCCGTCTCTTCGACCATGAAAAGACGTTGAAGTATTGGTACGATTGGCAGATACCAAAGAACACTAATGGGGATTTTGGTCTGATTCTTCTCACCCATACTGTTGTCTACCACAATATACCTGGAAGAATTGCAAATGGGGCAATAGCTCAAGGCCGCATACTCAAGCCTAAATAAGGCACATCCATTCTCACAGGCATGTATCTTCTCATAGGGCATCTTAAGTACACGGAGGATTTTCTCTGACTGGTACAGGTTTGCAGGCAGTACATGGCCTTTGGGTAGAAAGCGTCCAAATATCGTCATCATCGTGTCATAGCATTCTCTGCCTAGGTTGAATTGAGCCTTCAGAGCCATCACTTGCGCGATGGCATCCAGCTGACAAAGCTAAGTCTGCTCGTGGAGAGGACGTTTTGAAGACTCCAACATTTCATAGAAGGCCTTTGCAGATTCCTCCATCTCATCGTCCGAATCCCGAGCATCATCAAAGTCTTGCACCATGTCTTCAATCCTGGTACCATGCTCGTCGGTGCGACGACGAATCACCTCAGCTCTGGCACATTGGTCAGACTCACCATGAAGAGTCCACACCGTATAATTAGGCGTAAAACCCCACTTCTGCAGGTGTTCACCCATTTCAAACTCTGTCTGCTTTTTCCAGTTGTCGCAGTTGGGACAGGGGCACCATGTTTTTTGCTGGCCATTTGCAAATGCGGCTCTCACAAACCCCCTGGCTTTTGTTAACCATTCATGGGTCATGTCTTTCTGACTAGGGTGACCAATGTACATCCAAGCACGATCACTCATGTTGCCTAGCTACCTATGGGGGCACAAGAAATAAATATATAATTCATCATCTATTTTCATACGCTAATCAAGTTTGTCAGTTTTATTACATCCATGCAACCTACACGCTAATAGGTAAAGATAGGTCCTAATCCCACCCGAGTATGTGTAGATTGGGTAGGTTTTCCCATGCTCTGCTCCAGATGTGACGCAGAATTTCGGCAACACCTCCCCGCTGTTCTCCTGATACACGTCTCGGCAATAAGCAGAGAGGATGTGTACCCGGAGAACAACAGGGAGGCACTGACGAAATTGTGCATCGGATCTAGAGCACAGCATACAGGAAAACGAACCCAATCTACACATACTCGGGCTGTCCATGGATAATGTTGGACAATTCGAAAGGATGGTGGTTATAAATATGCAAAGAAATGCATATTTATAGATGTCGCCCTTTCAAACGGGAGACGCATACTGGTCACGCATACTCATGATGGAAGAAACCTATAGCTAGCAAGTTTCATCGGCACGAAGACCGGGAGAGAGCAAATTAAGGCGGTAGGAGGAGAAGTCATTTGTGCTCACCAACAAATGCAAGGGCGGAGCTCGTCCAACGCACGTGGAGGTCGTCGAACAACTGCACATTGAAATTCACACGATCAACACAAATATGATGTTTTTATAATTAACATAACTATGTGACCTAACTCATAACTATGTGGGTCAGTGTCGTCGGGGGTCGAGGGTCATTGGCGTCGGGGGTTGGGGTCTTTTCGGTCAACGAGAAGCCGAAGAGGTGTCGGGGCTCGGTAGTTGGGGGTCAGTGGCCTCGGGGGTCGGGGTAGGGGGTCGGGGGTCGAGGGTGAGTGGCGTCGGGGGTTGTTGAGAATATTATGGTTGATAGGGATGTTTCAAAATTTCATTGTTTTGTCCGGTGGAAGCACACACACCACAACATAGTGCACCGGTTAATTTGACCTCCCACTAATTAACTATCCTACAGAATCTACCACTAAGTAACTAAAAAAGAATCTAGCTACCACTAATTAACAAAACATAATCTACCACTAATCTACCACTACTAAATCTACTAATTAACAGAATCTACCACTAACAACTAACCTAACTAACCTAATTAACAGTAGGTAATTAACAACTAACCTAACTAACCTAATTAACAAATTATACGAAAAAGGAAAAAACTAGGGACTCACGGGAGGGGGCCGGCCGGGCGATGAGGATGGCGCAGGGAGGATAACCGTAGAGGAGGAGGCGGCGCGGGGAGGAGGCAGTGCGGGGCAGCGGCGCGGGGAGGAGGCGGCGCGGGGCAGGCGGTGCGGGGAAGAGGCGGTGCGGGGGTAGCGGCGCGGGGCAGCGGCGCGGGGCAGGCGGTGCGGGGCAGGCGGCGCGAGACGTCAGGAGGCGGCGGCGCGCGCGGTGGGGTATTCGAGCAGGGGTGGGCGGGAAGCGTCGGTTGGAGGGGGCGGGCGTGAGTGTATTTGGTGGGCCTTTGCCATTCGCCGCACTCCCAGGAAGACGACAAAGGTCCATGGGGGGCATCGGGTGGGGGTTGGGTTGGTGGGCTGCCGTCCCCTTTGCCGTCCGCCGTGCTCCCAGGCGGACGGCAAAGGGGAGGGGTGGGTGGGGTGGGTTTTCGGCCGTCCGCACAGGGCTTCTTTGCCGTCCGCCAGCCACCTCTTTGCCATCAGCCACCTCTTTGCCATCAGCACTGTGGCAGCTGACGGCAAAGAGTACCTTTGCCATGTGTCAGCAGACGGCAAAATTCTGAATTCCAGTAGTGATAAGTGCAAGTTGATGAAGAGAAAGTAAATTGTATGCGAGGGTCTCAACAAGCATGACCTTTTCAATGGTAAGTTCTAGAGAAATTACCACCTTGCCGAGACCGAATACCTTTGAATCCGCATCATCACCAAAGGAGACTTGGGTGGCCATGGATGGGTCGGGATGAATTTCCACCATCAACTCCTTGCTTCCGTCGTATGATTTTTAGCTCCGCTATTAAGCAACCATGACATCCCACCGGAAGAAAATTCTTGCATAAGATCAATGCTTGGATTTAGGTACCCATTCTTTAATGGGTCCTTTCAAGTTAGTAACAAGGGTCTTAGGAACCCAAATAGACCGTTCAATGTACTCATAAGGGGAACCAACAAATTTATCAAAGACATTTCCATTATTAGCACGGCATAAAACATAAGATGGATTAAAGTCGTCGGCATTGTTAGAAGGGAGGGTTTTGCCCTTCTTGGCATTACCACCCTTACCTTTCCTCTTCTTATTTTCGTGAGTACCCTCCCTAGCCTTGACAAAGGATTCTCTAAGCAAGGTAGATTGATTGGTCTTGATCTTCTTCTTCTTCTTGGCCTTTGGGGAAAACCTCACTCCTTCCTTAGCAAGCACTTCCTTTTGATTGCTTAGGAGATCATTGAGATTCTTTTCACCTTGAATGCATGTCACAAGGCATTTCTCAAGCTGCTCCTTTAACTTGGCATTCTCATCCACAAGATGTACATGCTCACAACACGGGTTAGTAGCATGTGCATTATCAATTAAAACAAACGGCGAACATGTAGCTATCTACTTAGTAAGTTTTACTTGGAGTTGTTCATGAGACTATTTCAACGAAGAATGAGCAGTCTTCAAGACCTTGTGAGCCCTGTCAAGTGTGTCAACCTATCTCTTGAGTCTAGATGGTCAACCCCAAGTGCAACCTTTTCATATTCAAGCACACGAGTAAGCACAAGAGCATTATTATGATCTTTTTGTAATTTAGCAAGGTCATCGTTGTGTGACTCCTCAAGAGTCAAACGAAGCCCTTGCTCTTCCTCAAGAGCAATGGAGAGATCATCTTTCTCATTGGCATAGTCACAACTATGTCCTTGCAAAGTAGAGATAGTTCCTTGATGTGTTTCGATGAGGTCATTAGCCTCTCCGAGTTGTTCCAAGAGAGCAACAAAGTGTTTCTTGGTTTTACCCTTATTTTGTCTCATGAAACTATCAAAGGAGTTTCCTTCATCACTAACCTCCTCTTGTTCATCTGTACTAACTATAGGATAGGGGGAAGTGGAAATGATAGTTTTGATGTTGGAGGTTACCTTGTTGGATGCCTTGGCCATAAGGCACTTGGCAATGTGGTTCTCGTTGGGGGCGTTGAAGAGGGACACCTTGCTTGGGGAAGAAGATGCAATGGCCACTGTGGCCATTCCCAATACTTCACCACTTGCATCATTGTCATCATCCTCATCGGATAGATACTCCTCTTGAGCCACCAACACCTTCTGGGGCTTGTTCTTCAAGAAGTTATTCTTGTTGGTGAAGGGCTTGGCCTTGTCTTTGCGAATAAGTTTGCCACCATTGTCTTCCCTCTTCTCATAAGGACAGTCAGACACAACTATAGCAAGTCCTCACATGTTGCTTGCCTTTCTTCCCATTTGAGTCGTTCTTGGAAAAATTGGGCTTTGAGTTTCTCTTATTGCCCCAAAATTGTCTTGACGCAAGAGCCATATGGTCATGATAAGCGTACTTTGTGTCTTCGGGGCACAATTCCTCTTCTTCTTCATCATCTTCCTCCAAAACAGCCTTGGCCTTTGAAGCAAGGTTTGTGAGAGTCTTTTCTTGACCATTGAACATGAGCTAAAGCATAGTTAGCGGTCTTGTTCAATATGTTCATGGCAATGAACTCATGCAACACATCGCTTGAGGATATGGAGTGAAAGCCTGGCCTCTGACGGATGACGGAGGACATGGATTTGTTGAAAGGCATAATGGCCTTGAGAAACTTACACTTGATCCAATTGTCATCCACATCTTTTCTTCCATGATCTTGAAGAGCAAGAGCACAAGTTGTCACCCTTCAATAGAGATCACGAGGATCCTCATCCTCAATCAAAACAAATTCATCGGCCTCATCAAGTATCACTTCATAGTTCGACCGTTGAATACTAGAGCTTCCCTTGTACATGGAAATGATGTTCTCCCAATAATACTTGGCACGAGTGAATGGACGCAAATGAGCGAGATCTTCAATAGGAACAACTGCTTGAAGGATGGACAACGCGGAGTGATTGAGCTAATTGTCAACCACTTCTCTTGGAGTGAGGTTTCTTGGATCATGTGGGTAATAGCCTTGCTCAATGATTCTCCAAACTTGTGTTGAGCTGTGATTCACATGACACTTTATACGAAAAATCCAGTTAGCAAAATCATTCTTAACAAGCTTAGGTGGAGGACCAAGGTTAATAATATGCGGTGGGTGAACCGGTCCTCCATAGACCACGGCAGTAGGAACCGAGGCAAAGGTATTTGCCCCACTCGTTCCTTGAGGCAATTTATCTCTATCACTATTTGCATTTTCCTCTTCGGAATTGATCCCCATATCTGATGTTGTAGGATTAACCACATGCAATGGGTCGGTAGACAATTTGAAACTATTAAGGAAATCTTTGAGCATGTTCTTGACCTCGATAGTCATTGAGGATCTAAAGGTGGACAAGGCATCATTTAGGTCCTCTCGCGAGACCGAGTTCGCAACAAATGCCTCACGCAACTCCACCGCCCTAACCCCATCGTCATCCCTACTCTTTGGGTGGTGAAATCCTTAATAAGGAGACAAGGCCCTCATACCAATTCAAAGTATCAATATGGTTGACTAGAGGGGGCGAACAGGCAACACCCAAATTTTAAGTTTTTCTTTAAATATTAAGGATAAGTAACAAATAAGTTGACTAAATATGCCGCTAGATGAGCAACCTATATGATTCTAGTAACAATAATAACAACAAATAACTTTGCACAAAGTAAAGGTTGGAGATAACCACAAGTAGAACCGTTGGAGATGATGATGTGTTACCGAATTTCCTTCCCTTTGAGGGGAAATAAGTCTCTGTTAGAGCGGTGTCGAGGCATAATGCTCCCCAAGATGCCACTAAGGCCATTGTATTCTCTTCACGCCCTCACACAATGTGAGGTGTCGTGATTCCACTATTGGTGCCCTTGAAGGCGGCAACCGAACCATTACAAACAAGGTTGGGGCAATCTCCACAACTTATTTGGAGGCTCCCAACGATACCATGAAGCTTCACCATAATGGAATATTGCTTAGAGGTGACCTCTTCCGTCTAGGCTGCTCAAACACCCAAGAGTAACAAGATATGCAAGAGATTAGTAGGGGAATCAAATATCTCTTGCTGGAAGTGTAGATTGAAGCCTTTGATACGTCTCCGTCGTATCTATAATTTTTGATTGTTTCATGCCAATATTCTACAACTTTCATATACTTTTCGCAACTTTTGATACTATTTTTGGGACTAACATATTGATCCAGTGCCCAGTGCCAGTTCATGTTTGTTGCATGTTTTTTCGTTTCGCAGATTATCCATACCAATCAAAGTCCAAACGCAATAAAAAAAACCTATGAGGATATTTTTGGAATATTTAAGATTTTTGGGAAGAAGAATCAATGCGGAACGATGCCCGAGGGGGTCACAAGGCCCCTAGCCGAGGCCTGGGGGTGGGGCCTCGCCTCGCAGGCTTGTGACCAATGCCTAAGGCGGTTGGCGCCCTTCTCTAGCCGCAAGAAATATAATATCTGGAAGAAAATTGTGTTAAAATTTCAGCCTAATCGGAGTTAAGGATCTCCGGGAATTTAAGAAACAGTGAAAGACCAGAATCTTGGAGCGCAGAAACAGAAGGACACAGAGAGAGAGATCCAATCTCGGAGGGGCTCTCGCCCCTCCGCCGCCATGGAGACCATGGACCAGAGGGGAAACCCTTCTCCCATCTAGGGAGGAGGTCAAGGAAGAAGAAGAAGAAGGGGGCTCTCTCCCCCTCTCTCCCGGCGGCGCCGGAACGCCGCCCGGGACATCATCGTGTGACGGCGATCTACACCAACACCTCCGTCATCTTCACCAGCACCTCCATCACCTTCCCCCATCTATATTCAACGGTGCACTCTCCTAAAACCGGTTGTACCCTCTACTTGAACATTGTGCTTTATGCTTCATAGTATTATCCAATGATGTATTGCCATCCTATGATGTCTGAGTAGATTTTCGTTGTCCTATAGGTGATTGATGAACTGCTATGATTGGTTTAATTTGCTTGTGGTTATGTTGCTGTCCTTTGGTGCCCATCATATGAGCGCGTGCGTGGATCACACCATAGGGTTAGTAGTATGTTGATAGGACTATGTATTGGAGGGCAAGGGTGACAGAAGCTTCAGCCTAGCATAGAAATTCATGCATACGGGATTCAAGGGGGACCAATATATCTTATTGCTATGGTTGGGTTTTTCCTTAATGAACGTTAGTAGTTGCAGATGCTTGCTAATTGTTCCAACCATAAGTGCATAGAATTCCAAGTAAGGGGTGACATGCTAGCAGTGGCCTCTCCCACATAAAACTTGCTATCGGTCTAGTAACGTAGTCAATTGCTTAGGGACAATTCCGCAACTCCTACCACCACTTTTCCACACTCGTTAAACTAAAGTAATTGTTTCTTTATCTAACCATCCCCTAGTTTTTATTTACGTGTTCTTTCTTTTCTTGCAAGCCTATCCTATCACTCCTACAAAGTACTTCTAGTTTCATACTTGTTCTAGGTAAACCGAAAGTAAAGTGCGCGTAGGGTTGTATCGGTGGTCGATAGAACTTGAGGGAATATTTGTCCTACCTTTAGCTCCTCATTGGGTTCGACACTCTTACTTATCGAGAAAGGCTACAATTGATCCCCTATACTTGTGGGTTATCAAGACCTTTTTCTGGCGCCGTTGCCGGGGAGCAATAGCGTGGGGTGAATATTCTCATGTGTGCTTGTTTGCTTTATCACTAAGTAGATTTATTTGTTGTTCTAAGTTGTTCTCTATCTTTAGTTATGGATATGGAACCCGAAATACCAAAAAATTAGGTGTACTTTCTACTCCTGGAGATGGGGAACCTCCTAAAACCCTCGATGCTCGTTATGTGGAAAATATTATGCACTTAGTTAATAATCCTGAGGAAACCCCATTCAATTATATAATGGGATACACGTTGGATCAACATGAATACTTTAGGGATTATCGCTTGACTCAAAAAGGGAAACTATTATGGGATCAAATTCATTTGTTGAAATGGTACGTTTGGGAGCTATGCTCGAGATATGATATTACTTCTTGCTCTAGGATGAAGGTTAACACCTTCCCTTTTCTTGCAAATTTAATGCTAATGAAACCTTGGCTTCTTATGCTAATGGTATATATGATTACTATGATGTGGAACAAATAGAAGAGTTTGTTGCTTTTATGGGTGCTTATGAAATTGAAGCTCTATTTAAAGGGTGTGATGATAATGATGATGCTGCTTACCGATCTGAAAATTTGGTTATGCTTCGTTATTGTTATACTAATTATAAATATAATGCCCATATTTATCGATTTATGGATAAATTCTACGCTGCCCAAGAAGAGACTAATATTTTGCAGGAAACTATGGAAGAACAAAATGCTGAAACTATGAGCTCATTAGATGAAAAAGATGACGAGGAGAGCGAAGAACAAAAGGAGGAAGAGCGGACTAGCTACCTGTACCCACCTTCTAATGAGAGTAACTCTTCCACTCATACATTGTTTAATTTCCCTTCGTTCTTACCGAAGGATGAAAACTATGTTGATTGCTATGATCCCTTGGATTCGTTTGAAATATCCATTTTTGATGAACTTGATGCTTGCTATGCTTGTGGCCATGATGCCAGTATGAATGATGCTCATGAAGATGAACTTGCTATAGTTCCTTATGTTAAACATGAAATTGTTTCTATCACACCCACTTATGATAGTCCTATTATCTTTTTGAACTCTCCCAACTACACTATATCGGAGAAGTTTGCTCTTATTAGGGATTACATAGAAGGGTTGCCTTCTACTATTACACATGATGATTTTGATGAATACAATATGCATGTGCTTGCTGCTCCTACTTGCAATTATTATGAGAGAGGAACTACATCTCCACCTCTCTATGTTTCCAATACGATAAAATTGCAAGAAGTTGCATATGCTATGTATTGGCCTTTACTTGATTTGCAAGAATTGTTCTTTTATGACATGCCAATGCATAGCAAGAGAGTTAGACTTCGTCATTGCATGATATATGTTACCTTGTGCTCACTACTAAATTACAAATCATTGTTAATTAAAATTGGCTTTGATATACCTTGGGATCCGGGTGGATCCATTACTTGAGCACTTTATGCCTAGCTTAATGGCTTTAAAGAAAGCGCTGCCTGGGAGACAACCCGGAAGTTTTAGAGAGTCATTTATTTCTGTTGAGTGCTTTTATATAGTTTAAAAACAAAAAATATAGAGGGGAACTTAAAACTTTTTCAAAAAGAGAAGCGATTGAAAGGTGATGCATTGCGGAAGTGAGGGTCGACCTTGAACACTTGTGTTCATGCTCATGGAAACAATGTAGAATTTTTGATGGAAGTTTCTCGCAAAAATAATTATCCCCTTGTACAATTCCATTGTATTATGAAAATAATGTGCCAAGTAAAGCCTTTATGATTAGTTTGGGTGATAGTTGTTTGATCATGCTGAAAAAGACAGAAACTTTGTGCTCACAAAATTATTTTTAATTCCTATCCAGATAGATATTTTGAGTTGATTCTTTTTGCTAGTGATTGATATGCCAATTTCCCTAATTTTCATAATGTTTCAGAATTTTTTGAGTATCATAAGTATGGTAGATGTTCACATTACTACAGATTGTTCTGTTTTTTGACATATTTTGTTTTCTATGCATTGTTCTCTTATTTTGATGAATCTATGGGTAGTATCGGGGGGTATGAACCATGGTGAAGTTGGATTACAGTAGATATAATGCTAATATAAATTTGGAATGAGTTCACAACAGTACTTAAAGTGGTGATTTACTTTACTATACTAACGGATCTCACGAAGGTTTTGTTGAGTTTTGTGTGATTGAGTTTTCAAGTTTTGGGTGAGACCACGATGGATGAAGGAATAAGGAGAGGAAAGAGCCTAAGATTGGGGATGCCCGAGGCACCCCAAGGTAATATTCAAGGAAGACTCAAGCATCTAAGCTTGGGGATGCCCTGGAAGGCATCCCCTCTTTCGTCTACAATCTATCGGTAATTTTACTCGGAGCTATATTTTTATTCGGCACACGATATGTGCGAATGCTTGGAGCGTCTTTTGTATTTATTTTTCCTTTTTATTTTATGCACCATGCTGGTATGAGATAGTCCTTGGTTGATTTATAGAATGCTCTTTGCACTTCACGTATACCTTTTGAGTATGGCTTTATAGAATGCTTCAGGTGCTTCACTTATATCATTTGAAGTTTGGATTGCCTATTTCCCTACACATAGAAAACCGCCATTTGTAGAATGCTCTTTTGCTTGACTTATATTTTTAGAGCGGATCATATCGTTTGTAGAAATAATTAAACTCGCATACTTCACTTATACCTATTTAGAGAGTTAACAAGAGTTGGTCATTCACATGGTTAGTCATAAAATCCTACATAAAACTTGTAGATCACTGAATATGATATGTTTGATTCCTTGCAATAGTTTTGCGACATGAAGATGTGATATTAGAGTCATGCTAGTGAGTAATTGTGTATTCGCAGAAATACTTGTGTTAGGGTTTGTGATTCCCGTAGCATGCATGTATGGTGAACCGTTATGTGATGATGTCGGAGCATGATTTATTTATTGATTGTCATCCTTTGTGTGGAAGTCGGGATCGCACGATGGTTAACTCCTACCAGCCCTTCCCTTAGGAGCATGCATGTAGTACATTGTTTCGATGACTAATAGACTTTTGCAAAAGTATGTGAGTTCTTAATGACTAATGTTGAGTCCAAGGATTATACACACTCTCACCCTTCCACCATTGCTAGCCTCTCTAGTACCGCGCAACTTTCGCCGGTGCATTACGCCCACCACATACCCTTTCTTAAAATAGCCACCATACCTACCTATAATGGTATTTCCATAGCCATTCCGAGATATATTGCCATGCAACTTCCATCGTTTAGTTTATTATGACACGCACCATCATTGTCATATTGCTTTGCATGATCGTAAGATAGCTAGCATGATGTTTTCATGGCTTGTCCGTTGGAAATATGCCCTAGAGGCAATAATAAATTAGTTATTATTATATTTCTTTGTTCATGATAATCGTTTATTACCCATGCTATAATTGTATTGATTGGAAACACAATAGTTGTGTGGATACATAGACAAAACACTGTCCCTAGTAAGCCTCTAGTTGACTAGCTCGTTGATCAAAGATGGCCAAGGTTTCCTGGCCATAGGCAAGTGTTGTTACTTGATAACGGGATCACATCATTAGGAGAATCATGTGATGGACTAGACCCAAACTAATAGATGTAGCATGTTGATCGTGTCATTTTGTTGCTACTGTTTTCTGCGTGTCAAGTATTTGTTCCTATGACCAAGAGATCATATAACTCACTGACACCGGAGGAATGCTTTGTGTTTATCAAACGTCGCCACGTAACTGGGTGACTATAAAGATGCTCTACAGGTATCTCCGAAGGTGTTAGTTGAGTTAGTATGGATCGAGACTCGGATTTGTCACTCCGTGTGACGGAGAGGTATCTCGGGGCCCACTCGGTAATACAACATCACACACAAGCCTTGCAAGCAATGTGACTTAGTGTAAGTTGCGGGATCTTGTATTACGGAACGAGTAAAGAGACTTGCCGGTAAACGACATTGAAATAGGTATGCGGATATTGACAATCGAATCTCGGGCAAGTAACATACCGAAGGACAAAGGGAATGACATACGGGATTATATGAATCCTTGGCACTGAGGTTCAAACAATAAGATCTTCGTAGAATATGTAGGATCCAATATAGGCATCCAGGTCCCGCTATTGGATATTGACCGAGGAGTCTCTCGGGTCATGTCTCCATAGTTCTCGAACCCGCAGGGTCTGCACACTTAAGGTTCGACGTTGTTTTATGCGTATTTGAGTTATATGGTTGGTTACCAAATGTTGTTCGGAGTCCCGGATGAGATCACGGACGTCACGAGGGTTTCCGGAATAGTCCGGAAACGAAGATGATATACAGGATGACCTCATTTGATTACCGGAAGGTTTTCGGAGTTACCGGGAATGTACCGGGAAGGACGAATGGGTTCCGGGTGTTCACCGGGGGGGGCAACCCACCCCGGGGAAGCCCATAGGCCTTGGGGGTGGCGCACCAGCCCTTAGTGGGCTGGTGGGATAGCCCAAGAAGGCCCTATGCGCCATAGGAAGAAAATCAAAGAGAAAAGAAAAAAAAGAGGAGGTGGGAAAAGGGGGAAGGACTCCTCCTTCCAAACCTAGTTGGACTCGGTTTGGAAGGGGAGGGTTGCCCCCCTTGGCTCGGCCGAACTCCTTTGGGGTCCTTGGACCCCAAGGCAAGGCTCCCCCTCTTCCCCCTATATATACGGAGGTTTTAGGGCTGATTTGAGACAACTTTGCCACGGCAGCCCGACCACATATCTCCACGGTTTCACCTCTAGATCGCGTTTCTGCGGAGCTCGGGCGGAGCCCTGCTGAGATAAGATCACCACCAACCTCCGGAGCGCCGTCACGCGGCCGGAGAACTCATCTACCTCTCCGTCTCTCTTGTTGGATCAAGAAGGCCGAGATCATCGTCGAGTTGTACATGTGCTGAACGCGGAGGTGCCGTCCGTTCAGCACTAGATCGTGGGACTGGTCGTGGGACGGTTCGCGGGGCGGATCGAGGGACGTGAGGACGTTCCACTACATCAACTGCGTTCACTAACGCTTCTGCCGTGCGATCTACAAGGGTACGTAGATCGAATATCCCCTCTCGTAGATGGACATCACCATGATAGGTCTTCGTGCGCGTAGGAAAAAATTTGTTTCCCATGCCACGTTCCCCAACAGTGGCATCATGAGCTAGGTTCATGCGTAGATGTCTTCTCGAGTAGAACACAAAAGTTTTTGTGGGCGGTGATGTGCGTTTTGCTGCCCTCCTTAGTCTTTTCTTGATTCTGCGGTATTGTTGGATCGAAGCGGCTCGGACCGACATTACTCGTACGCTTACGAGAGACTGGTTTCATCGCTACGAGTAACTCCGTTGCTCAAAGATGACTGGCGGGTGACAGTTTCTCCAACTTTAGTTGAATCGGATTTGACCGAAGAGGTCCTTGGATGAGGTTAAATAGCAATTCATATATCTCCATTGTGGTGTTTGCGTAAGTAAGATGCGATCCTACTAGATACCCATGGTCACCACGTAAAACATGCAACAACAAAATTAGAGGACGTCTAACTTGTTTTTGCAGGGTATGCTTGTGATGTGATATGGCCAACGATGTGATGTGATATATTGATGTATGAGATGATCATGTTTTAATACTTAATATCGACTTGCACGTCGATGGTACGGCAACTGGCAGGAGCCATAGGGTTGTCTTTAAACTAACGTTTGTGCTTGCAGATGCGTTTACTATATTGCTAGGACGTAGCTTTAGTAGTAATAGCATGAGTAGCACGACAACCCCGATGGCGACACGTTGATGGAGATCATGATGATGGAGATCATGGTGTGACGCCGGTGACAAGAAGATCGTGTCGGTGCTTTGGTGATGGAGATCAAGAAGCGCATGATGATGGCCATATCATGTCACTTATGAATTGCATATGATGTTAATCCTTTTTGCACCTTATCTTGCTTAGAACGACGGTAGCATTATGAGGTGATCTCTCACTAAAATTTAAAGACGAAATTGTGTTCTCCCCGACTGTGCACCGTTGCGACAGTTCTTCGTTTCGAGACACCACGTGATGATCGGGTGTGATAGACCCAACGTTCACATACAACGGGTGCAAAACAGTTGCACACGCAGAACACTCGGGTTAAGCTTGACGAGCCTAGCATGTGCAGACATGGCCTCGGAACACATGAGACCGAAAGGTCGAGCATGAATCGTGTAGTTGATGTGATTAGCATAGAGATGCTTACCACTGAAACTATTCTCGACTCACGTGATGATCGGACTTGAGATATGGATTTGGATCATGTACCACTCAAATGACTAGAGAGATGTACTTTTTGAGTGGGAGTTCTTAAGTAATATGATTAATTGAACTAATTGTCATGAACATAGTCTAATGGTCTTTGCGAATTACGATGTAGCTTGCGCTATAGCTCTACTGTTTTTATATGTTCCTAGAGAAAATTTAGTTGAAAGTTGATAGTAGCAAACTTTGAAGAGGATTGTCCTCGTTGCTGCGCAGAAGGCTTATGTCCTTAATGCACCACTCGGTGTGCTGCACCTCGAGCGTCGTCTGTGGATGCTGTGAACATCCAACATACACGTTTCTGATGACTACACGATAGTTCAGTGCAAAATACTTAATGGCTTAGAAGCAAGGCACCGAAGACGTTTTTGAAACGTCATGGAACATAAGTAATGTTCTAAAGAGATGAAATTGTGATTTCATGCTC
This sequence comes from Hordeum vulgare subsp. vulgare, assembly GCF_904849725.1. NCBI lineage: Eukaryota > Viridiplantae > Streptophyta > Magnoliopsida > Poales > Poaceae > Hordeum > Hordeum vulgare. The sequence goes on along the minus strand of NC_058523.1, from coordinate 212,525,172 downwards.
GTGCCCTTGTTGAGAGGTACGAGACCTCCGACAAGATTCTTTGTCCACAAAGTAAAGGAGAAAAGCTTAATCATTGAGCGTGTGCTCAGATTGTCTGAGTACGACAATCACTTGAATCAAGTGGGAGTTAATCTTCCAGATGAGATAGTGATGGTTCTCCAAAGTCACTGCCACCAAGCTGTGAGAGCTTCGTGATGAACTATAACATATCAAGGGTAGATACAATGATCCTTGAGCAATTCGCGATGTTTGACACTGCGAAAGTAGAAACCAAGAAGGAGCATCAATAGTTGATGGTTTGTAAAACCACTAAGTTTCAAGAAAGGCAAGGGCTAGAAGGGATACTTCGTGAAACGGCAAAACAGTTGCTGCACTAATGAAGAGACCCAAGATTAAACCCAAACCCGAGACTTAGTGCTTCTGTTATATGGGGAACGGTCACTGAGGCCGAGCTACCCTAGATGCTTGGTAGATAATAAGGCTGGCAAAGTCGATAGAAGTATATTTGATATACATGATATTGATGTGTACTTTACTAGTACTCCTAGTAGCACGAGGGTATTGGATACTGGTTCGGTTGCTAAGTGATTGGTAACTTGAAATGAAAGCTACGGAATAAACGGAGACTAGCTAAAGGCGAGGTGACGATACGTGTTGGAAGTGTTTCCAAGGTTGATATGATCAAACGTCGCACGCTCCCTCTACCATCGGGATTGGTGTTAAACCTAAATAATTGTTATTTGGTGCTTGCGTTAAGCATGAACATGATTGGATCGTGTTTATTGCAATACGATTATTCATTTAAAGAGAATAATGGTTACTTATTTTCTTGAATAATCACCTTCAATGGTTTATTGAATCTCGATCGTAGTGTTACACATGTTCATGATATTGGTGCCAAAAGATACGAGGTAATGATGATAGTACCACTTACTTGTGGCACTGTCGCTTGAGTCATGTTGGTATAAATTGCATGAAGAGGCTCCATGCTGATGGATCTTTATACTCACTTGATTTTGAATCACTAGTGACATGCAAATCATACCACATGAGCAAGGCCTTGTTTTCATTGAGATGAAATAAGATAGTAACTTGTTGGAAGTGATACATTTTGATGTATGCAGTCCAATGGGTGCTGAGGCACGCAGTGGATATCATTATGTTCTTACTTCAATGACGATTTGAGTAGATACTAGAGTATTTGCTTAATGAATCACAAGTCTGAAATATTGAAAAGTTCAATTCTGTTTCGGAGTGAAGTTCGTCGTAACAAGAGGATAAACTGTCTACGATATGATCATAGAAATGAATATCTGAGTTACGAATTTTGGTACACGGTTAAGACAATGTGGAAATTATTTCGCGGTTCATGCCACCTAGAACATCATAGTGTGATGATGTGTCTGAACGTCATAGCCACACACTATTTGGTATGGTGCATGCTATGATGTCTCTTATCAAATTACCACTATCGTTTATGGGTTAAGCATTAGAGACAACCGCATTCACTTTAAATAGGGCACCACGTATTTCCGTTGAGATGACACAGTATAGACTGAGGTTTAGAGAAATCTAAACTGTCGTTTCTTGAAAGTTTGGGGTTTCGACACTTATGTGAAAAAGTTTCAGTGTGATAAGCTCGAACCCAAAGCGGATAAATGCATCTTCATAGGATATCCAAAATAGTTGGGTACATCTCCTATCTCTGATCCGAAAGCAAAGTGTTTGTTTCTAGAAACGGATCCTTTCTGGAGGAAAGGTTTCTCTCGAAAGAATTGAGTGGGAGGGTGGTAGAACTTGATGAGGTTATTGAACCATCACTTCGACCAGTGTGTAGCAGGGCGCAGGAAGTTGTTCCTATGGCGCCTACACCAATTGAAGTGAAAGCTGATGATGGTGATCACCGAGCATCGGATCAAGTTACTACAAGCCTCGTAGGTTGACAAGGTCGCGTACTACTACAGAGTGGTACAGTAACCCTGTCTTGGAGGTCATGTTGTTGAGCAATAGTGAACCTACGAGTTATGGAGAAAGCAATGGTGGGCCCAGATTCCGACAAATGGCTGGAAGCCATGAAATCCGAGAGAGGATCCATGTATGAAAACAAAGTGTAGACTTTGGAAGAACTACTTGATGGTCATAGGACTATTGAGTAAAGATGGATCTTTAAAAGGAAGACAGACGATGATAGTGATAAGTCACTATTAAGAAAAGCTCGACTTGTCGCAAAGATGTTTCCGACAAGATCAAACAGTTGACTATGATGAGACTTTCTCACTCGTAGCGATGCTAAAAGTCTGTTAGAATTATGTTAGTAGTTGCTGCATTATTTATGAAATATTGCATGTAGGATGTCAAAACATTGTTTCCTCGACGGTTTCCTTGAGCAAACATTGTATGAGATACAACCATGAGGTTTTGTCGATCCTAAAGATACTAGCAAGTATGCAAGCTCCAGCGATCCTTAAATGGACTGGTGCAAGCATCTCGGAGTTGGAATATACACTTTGATGAGATGATCAAGGATTTTGGGTTTGTACAAGGTTTATGAGGAACTTGTATTTCCAAAGAAGTGAGTGGGAGCACTATATAATTTCTGATAAGTATATGTGGTTGACATATTGTGGATCAGAAGTAATGTAGAATTTCTGTAAAGCATACAAGGTTGTTTGAAAGGAGTTTTCAAAGGAATACCTGGATTGCGCTACTTGAACGTTGAGCATCAAAGATCTATGGAGATAGATCGAAAGCGCTTGATAGAAGTTTCAACAAGATGCATGCCTTGACAAGGTTTTGAAGGAGTTCAAAATGGATCAGCAAAGAAGGAGTTCTTGGTTGCGTTGTAAGGTGTGAATTTGAGTAAGACTCAAAACCCGACCATGGAAGAATAAAGAGAATAGACGAAGGTCGTCTTCTATGCCTTAGCCGTAGACTCTAAAGTATGACATGCTGAGTACCGCACCTGATGTGTGCCTTGCAGCAAGTCTGTTAAGAGGTACACAGAGTGATCCAGGATTGAATCACTGATCAGCGGTCAAAGTTATCCTTAGTAACTAAATAGACTAAGGAATTTTTCTCGATTATGGAGGTGGTTAAAGAGTTCATCGTAAAGGGTTACGTCGATGCAAGCTTTGACACTAATCCGAATAACTATGAGTAGTAAAACGGATTCGTATAGTAGAGTAGATATTTGGAGCATTTCCGAATAGCACGTAGTAGCAGCATCTATAAGATGACATAAAGACTTGTAAAGAATGCACGGATCTGAAAGTTTCAGAACCGTTGACTAAAACCTCTCTCACGAGCAAGACGTGATCAGACCCCAGAACTATATGGGTGTTGGATTCGTTGAAATCACATGGTGATGTGAACTATATTATTGACTCTAGTGCAAGTGGGAGACTGTTGGAAATATGCCCTAGAGGCAATAATAAATTAGTTATTATTATATTTCTTAGTTCATGATAATCGTTTATTATCCATGCTATAATTGTATTGATTGGAAACACAGTGCATGTGTGGATACATAGACAAAACACTGTCACTAGTAAGCCTCTAGTTGACTAGCTCGTTGATCAAAGATGGTCAAGTTTTCGTGACCATAGGCAAGTGTTGTCACTTGATGACGAGATCACATCATTAGGAGAATCATGTGATGGACTAGACCCAAACTAATAGACGTAGCATGTTGATCGTGTCATTTTTTTGCTACTGAATTCTGCGTGTCAAGTATTTGTTCCTATGACCATGAGATCATATAACTCACTGACACCGGAAGAATGCTTTGTGTGTATCAAACGTCGCAACGTAACTGGGTGACTATAAAGATGCTCTACAGGTATCTCCGAAGGTGTTCGTTGAGTTAGTATGGATCGAGATTGGGATTTGTCACTCCGTGTGACGGAGAGGTATCTCGGGGCCCACTCGGTAATACAACATCACACACAAGCCTTGCAAGCAATGTGACTTAGTGTAAGTTGCGGGATCTTGTATTACGGAACGAGTAAAGAGACTTGCCGTAAACGAGATTGAAATAGGTATGCGGATACTGATGATCGAATCTCGGGCAAGTAACATACCGAAGGACAAAGGGAATGACATACGGGATTATATGAATCCTTGGCACTGAGGTTCAAAGGATAAGATCTTCGTAGAATATGTAGGATCCAATATGGGCATCCAGGTCCCACTATTGGATATTGACCGAGGATTCGCTCGGGTCATGTTTACATAGTTCTCGAACCCGCAGGGTCTGCACACTTAAAGTTCGATGTTGTTATATGCGTATTTGAGTTATATGGTTGGTTACCGAATGTTTTTGGGGGTCCCGGATGAGATCACGGACGTCACGAGGGTTTCCGGAATGGTCCGGAAACGAAGATTGATATATAGGATGACCTCATTTGATTACCGGAAGGTTTTCGGAGTTACCGGGAATGTACCGGGAATGACGAATGGGTTCCGGGTGTTCACCGGGGGGGGCAACACACCCCGGGGAAGCCCATAGGCCTTGGGGGTGGCGCACCAGCCTTTAGTGGCTGGTGGGACAGCCCAAGAAGACCCTATGCGCCATAGGAAGAAAATCAAAGAGAAAAGAAAAAAAAAGGAGGTGGGAAAAGGGGGAAGGACTCCTCCTTCCAAACCTAGTTGGACTCGGTTTGGAAGGGGAGGGTTGCCCCCCTTGGCTCGGCCGAACTCCTTTGGGGTCCTTGGACCCCAACGCAAGGCTCCCCCTCTTCCCCCTATATATACGGAGGTTTTAGGGCTGATTTGAGACAACTTTGCCACGGCAGCCCGACAACATATCTCCACGGTTTCACCTCTAGATCGCGTTTCTGCGGAGCTCGGGCGGAGCCCTGCTGAGATAAGATGACCACCAACCTCCGGAGCACCGTCACGCTGCCGGAGAACTCATCTACCTCTCCGTCTCTCTTGCTGGATCAAGAAGGCCGAGATCATCGTCGAGCTGTACGTGTGCTGAACGCGGAGGTGCCGTCTGTTCGGCACTAGATCGTGGGACTGATCGCGGGACGGTTCGCGGGGCGGATCGAGGGACGTGAGGACGTTCCACTACATCAACCGCGTTCACTAACACTTCTGTTGTGCGATCTACAAGGGTACGTAGATCCAATATCCCCTCTCCTAGATGGACATCACCATGATAGGTCTTCGTGCGCGTAGGAAAAATTTTGTTTCCCATGCCACGTTCCCCAACAGATCTCATTGCTACGCTAGATCATTGCATATCCCGGTACACCGCCGGAGGCATTCATATAGAGTCATATTTTGTTCTAAATATCGAGTTGTATGTAAATAAAAGTGTGATGATCATCATTATTAGAGCATTGTCCCATGTGAGGAAGTAATAAAAGAGGCCAATGAAGCCCAAATAAAAAAAGAGGCCAAAGAAGCCCACCAAAAAAAAGAGGAAAAAAATAAAAAATAAAAAATTGGAGAAAAGAGAGAAGGGACAATGCTACTATCCTTTACCACACTTGTGCTTCAAAGTAGCACCATGATCTTCATGATAGAGAGTCTCCTATGTTGTCACTTTCATATACTAGTGGGAAATATTCATTATAGAACTTGGCTTGTATATTCCAATGATGGGCTTCCTCAAATTGCCCTAGGTCTTCATGAGCAAGCCAGTTGGATGCACACCCACTAGTTTCTTTTTGAGCTTTCATACACTTATAGCTCTTGTGCATCTGTTGCATGGCAATCCCTACTCACTCACATTGATATCTATTGATGGGCATCTCCATAGCCCGTTGATACACCTAGTTGATGTGAGACTATCTCCTCCTTTTTGTCTTCTCCACAACCACCATATTCTATTCCACCTATATTTCTATGTCCATGGCTCACGCTCATGTATTGCGTGAAAGTTGAAAAAGTTTGAGAACACTAAAGTATGAAACAATTGCTTGGCTAAAATCGGGGTTGTGCATGATTTAAATACGTTGTGTGGGGAAGATGGAGCATAGCCAGACTACATGATTTTGTAGGGATAACTTTCCTTGGCCATCATATTTTGAGAAGACATGATTGCTTTGTTAGTATGCTTGAAATATTATTGTCTTTATGTCAAATGATAGACTATTGCTTCGAATCACTCGTGTTTTAGTATTCATGCCATGATTAGATTATATTATCAAGATTATGCTAGGTAGCATTCGACATCAAAAATTATCTTTTTTATCATTTACCTACTCGAGGACGAGCAGGAATTAAGCTTGGGGATGCTGATACGTCTCCGTCGTATCTATAATTTTTGATTGTTTCATGCCAATATTCTACAACTTTCATATACTTTTGGCAATTTTTGATACTATTTTTGGGACTAACATATTGATCCAGTGCCCAGTGCCATTTCTATTTGTTGCATGTTTTTTGCTTCGCAGATTATCCATAACAAATGAAGTCCAAACGCAATAAAAAATCTATGGGTATTTGTTTGGAATATTTATGATTTTTGGGAAGAAGAATCAACGTGAAACGATACCCGAGGGGGTCACAAGCCCCCTAGCCGCGCCTGGGGTTGGGGCCGCGCCTGGCAGGCTTGTGACCAATCCCTAAGGCGGTTGGGGGCCTTCTTTCTCCGCAAGAAATATAATATCCGGAAGCAAATCGTGTTAAACTTTCAGCCCAATCAGAGTTACGGATCTCCGGGAATTTAAGAAACAGTGAAAGGCCAGAATCTTAGAGCGCAGAAACAGAAGGACACAGAGAGAGAGATCCAATCTCGGAGGGCCTCTCGCCCCTTCGCCTCCATGGAGACCATCGACCAGAGGGGAAACCCTTCTCCCATCTATGGAGGAGGTCAAGGAAGAAGAAGAATAAGAAGGGGGCTCTCTCCCCCTCTCTCCCGGCGGCGCCGGAACGCCGCCCGGGACATCATCGTGTGACGGCGATCTACACCAACACCTCCGTCATCTTAACCAACACCTCCATCACCTTCCCCCATCTATATTCAACGGTCCACTCTCCCGCAACCCTCTGTACCCTCTACTTGAACATGGTGCTTTATGCTTCATATGATTATCCAATGATGTGTTGCCATCCTATGATGTCTGAGTAGATTTTCGTTGTCCTATCGGTGACTGATGAATTGCTATGATTGGTTTAATTTTCTTGTGGTTATGTTGTTGTCCTTTGGTTCCCATCATATGGGCGCGCGCGTGGATCACGCCATAGGGTTAGTAGTATGTTGATAGGACTATGTATTGGAGGGCAAGGGTGACAGAAGCTTCAGCCTAGCATAGAAATTCATGCATACGGGATTCAAGGGGGACCAATATATCTTATTGCTATGGTTGGGTTTTACCTTAATGAACTTTAGTAGTTGCGGATGCTTGCTAATAGTTCCAATCATAAGTGCATAGAATTCCAAGTAAGGGATGACATGCTAGCAGTGGCCTCTCCCATATAAAACTTGCTATCGGTCTAGTAACGTACAATTGCTTAGGGACAATTCCGCAACTCCTACCACCACTTTTCCACACTCGTTAAACTAACGTAATTGTTTCTTTATCTAACCAGCCCCTTGTTTTTATTTACGTGTTCTTTCTTTTCTTGCAAGCCTATCCTATCACTCCTACAAAGTACTTCTAGTTTCATACTTGTTCTAGGTAAAGCGAATGTAAAGTGTGCGCAGGGTTGTATCGATGGTCGATAGAACTTGAGGGAATATTTGTCCTACCTTTAGCTCCTCGTTGGGTTCGACATTCTTACTTATCGAGAAAGTCTACAATTGATCCCCTATACTTGTGGGTTATCAGCCTTCTCCTCCAAACCATAGAAAATCAACGAGAATCGTTGGCTACAGAAGGAGATCGAGCAAGAATGAGCTTGGTGGGAACAATGGAGCTTTTGGAGGATAAGAGGTGGGTGTCCAAGGGGAAGAAGACCCACTTATATAGTGGTGGATAAATGTGACCGTTTTCTGCCTACAAACTATGTATAAGCGGTAGTACCGTGCAGGGGAGCGGTACTTCCGCTTGCACACAAGTACCGGGTAGTACACTCATTCTAACAAACGTCAGGGGAGCGGTAGTTCCTCCAGAGTGGTACTACCTCTCCTGCAAGTGATACTGTCGCTTAACGATAACCGACATCCCAGACGAATAAGACATAGGGGAGCAGTACGGTAGTGCCGCCCAGAGCGGTACTATCGCTAAGTACTGCCGCCCAAAAATCTATTGAAAGAGAATCAAAAAATGGAAACCCAAGCGAAAGTAGGGCCGGTAGTAGAGAGTGGCAGTACCGCCTAAGTGGTACTACCGTGCTACCCCAAGCGGTACTTCCACTTACCAAGAGGTAAAATCCCGAAGCCAGCACATGCAAAAACACAAGCGTTACTCGTCCCGGTACCGTAGGCTGGCACTACCGCTTGAGCGGTACTACCTCCCACGATAGCGGTACTACCACTTATGATGGTGCACCTGATCCTAAGGACATAAACCAGCTCCAAAATGTTGGGTAAGAAAGAGGGAGAAGAATGTGTACGTGGGAGGTTCACCCAACAATTCCAGTTGTGTTTCCCCTCTTGATAGTACAGATTATCCAATGATTCATGTCCACCCACACTACATCATATGAAGTACTGCGTCTTCTCGTTTAACATCTGAGGGGTAGAATAGTCGTCTCGTGCCACCTGATAACCTCTCAAAGCTCAAAGCACATGATTGGTCTGCAAAGGTATTGTCGTCAACCAACAAAAGTACTTAGGGAAGATTATGCTCTTACAGTTGTGCCCTACCTACCCGTTCCTCCTATAAATAGAGATGAAGTGGGAGGCATCCAACACACCAAGCCATGGCGGTGCCCTCCCTCCCTCTTGCTACATTGTTTTCTCCTCCGTTGCATCGCGACAGCGCTTGGCCAAGCCCTGCTGAGATCGCACCACCACCACTGCCACTATGTCGTCGTGCTGTCAGAGAAATCAACCTCTACTTCACCATCGCTCGCTGTATCAAGGAGGTGAAGGCATCATTGAGTTGTATGTGTGCTAAATGTGGAGGTGTCGTCCGTTCGGCACTTAATCGGGACGTTCGTGATTAGATTGTGGGACGGATCATGATGGGATCACGAAGACGTTCGACTACATCCACCGGGTTTCTCAATGCTTCCGCTTAGCGATCTACAAGGGTATGTAGATGCACTCCTCCTCTCGTATATGTTGATCTCCATAGATTGATCTTGGTGAGCGTAGGAATTTTTTTTGTTTCCCATGCCACGTTCCCCACCAAGAATGATAGAAAAGAATTCAAGGTTGAGAGAATAATATTATCATGTGCCAAGATTTAGATGGGATTTCGCGAAGAGATACTTGAGAAATCTTGGATCCCCGGAAAAGAAAAGATAAACAAGTTAGAATCAAGAATTTGATATCATGAACAACTCTGGAAGAAAACATCTTGATGAACAAGAATAAGAATTATGTTATGTTTATCCTTCACCAAGTTAAATTGATGACAAGCAATTGATATTTCATACCACTTATTCTTCTTGAAAAGAATTTAAGCGAGAGATAGGGCACAAACTTGAAAAAGTCTTCAACGAAACACTGGTAAGAATTCACAAACGAATGAGGGTACCAAGAATGGAAGGAGATACATGATAATGAAGAGACCATGACCCGCCTAATAGAAACTTCAACAAGGCACTGGAATAATTTAGATACTAACAAAGAGACAACAATTGAGAAGAATTTGAGAATGAAAGTTGAAATCTGGGAACGAAGAAATCTTCTAAAACGATGGCCTTCAAAGGATCGATAAATCAAAGCAACTCTGAAATGCACCAGATAGATATGAAAATAATTCCTCTTAATTGGAAACAATATAAGAGGATAGCAACAAGCTGAGATGACAATCTTGAAAGGAATGGACAGGGATTTAAGAGGAACTCTTCTTCGATCTCCAAACTAAGAATGATGAGAACGAACACCACCAAAATTACTAAGATACTCTGGAACAATGAATAAGGAATGGTTGAGCCAACGATGAAAATAATTTGAAGCGGTCTTGGAGAAGGAATATGACTGATGGAATCCATACTTATCTCATGCTTGAAAGAATTAGAGATCTCCGGAAAGATTAGAAGAGCTAGGTATGATCCTGGAGAAGAGCATGTGGGTTATGGGCCCAACCAAAAGAAAACACCATTCAAAAGATTGCTAGAAAAAAAGGAGATTGCACCAGTACAACAAAAACTTGATGAGGTAAGAACTACGAAACAATTGAAAGGATTGAATGAAAACACGAATCTTCACAGATATCTACAGCACTCCGAATAGAATAGAGAGAGGATGAATAAATAAGACAGGTTTGGATAAGAATTTCTAACATGGGAAAGCATTGAATAAATGAAAAAGATTTGATGAACACCGAAAGCTAGAATCGAATCCACCGGACAAGAAAACAAGAATGAAGAATGATGAACTCGAAACTCCTGAGAATCTTCACAATGAAACACCGTATACAATACGGACGAAGAGATAGCGGAAGCAATAATGATAATTGAACACTTGAAGCAAAGGTGACATGAATAAAGACAACTTGGGACAGATGATATGAACAAAATATGAGGATGGAATTTGCAAAAAATGGATAAGGTTGAATTAACTTGAAGAGAAGCACAACGGATGGAAAGAATTTCATGACAACTCCGGTTGAACAGAAGAGACAGTATTCCCATAAAAATATAAGAACATCGCTTAAGAAAGATATGAAATAACCACTTGACATCGAAGCAACTCAAATTACCATATTCCAACAAAACAACGGACGCGGCTTGCAAATTAAGCGAGAAAAAAAAATCATGACAGAGATTTCGTCCGATATTTTCCAGGTAAGACTTGCACGGGCTCGATCGTACATTGGATTGTCATATTCAAATGACGTTTGAATATGCTCCCTAGGCGTAGCGAATTACAATGCTTGACAGAGCATATGTGATGAAGTATATCGAGACTATAATGTGTAAGAAAAATCGTGAACAAACAAACCACTAGATGTCGAACCCCAACCTCACATCATGCATCTGTTGGAAGATAGCCTAGGTAACTACTTGAATTCCCACCTAATAACTTTCGAAATGTTTCTTGGTTATGCTATCACGTTGGGTCCGGGAACCTATGATAACCCACAAGTATAGGGGATCGCAACAGTTTTCAAGGGTAGAGTATTCAACCCAAATTTGTTGATTCAACACAAGGGGAAGCCAAAAAATATTCTCAAGTATTAGCAGTTGAGTTGTCAATTCAACCACACATGAAAGACTTAGTATCTGCAGCAAAGTTTCAGTAGCAAAGTAGTGTGATAGTAACGGCAGCAGCGGTAACAGTAGCAGTAGTGACAGCAGTAGCGGTAAAGTAACTTAGCAAGAACCATTAGGAAAAGACTCATAGGCATTGCATCGGTGATGGATAATTATGTTAGATGACATTCATCATGTAACAGTTATAACAGGGGGTGATATGTAACTAGCTCCAGTTCGTCAATGTAATGTAGGCATGTAATCTGTATTTAGTCATACGTGATTATGGAAAAGAACTTGCATGACATCTATTGTCCATCCCTCCCATGGCAGCGGGGTCCTAATGGAAACTAAGGGATATTAATGTCTCCTTTTAATAGAGAACCGGAAAAAAGCATTAGCACACAGTGAATACATGAACTCCTCATACTATGGTCATCTCCGGGAGTGGTTCCGGCTATTGTCACTCCGGGGTTGCCGGGTCATAACACATAGTAGCTGACTACAACTTGCAAGATAGGATCAGGAACACACATATATTGATGAAAATATAATAGGTTCATATGTGAAATCATGGCGCTCGTACCCTAGTGACAAGCATTAAGCATAGCAAAGTAGTAGCAACATCAATCTCAGAACATAGTGGATACTAGGGATCAAACCCCATCAAAACTAACTCGATTACATGATAGATCTCATCCAACCCATTACCGTCCAGCAAGCCTATGATGAGATTACTCACGAACGATGAAGAGCATCATGGAATTGGTGATGATGGATGCTTGGTGATGACGACGGTGTCGATTTCCCCTCTCCGGAGCCCAGAACGGACTCCGGATCTTCCCTCTAGAGGAAGAACAGGTGGTGGCGGCCGCTCCGTGTCGCGGAACGCGATGAACTCTTCTCTCTTAATTATTCCAGGCGAGAGAGAATATATAGAGCTGGAGTTGGAGGCTGCGGAGCCACGAGGGCCTCACAAGCCTGCCAGGCGCGGCCAGGGGGGCCGCGCCTCCTGGGCTTGTGGGCTCCTGGCTCCGTCCCTCCGGGTAATTCTTACGCCAGTATTTTTTGTATATCCCACAAAAAATGCTCGTAAATTTCCAGGTCATTCTGAGAACTTTTATTTCTGCGCAAACACAACACCATGGCAATTCTGTTGAAAACAGCGTCAGTCCGGGTTAGTTCCATTCAAATCATGCAAATTAGAGTCCAAAACAAGGGCAAAAGAGTATGGAAAAGTAGATACAATGCAGACGTATCAACTCCCCCAAGCTTAAAGCCTTGCTTGTCCTCAAGCAATTCAGTTGACAAACTGAAAGAGACAAAAGAAATACTTTTACGAACTCTGTTTGATCTTGTTGTTGTAATTATGTCTAACTATATTCTAATTTTTAGCATGATCATAAGCTAACCACATAAGCAATGACAGTTATGTCTCATGGTGAACTCATATCAATGGCATAATCAACTAGCGAGCAATAATAATAAGTTTCAAACGTCAATAATTCAATCAAAACAATCATGAAGCTATATGAACATATGGTATCTCGCTAGCCCTTTCTGAGACTGCAAAATATAAATACACAGCACCTTCAAAGACCAAGGGCTGACTGGACATTGTAATTCATGGCAAAGAAGATCCAGTCACAATCATACTCAATATCAGTTAATAGCAAAGCATGAAAATGACGGAGGTGCTCTCTAATTGGTGCCTTTTGATAAGAAGAGGATGACTCAACAGAAACGTAAATAGATAGGCCCTTCGCAGAGGGAAGATTGATTTGCAGAGGTGCGAGAGCTCAAGCTTTTAAAACAGAGATAAATAATTTTGGGTGGCATGCTTTCATTGTCAACGCGATGACCAAGAGTTTTCACCATGTTCCATGCTACACATACTATAGGCGGTTCCCAAACAGAAAAGTAAAGTTTTGACTCCCCCACAACCGATCAATCACACTCCACGACTAGCCGAACCTGGGATGTCGTCCATAAAAACAACAATCCAGGGGGAATTTTGTTTGCAATTATCTTTTCGATTTGAGCATGGAACTGGGCATTGCAATTACTGGCCCCTTTATCGTGAGTGATAGTGAATAAAAACGTATCGAGGATAACACGCCTAACATGGAAGATACTGACCGCCCTTTGTCACCACATGAACGGTTCGGGCATACAAAACAGATTATACCTTGAAGATTTAGAGAGTGGCACATGCAAATTTACTTCGAACGGCAGGTAGATACCGCATATAGGTAGGTATGGTGGACTCATATGGGACAACTTTGGGTTTATGGAAGTGGATGCAGAAGCAGTATTCCCCCTTAGTACAAGTGAAGGCTAGCAAAACACTAGGAAGCGACCAACTACAGATCGACAACAGTCATCAATATGCATTGAAATTAACCAACATTGATTGCAACCATGAGTAGGACATAAATCACCATAAACATGAATATCATAGAGGCTATGTTGATTTTTTTTCAACTACATGTGTGAACATGTGCCAAGTCAAGCCACTTGAATCATTCAAAGGAGGATACCATCCTATCATACTACATCATAATCATCTTGAAATTCATGTTGGCATCCAAGACAAACCATTATAAGCTCCTAGCTAATTACGCATGGCATTAGAAACTACGGTCTCTAAGTTGTCATTGCAAACATGTTTCTCTCATAACAATGTTGAATTAGAAACGATGAGCTAGTAATATTTACAAAAACTAAATAGGTCGAGTTCATACCAGCTTTTCCAGGCTCAGTCACTTCATCATATATCGTCATTATTGCCTTTCACTTGCACGAACGAATGATGTGAATAACAATGAAAGTGTTCGTGCATTGGACTAAGCTGGAATCTGCAAGCAAACTCAGAGGAGAAGACAAAGTAATATGGCTCTTGGATGGATAAAAAAATATGCATGTGAGAGCCACTAAACATTTTAACCATGGTCTTCTACCTTGACCCAAAGAAAAAGAAAACTATTTACACGGGAAAGCTCCCAAGAAGCAAAAGAAGAACGGGAAATCTTTTTGGGTTTTCCTTTTTCTTACCACTAAGCAAGATCGAAAGTAAACTTACAACTAATATATTTTTTTTGTTTTTCTCAAATTAAACAAACAGACGAGAAGAAAGCGAGAAAAAGAAATAAACTAGCATGGATGATACAATGGCAAAGTGTGAACACCGACTAACAAGGTGAAAGTGTGAGCATGAATATAAAGTCGGTGAGAAACACGTACTCCCCCAAGCTTAGGCTTTCGGCCTAAGTTGGTCTACTCCCAAGGAGGGAAGTAATCGTCTCCGGGTTACTCCGGAGTGTACTGAGGGTGCCACTGTTGGGTGAGCTCCTCTGGCTCCCACTGATAAACTGGCGTCTGGTACTCGACTGGTAGCTCAGGCATGGGCGCCTGTGGTGGCGCTATGCCCCAATATGCGTAGATGTCCGAGGGCATAATAATGTACCTGCATAGATGAAGATTGAACAAAGAAGGAGCAGGCAAAGTAATAGTTCACGAGTACCCTGGCTAAATACCAAGTTATAAATCATCCTCTTATTTATATCTTTATCAAGAAAGTCATGGCGAACCATGCTATCATAATCTAGATATCTCTCAGGAAGAAGCATCTCTTCTTCCTCGTACAGTCTAATAGGTATCTCAAAATGTTTAGCAAGATGGGTAGCATAGATACCTCCATAAACAGCGCCTTTAGTACGGTTCGTGTTCAACCGTTGAGCCACTATAGCGCCCAAGCTTTAATTTTTATCTTTATAGAGAGCTTCGCGCACAACCGCAAGATCTGGGGAGCTAAGAGCCCCATCTTTCCCACGGCCAATCAAACATTTTCCCACGAATAATGAGAGATACCGACGCACGGGAAAATGTACACTAGCAACTCTAGCGCAAGACACTCCTCTCTCCTCTCCTACAACAATAGTATCAATGAAAGCCTCCAAGTCCCGTGGATGAGGTTCATGAATATCCCCAACATAAGGTAAATTGCAAACATTGCAAAAATCCTGAAGTGACATGCGCTGGGGGATATCATATAACTTGAACTCAACCATAGGAGGACTCTTCCTTGGATAGAAATTAAAGCTTTGCACGAAAATATTAGTGAGGAGGAGGTATTGTGGACACTTATCTTCAACAAATGCGGTAAGGCCTGCGTTCTGCACCAAGTAATAAAAATCCTCATAAAGATCGGCGGCACGTAAGAACACATCGCTTGGCCACTCGCACGCTCAAACTCCTGCAACTCGGGGGACCGGATACTTGGGTTTCTTCTTCTCATTTTCATCTTCCTTGGGGTCACGGCTTGAAGAGCCTCTTAGGAACCTCCTCATCTTTTCCTTTTTCTTTCTCTGAAAAATTCTGAAATTTTTAGTGACTCAAAAGAAAAGTGAATACGGCTCAACAAAACTCATAGCAACTACTCCTACAAGTGCCTAGAGGCCATATCATGCATCAAAACTACTTGGGACCAACTAAAATTGACATGCAAAGCTCAAGAATAAGGTCACCAAGGCAGCAAAAATACGCAATGAATAAAGCACTAGAGCAAAAACTAATTGGACCAATGGAGGAGTCACATACCAAGGAACAATTCCCCAAAACAGTTTGGTGAATGGGGCTTTGCACAAGGAGATCGAAAAATGCAGCAAGAACACGGGTTTGAGCTATGGAATGATTTTGTCTGTAGGTAGAAGAAGGAGATGGGAGCTGGAATAAGTGGAGGGGGCCACGTGGGATCCACAAGCCTGCTAGTCGTGCCCAGGGGGGTGGTCGTGCCTCCTCGGCTTGTGGCCCACTAGTGCATCCCCCTGACTAGCTTTCTATCTCGGAAATTTTTAAATATTCCAGATAAAATCATACTTGAATTTCACGGCATTTGGAGAACTTTTATTTTAACGACACTTTTCTAAGGGACGAAAAAAGCAGAAAACAGGAAAAACAAAGCTAAATCTATCATTTTTCTTCTAAACAACAAAAAATAAAAGTTCGGAACAGAAGGTTGTGACTCCTAGATTCATCCATCTCATGGTCATCAAAACAAATCCGTCAATGAGGTTGATCAAGTCTCCTCAACAAACTTTTTTCGAATCGCATAAAACCGGAGAATATTCGAATAATCACTAGGTTACCTCAACGGGGATGTGCATATCCCCTACAAGTAAATCATACTTCATCTTGAAAGTAGGTATTGGGCATTCAAAGCTTCCAATAAGAATTGATGAAGATTTTTCAATAGCATTCATGCAATGTACTCGATATTGTTTCTTTGGAAAGTGCACCGTGTGCTCATTACCATTAAGATGGAAAGTGACATTGCCTTTGTTGCAATCAATAACAGCCCCTGCAGTGTTTAAAAATGGTCTTCCAAGGATGACCGCCATGGCATCATCCTCGGGAATATCCAAAATACCAAAGCCCGTTAAGATAGTAACGTTAGCAACCACAACAGGCACATCCTCGCAAATGTCGATAAGAAAAGCAGTTGATTTGTCGGCCATTTGCAAAGACATTTCAGTGGGTGTCAACATATCCAATTCAAGTCTACGATAAAGAGAGAGAGAGGCATAACACTAACACCAGTTCCAAGATCGCATAAAGCAGTTCTAACATAATTTCCTTTAATGGAGCAAG
Source organism: Hordeum vulgare subsp. vulgare (assembly GCF_904849725.1). Taxonomy (NCBI): domain Eukaryota; kingdom Viridiplantae; phylum Streptophyta; class Magnoliopsida; order Poales; family Poaceae; genus Hordeum; species Hordeum vulgare. The sequence continues at coordinate 212,508,261 of NC_058523.1, read as the reverse complement.
CTATAGTGGGCACTCCGCGATCACCTAGTTTCTTAGTAGTTCCACCCTTGAAGGTGTAATTAGCAAGCATGGTGGAAATCTCAACCTCAGGTATCTTCCTATTATTAGTCACAATATCTTTCATGTACTTAGCATAAGGAGACATTTTGAGCATATCTGTCAAACGCATTTGCAGAAAGACAGGTCTAATCATTTCAACAAAGCGCTCAAAATCCTCATCATCCTTTTTCTTGGATGGTTTGGGAGGAAAGGGCATGGGTTTCTGAACCCATGGTTCTCTTTCTTTACCATGCTTCCTAGCAATAAAGTCGTTCTTATCATATCTCCTGTTCTTAGGTTGTGGGTTATCGAGATCAATAGCGGGTTCAATCTCCACATCCTTATCATTACTAGGTTGAGCATCAACATGAACACCACTATAAATATTATCACTAGGCTCATGTTCATCACCAGATTGTGTTTCGGCATAAAGAAATAGAGACATTATTTGGATTCTCGGGTGTAACAGCAACAGGTTGGCTAGCATGCAAGTTCCTATCATCTTTCTTTTTCTTCCTATTACCAGGATGACTAGGTGCCTCAGTGTTAACTCCTTGAGAATCTTGTTCAATTATCTTAGGATGGCCCTCAGGATACAAAGGTTCCTGAGTCATTCTACCACCTCTAGTGACGACTCTAACAGAATTGTCATTCAACTCATTGAGCAAGTCATTTTGAGCCTTAAGTACTTGTTCTACTTGAGTAGTGACCATAGAGGCATGTTTACTCAAAAGCTTAAGATCATTGACATTTCTATCCACACAAGCACTTATATGATTAATCATGCGAGCATTTTGTTCCAATTGTCTGCTAACATAATCATTGAAACTTTGTTGTTTGGCAACGAAGTTATCAAATTCATCTAAGCATAAGCTAGTAGGTTTATCATAAGGAATATCACTCTCATTGAATCTACGAAGAGAATTTACCTATACTACCTGTGTCGGGTTATTAAGACCATGTATCTCTTCGATAGGTGGTAGATTCTTAACATCTTCAAACTTAATACCTTTCTCTTGCATAGATTTCTTGGCTTCTTGCATATCTTCAGGACTGAGGAATAGAATACCTCTTTTCTTCAGAGTTGGCTTCGGAGGTGGTTCGGGAATAGTCCAAGCATTATCATAGCGCAAGATATTATTCAATAGAATTTTAGCTTGTTCCACAGTTCGTTCCCTAAAAACACAACCAGCAAAACTATCTAGGTGGTCCCTAGAAGCATCGGTTAGTCCATTATAAAAGATATCAAGTATTTCATTCTTATCAAGTGGGTGATCAGGCAAAGCATTCAGTAACTAGACAAGCCTCCCCCAAGCTTGTGGGAGGCTCTCTTCTTCAACTTGCACAAAGTTATATATATCCTGCAAGGCAGCTTGTTTCTTATGGGCAGGAAAATATTTCTCACAGAAGTAGTATATCATATCCTGGGGACTACGCACACAACCAGGAGCAAGAGAAGTAAACCAAGTCTTAGCATCACCCTTTAGTGAGAAAGGAAACAACTTAAGGATATAGTAATGCCGAATTTTTTCCTCACTCATGAATAGGGTGGCTATATCATTCAGCTTAGTAAGATGTGCTACAACCGTTTCAGACTCATAACCATGAAAAGGACCAGATTCAACCAAAGTGATCAACTCAGGGTCAACCGAGAATTCTTAATCCTTATCGGTAACAAAGATGGGTGAAGTAGAAAACTTAGGATCGTATTTCATTCTAGCATTCAGAGATTTTTCTTTCCACTTGCGCAATAAATTCTCAAGGTCATAGCTATACTTACAAGCAATAAACTCTTCAGCTACCTCTCCCTCCATAACATAACCCTCAGGTATATTAGGCAATTCATATCTAGGAGAGCTAGTTCTAACAGGTGAAATAGCAGGTTATACTTCAATAATTTCATCAGTTTCAGAAGTATCATCACATTCAGCAACAACTCTAGTAATTTGTGCATCAAGAAATGCACCCAGTGGCAAAGAAGTATCAAGCAAAGCATCATCATAAGCATCATGGATAGTAGAAGTAGCATCATCAAGCACATGCGACACATCAGAATTTCTAGTAGGTGGTGGTGTCGCAAATTTACTCATAACTGAAGGTGAATAAAGTGCAGAGCTAGATGGCAGTTCCTTACCTGTCCTCGTAGTTGAGGGCAAGACTTTAGTTTTTGGATCTCTCAGATTGCACATAGTGTTCAACAAACGTAAATCCCAAGTGACTCAGAGAATAGAGCTATGCCTCCCCGGCAACGGCGTGAGAAAATAGTCTTGATAACCCACAAGTATAGGGGATCGCAACAGTTTTCGAGGGTAGAGTATTCAACCAAAATTTGTTGATTCGACACATGGGGAAGCCAAAGAATATTCTCGAGTATTATAAGTTGAGTTGTCAATTCAACCACACCTGAAAGACTTAGTATATGCAGCAAAGTTTCAGTAGCAAAGTAGTGTGATAGTAACGGCAGCAGCGGTAACAGTAGCAGTAGTGACAGCAGTAGCGGTAAAGTAACTTAGCAAGGACCAGTAGGAAAAGACTCGTAGGCATTGGATCGGTGATGGATAATTATGTCGGATGACATTCATCATGTAACAGTTATAACATGGGGTGATATGTAACTAGCTCCAGTTCGTCAATGTAATGTAGGCATGTATTACGTATTTAGTCATACGTGCTTATGGAAAAGAACTTGCATGACATCTATTGTCCATCCCTCCCGTGGCAGCGGGGTCCTAATAGAAACTAAGTATATTAAGGTCTCCTTTTAATAGAAAACCGGAATGTAGCATTAGCACATATTGAATACATGAACTCCTCATACTATGGTCATCTCCGGGAGTTGTTCCGGCTATTGTCACTCCGGGGTTGACGGGTCATAACACATAGTAGGTGACTACAACATGCAATATAGGATCAAGAACACACATATATTGATGAAAACATAATAGGTTCAGATCTGAAATCATGGCACTCGGGCCCTAGTGACATGCATTAAGCATAGCAAAGTAGTAGCAACATCAATCTCAGAACATAGTGGATACTAGGGATCAAACCCCATCAAAACTAACTCGATTACATGATAGATCTCATCCAACCCATCACTGTCCAGCAAGCCTACGATGATATTACTCACGAACGATGAAGAGCATCATGGAATTGGCGATGAAGGATGGTTGGTGATGACGACGGCGTCGATTTCCCCTCTCCGGAGCCCAGAACGGACTCCAGATCTGCCCTCCATAGGAAGAACATGTGATGGCTGCGGCTCCGTGTCGCGGAACGCGGTGAACTCTTCTCTCTTAATTTTTTCCGGGCGAGAGAGAATATATAGAGCTGGAGTTGGAGGGTGCGGAGCCATGAGGGCCTCACAAGCCTGCCAGGCGTGCCCAGGGGGGTCGCGCCTCCTGGGCTTGTGGGCTCCTCGCTCCGTCCCTCCAGGTAATTCTTGCGCCAGTATTTTTTATATATTCCACAAAAACTCCTCGTAAATTTCCAGGCCATTCTGAGAACTTTTATTTCTGTGCAAAAACAACACCATGGCAATTCTGCTGAAAACAGCGTCAGTCCGGGTTAGTTCCATTCAGATCATGCAAATTAGAGTCCAAAACAAAGGCAAAAGAGTTTGGAAAAGTAGATACGATGGAGACGTATCAACCTACTCAATGTAATAAGCTGCATAACCTTTCCCGTAACTATCAACACATATCCCAGAAGTTCCACAAACTCATTTACCTCAAACCTTCAAAAAACAATAATACTAGACTTGGTAGATCATCCGAGCTATGTCCACCAGTACTGGGGAAAAGTCATGGCACTATTTTCCACCAAGCAAAGTATTGAAGTGTTTCGATGCCCACATCCTCAGATACTAAGGAAGCTGAATGATAATAATGTGTTGAAAACCCCTTGGAGCTCTACTCCTCGATAATAGGAGGCACCAAGTGAGAACTCCGTCACATCAGCATCATATATATTCCAAAATACCCTCGTGGTCCGAAAAATTAACCGAGAAGAGGTGTAGAATAAATTTGCTTGCTCACGAAGACCTAAGACAATTTTGAGCTATGAGTATGTGAAAGCTCTTAAAGAAACTAGTGGGTGTGCATCCAACTTGCTTGCTCACGAAGACCTAAGACAATTTTGAGGAAGCCTATCATAGGAATATACAAGCCAAGTTATATAATGAAAATTTCCCACTAGTTATATGGTGGTGACAAAACGAGAGACTCTCAATCATGATGCACAAGTGTGGAAAAGTGGTAGCATTGTCCCTTCTCTCTTTTTCTCTCATTTTTTTATTTTGGTGGGCTCTTTGGCCTCTTTTTTTTGGTGGGCTTCTTTGGCCTCTTTTATTTCCTCACATGGGACAACGCTCCATTAATGATGATCATCACACTTTCAACTCAAAACTTATAGTAACAATGACTCTATATGGAATGCCTTCGGTAGTGTACCGTGGCAATGATCTAGCATGGCATAGACATCAATGGAAACATCATGCTATCTATCTTACGATCATGCAATGGAAATGTAGACGTGGTGGCACATGTCATGGTGATAGTTGCATGGCAATATATCACGGAATGACTTTGAAAAAGCCATAGTAGGTAGGTATGGTGGCTGTTTTGAGGGAGGCTAATGGTGGGTTTTGTGCACCGGCGAAAGTTGCACGGCACTAAGAAGATAGTGATGGTGGAAGGTGAAAGTGAATCTAAACCATGGACTCAACATTAGTCATGAAGAACTCATATACTTGTTGCAAAAGTTTTATTATTAATCGAAACAAAGCATTCAACGCATACTCCTAGGGGAAGGGTTGGTAGGTATAAACCATCGCGTGATCCCGACCGCCACGCAAAGGATGACAATCAATAGACTAATCATGTTCAGATTTCATCACATAGCGGTTCACCATACGTGCATGCTACGGGAATCACTAACTTCAACACAAGTATTTATAGATCCACAACACCTTACTAGCATGACTTTAATATTACCATAACCAGAACTCAAAACTAATTGAGATGAATCAAACTTCTCTAACTATTCAATGCACATGAAGGTGGAAGTTTTCGTATCCCTTTGGATAACTACCCTTTTTAGACTACTTTCAAAGCATATATCAACTACCAAGCCACGCACCACTGTGCTCTAAAAGATATAAGTGAAGCACATAAAGCAAAAGTATCTAGCTCAAAAGATATAAGTGAAGCACATGTGAGCTGAATTGTCTACCAAAAGATATAAGTGAAGCTCGACAAAATCACGGTGTGTGCATGTCTCTCTCTCTAGGTGTGCAGCAAGGATGATTGTGACACAACAAAAATAAAAGACTCCTACGATACAAGACGCTCCAAGCAAGAACACATAACATGTGGTGAATAAAAATATAGCCCCAAGTAACGTTACCGATGGATTGAAGACGAGAGAGGGGATGCCTTCCCGGGGCATCCCCAAGCTTAGGCTTTTACATCATCCTTGAATCTCTTGGGGTGCCTTGGGCATCCCCAAGCTTTGGCTCCTGCCACTCTTTATCTCTTTGTCCATAAGAACTTCACCCAAAACTTGAAAACTTCGCAACACGAAACTTAAACAGAAACTCGTGATAACATTAGTACAAGAAAGCAAACCACCACTTCCTTAGGTACTATAGCACACTTAAATTCTACTTGTGTTGATGTTGGGTTACTGTACTTTCAATCTTACATGGCTAATACCCCCCGATACTATCCATAGTTTCATCAAGATAAGCAACCAACACAACAAAAATAGAATATGTTAACAACAGACCAGTCTGTAGCAATCTGTATATTTCGTATACCTCTGGTACTTCAAAAATTCTGAAACATTACGAAAGTCTGAAGAATTTGCGTAGCAATCAGCAGAAAAAAGAATCAACTCAAAAGCTCTTACAGAAGAAAAAAAAGAATATTCTTTTCGTGAGCAGAAAGTTTCTGTCTTTTCCAGCATGACCAAACGATCATTCCCAAGACTAATCATAACGGTTTTGCTTGGCACAAATGCAAAAAGAAACACAAAAAACACAATCATAACAGAATTATGAAAGTGTGGAAAACACAAAACAGAAATAAAAAGGATATATTCGTTGGGTTGGCTCCCAACAAGCGCTTTTGTTTAACGCCCTTAGCTAGGCATTCAATGATGCTCTCACAAAAGACATGAATTGAAGCACAAGAGAGCATCCTAAAGCATGTGAAAACCACATCTAAGTCTAACATACTTCCTATGTGTTGGAATTATGCCCTAGAGGCAATAATAAATGTATAGTTATTATTATAATTCCTGTATCAAGATAATAGTTTATTATCCATGCTATAATTGTATTGAATGAACACTCATTTACATGTGTGGATACATAGACAAAACACCGTCCCTAGCATGCCTCTAGTTGGCTAGTCAGTTGATCGATGATAATCAGTGTCTTCTGATTATGAACAAGGTGTTGTTGCTTGATAACTGGATCACGTCATTAGGAGAATCACGTGATGGACTAAGACCCAAACTAATAGACATAGCATGTTGATCGTGTCATTTTGTTGCTACTGTTTTCTGCGTGTCAAGTATTTATTCCTATGACCATGAGATCATATAACTCACTGACACCGGAGGAATGCTTTGTGTGTATCAAACGTCGCAACGTAACTGGGTGACTATAAAGATGCTCTACAGGTATCTCCGAAGGTGTTAGTTGAGTTAGTATGGATCAAGACTGGGATTTGTCACTCCGTGTGACGGAGAGGTATCTCGGGGCCCACTCGGTAATACAACATCACACACAAGCCTTGCAAGCAATGTAACTTAGTGTAAGTTGCGGCATCTTGTATTACGGAACGAGTAAAGAGACTTGCCGGTAAACGAGATTGAAATAGGTATGCGGATACTGACGATCGAATCTCGGGCAAGTAACATACCGAAGGACAAAGGGAATGACATACGGGATTATACGAATCCTTGGCACTGAGGTTCAAACGATAAAGATCTTCGTAGAATATGTAGGATCCAATATGGGCATCCAGGTCCCGCTGTTGGATATTGACCGAGGAGTCTCTCGGGTCATGACTACATAGTTCTCGAACCCGCAGGGTCTGCACACTTAAGGTTCGACGTTGTTTTATGCGTATTTGAGTTATAGGGTTGGTTACCGAATGTTGTTCGGAGTCCCGGATGAGATCACGGACGTCACGAGGGTTTCCAGAATAGTCCGGAAACGAAGATTGATATATAGGATGACCTCATTTGATTACCGGAAGGTTTTCGGAGTTACCGGGAATGTACCGGGAATGACGAATGGGTTCCGGGAGTTCACCGGAGGGGGGCAACCCACTCCGGGGAAGCCCATAGGTATTTGGGGGGGTCACACCAGCCCTTAGTGGGCTGGTGGGACAGCCCACCAATCCCCTATGCGCCAAGATAGAAAAATCAAAGGAAAGAAGAAAAAAAAAAGAGAGAGTCCTCCCCCCTGGCTCGGCCGACCCCTTGGGGATCCCTTGGACCCCAAGGCAAGGTCCCCCTCCCTCCTCCTATATATATGGGGCTTTTAGGGCAGATTTGAGATGACTTTCTCACGGCTGCCCGACCACATACCTCCATAGTTTTCCCTCTAGATCGTGTTTCTGCGGAGCTCGGGCGGAGCCCTGCTGAGACAAGATCATCACCAACCTCCGGAGCGTCATCACGCTGCCGGAGAACTCTTCTACCTCTCCGTCTCTCTTGCTGGATCAAGAAGGCCGAGATCGTCGTCGAGCTGTACGTGTGCTGAACGCGGAGGTGCCGTCCGTTCGGTACTAGATCGTGGGACTGATCGCGGGATTGTTCGCGGGGCGGATCGAGGGACGTGAGGACGTTCCACTACATCAACCGCGATCTCTAATCGCTTCTGCTGTACGATCTACAAGGGTACGTAGATCACTCATCCCCTCTCGTAGATGGACATCACCATGATAGGTCTTCGTGCGCGTAGGAAAAATTTTGTTTCCCATGCGACGTTCCCCAACAGTGGCATCATGAGCTAGGTTCATGCGTAGATGTCTTCTCGAGTAGAACACAAAAGGTTTTGTGGGCGGTGATGTGCGTTTTGCTGCCCTCCTTAGTCTTTTCTTGATTCCGCGGTATTGTTGGATTGAAGCGGCTTGGACCGACATTACTCGTACGCTTACGAGAGACTGGTTTCATCGTTACGAGTAACCCCCTTTGCTCAAAGATGACTGGCAAGTGACGGTTTCTCCAACTTTAGTTGAATCGGATTTGACCGAGGAGGTCCTTGGATGAGGTTAAATAGCAACTCATATATCTCCGTTGTGGTGTTTGCGTAAGTAAGATGCGATCCTACTAGATACCCTTAGTCACCACGTAAAACACGCAACAACAAAATTAGAGGACGTCTAACTTGTTTTTGCAGGGTATGATTGTGATGTGATATGGCCAATGATGTGATGTGATATATTTGATGTATGAAATGATCATGTTGTAATAGAAATATCGACTTGCACGTCGATGGTACGACAACCGGCAGGAGCCATAGGGTTGTCTTTATACTAACATATGTGCTTGCAGATGCGTTTACTATTTTGCTAGGATGTAGCTTTAGTAGTGATAGCATAAGTAGCACGACAGCCCCGATGGCGACACGTTGATGGAGATCATGATGATGGAGATCATGGTGTGGCGCCGGTGACAAGAAGATCGTGTCGGTGCTTTGGTGATGGAGATCAAGAAGCACGTGATGATGGCCATATCATGTCACTTATGAATTGCATGTGATGTTAATCCTTTTATGCACCTTATTTTGCTTAGAACAACGGTAGCATTATGAGGTGATCTCTCACTAAAATTTCAAGACGAAATTGTGTTCTCCCCGACTGTGCACCGTTGCTACAGTTCGTCGTTTCGAGACACCACGTGATGATCGGGTGTGATAGACTCAACGTTCACATACAACGGGTGCAAAACAGTTGCGCACGCGGAACACTCGGGTTAAGCTTGACGAGCCTAGCATGTGCAGACATGGCCTCGGAACACATGAGACCGAAAGGTCGATCATGAATCATATAGATGATATGATTAGCATAGGGATGCTTACCACTGAAACTACTCCCGACTCACGTGATGATCGGACTTGGGATAGTGTAGGTGGATCATGAACCACTCAAATGACTAGAGAGATGTACCTTTTGAGTGGGAGTTTAGCATGTAATTTGATTAAGTTGAACTCTAATTATCTTGAACATAGTCTAAGTCCACTTTGAATATATTTGTGTTGTAGATCATGGCTCACGCAAGTGTCATCCTCAATTTTAATACGTTCCTAGAGAAAGCTAAGTTGAAAGATGATGGAAGCAACTTTGTAGATTGGGCTCGTAATCTTAAGCTAATCTTACAAGCTGGAAAGAAGGATTATGTCCTTAATGCTGCGCTAGGAGATGAACCACCCGCTACGGCTGATCAGGATGTTAAGAACGCTTGGTTAGCGCGTAAGGAGGACTACTCAATAGTTCAATGTGCAGTCTTGTATGGCTTAGAACCGGGACTTCAACGTCGCTTTGAGCGTCATGGAGCATTTGAGATGTTCCAGGAGTTGAAGTTCATCTTTCAGAAGAACACCCGGATCAAGAGGTATGAGACCTCCGATAAATTCTATGCTTGCAAGATGGAGGAAAACTCGTCTGTCAGTGAACATGTGCTCAAAATGTCTGGGTACTCAAACCGTCTAGCTGAACTGGGGATTGAACTCCCGCAAGAAGCTATCACTGACAGAATCCTCCAATCACTGCCGCCAAGCTATAAAGGCTTTGTGTTGAACTACAACATGCAAGGGATGAACAAGTCTCCCGGCGAGTTGTTTGCGATGCTGAAAGTCGCAGAGTCTGAACTCCGTAAAGAGCATCAAGTGTTGATGGTGAGCAAGACCACTAGTTTCAAGAGAAACGGCAAAGGCAAGAAGGGCAATTCGAAGAAGAGCGGCAAGCCTGTTGCCAATCCGCCGAAGAAACCCAAGGCTGGACCTAAGCCTGAAACAGAGTGCTTCTATTGCAAGGGTATGGGTCACTGGAAGCGCAATTGCCCCAAGTATCTGGCAGATAAGAAGGCGGGCAAAGAAAAATCAGGTATATTTGATATACATGTTATTGATGTGTACTTAACCGGCTCTCGTAGTAGTGCCTGGGTATTCGATACCGGTTCTGTTGCTCACATTTGCAACTCGAAGCAGGAACTGCGGAATAGACGAAGGCTGGCGAAAGACGAAGTGACGATGCGCGTAGGAAACGGTTCCAAGGTTGATGCAATCGCCGTCGGCACAGTGTCACTTCAACTACCATCGGGATTAGTGATGAACTTAAATCATTGTTATTTAGTGCCTGCGTTGAGCATGAACATTATATCTGGATCTTGTTTATTGCGAGACGGTTACTCTTTTAAGTCTGAGAATAATGGTTGTTCTATTTCTATGAGTAACATCTTTTATGGTCATGCACCGAATGTGAGAGGATTGTTCATATTGAATCTTGATAGAGATACGCATATACATAACATTGAGACCAAAAGAGTTAGAGTAAACAATGATAGCACCATATTTTTGTGGCACTGCCGCTTGGGTCATATTGGTGTAAAGCGCATGAAGAAACTCCATGCTGATGGACTTTTGGAGTCACTTGACTTTGATTCACTTGACACGTGCGAACCATGCCTCATGGGCAAGATGACTAAGACTCCGTTCTCCGGAACAATGGAGCGTGCAAGTGACTTGTTGGAAATCATACATACCGATGTGTGTGGTCCAATGAGCGTGGAGGCACGCGGCGGATATCGTTATTTTCTCACCTTCACTGACGATTTAAGTAGATATGGTTATGTCTACTTGATGAAGCACAAGTCTGAAACATTTGAAAAGTTCAAGCAATTTCAGAGTGAAGTGGAAAATCATCGTAACAAGAAGATCAAGTTCCTACGGTCTGATCGTGGGGGTGAATATCTGAGTTTCGAGTTTGGTACTCACTTAAGACAATGTGGAATTGTTTCGCAGTTAACACCGCCGGGAACACCACAGCGTTATGGTGTGTCCGAACGTCGTAATCGTACTTTGTTAGAGATGGTGCGATCTATGATGTCTCTTACTGATTTGCCGTTATCATTTTGGGGTTATGCATTAGAAACAGCTGCATTCACTTTAAGTAGGGCACCATCAAAATCCGTTGAGACGACACCATACGAACTGTGGTATGGCAAGAGGCCAAAGTTGTCGTTTCTTAAAGTTTGGGGATGTGATGCTTATGTCAAAAAGCTTCAGCCTGAAAAGCTGGAACCCAAAGCGGAAAAGTGTGTCTTCATAGGTTACCCAAAAGAGACAGTTGGGTACACCTTCTATCTCAAATCCGAGGGCAAAGTGTTTGTTGCTAAGAACGGAACTTTTCTCGAGAAGGAGTTTCTCTCGAGAGAATTGAGTGGGAGGAAGATAGAACTTGACGAGGTTGTCGAACCTCTCATCCCTCTGGATGGTGACGCAGGGCAAGGGGAAACCTCTGTCATTGCGACGCCGGTTGAGGAGGAAGTTAATGATGATGATCATGAAACTCCAGTTCAAGTTTCTGTTGAACCACGCAGGTCGACGAGATCACGCGCTGCTCCAGAGTGGTACGGTAATCCCGTCTTATCAATCATGTTGTTAGACAACAATGAACCTGCAAATTATGAAGAAGCAATGGTGGGCCCAGATTCCAACAAATGGCTAGAAGCCATGAAATCCGAGATAGGATCCATGTATGAGAACAAAGTATGGACTTTGGAGATGCTGCCTGAGGGCCGCAAGGCTATTCAGAACAAATGGATCTTTAAGAAGAAGACGGACGCTGACGGTAATGTGACCGTTTATAAAGCTCGACTTGTGGCAAAGGGTTTTTCACAAGTTCCAGGAATTGACTACGATGAGACTTTCTCTCCTGTAGCGATGCTTAAGTCCGTCAGAATCTTGTTAGCAATAGCTGCGTTTTTCGATTATGAAATCTGGCAGATGGATGTCAAAACGGCGTTCCTTAACGGTTTCCTTAAGGACGAGTTGTATATGATGCAACCCGAAGGTTTTGTCGATCCTAAAATGCTGACAAAGTGTGCAAGCTCCAGCGATCCATTTATGGACTGGTGCAAGCATCTCGGAGTTGGAACAAACGCTTTGATGAGGTGATCAAAGCATTTGGGTTTATACAAGTGGTTGGAGAATCTTGTATTTACAAGAAAGTGAGTGGGAGCTCTGTGGCGTTTCTAATATTATATGTGGATGACATATTACTGATTGGAAACAACGTAGAGCTTTTGGATAGCATAAAAGGTTACTTGAATAAAAGTTTCTCTATGAAGGACCTAGGAGAAGCTGCTTACATTCTAGGCATTAAGATCTATAGGGATAGATCAAAACGCCTGATAGGACTTTCACAAAGCACATACCTTGATAAAGTTTTGAAGAGGTTCAAAATGGAACAGTCCAAGAAAGGGTTCTTGCCAGTGTTACAAGGTACGAGATTGAGTAAGACTCAGTGCCCAGCAACTGATGAAGATAGAGAGCATATGCGCTCCGTCCCCTATGCTTCAGCCATAGGTTCTATCATGTATGCGATGCTGTGCACTAGACCGGATGTTAGCCTGGCCATAAGTATGACAGGCAGGTTCCAGAGTAATCCAGGAGTGGATCACTGGACGGCGGTCAAGAATATCCTGAAGCACCTGAAAAGGACTAAGGAGATGTTTCTCGTGTATGGAGGTGACGAAGAGCTCGCCGTAAAAGGTTACGTCGATGCAAGCTTTGACACAGATCCGGACGACTCTAAGTCGCAAACCGGATACGTATTTATTCTTAATGGGGGTGCAGTAAGCTGGTGCAGTTCCAAGCAAAGCGTCGTAGCAGATTCTACATGTGAAGCGGAGTACATGGCTGCCTCGGAGGCGGCTAAGGAGGGTGTCTGGATGAAGCAGTTCATGACGGATCTTGGAGTGGTGCCAAGTGCACTGGATCCAATAACCTTGTTCTGTGACAACACTGGTGCCATTGCCTTAGCAAAGGAACCAAGGTTTCACAAGAAGACCAGACACATCAAACGACGCTTCAACCTCATCCGCGACTACGTCGAGGAGGAGGACGTAAATATATGCAAAGTGCACACGGATCTGAATGTAGCAGACCCGCTGACTAAACCTCTTCCACGGCCAAAACATGATCGACACCAGAACTGTATGGGTGTTAGATTTATTACAATGTAATTCACATGGTGATGTGAGGGCTAGATTATTGACTCTAGTGCAAGTGGGAGACTGTTGGAATTATGCCCTAGAGGCAACAATAAATGTATAGTTATTATTATAATTCCTGTATCAAGATAATAGTTTATTATCCATGCTATAATTGTATTGAATGAAGACTCATTTACATGTGTGGATACATAGACAAAACACCGTCCCTAGCATGCCTCTAGTTGGCTAGTCAGTTGATCGATGATAATCAGTGTCTTCTGATTATGAACAAGGTGTTGTTGCTTGATAACTGGATCACGTCATTAGGAGAATCACGTGATGGACTAAGACCCAAACTAATAGACATAGCATGTTGATCGTGTCATTTTGTTGCTACTGTTTTCTGCGTGTCAAGTATTTATTCCTATGACCATGAGATCATATAACTCACTGACACCGGAGGAATGCTTTGTGTGTATCAAACGTCTCAACGTAACTGGGTGACTATAAAGATGCTCTACAGGTATCTCCGAAGGTGTTAGTTGAGTTAGTATGGATCAAGACTGGGATTTGTCACTCCATGTGACGGAGAGGTATCTCGGGGCCCACTCGGTAATACAACATCACACACAAGCCTTGCAAGCAATGTAACTTAGTGTAAGTTGCGGGATCTTGTATTACGGAACGAGTAAAGAGACTTGCCGGTAAACGAGATTGAAATAGGTATGCGGATACTGACGATCGAATCTCGGGCAAGTAACATACCGAAGGACAAAGGGAATGACATACGGGATTATACGAATCCTTGGCACTGAGGTTCAAACGATAAAGATCTTCGTAGAATATGTAGGATCCAATATGGGCATCCAGGTCCCGCTGTTGGATATTGACCGAGGAGTCTCTCGGGTCATGACTACATAGTTCTCGAACCCGCAGGGTCTGCACACTTAAGGTTCGACGTTGTTTTATGCGTATTTGAGTTATAGGGTTGGTTACCGAATGTTGTTCAGAGTCCCGGATGAGATCACGGACGTCACGGGGGTTTCCGGAATAGTCCGGAAACGAAGATTGATATATAGGATGACCTCATTTGATTATCGGAAGGTTTTCGGAGTTACCGGGAATGTACCGGGAATGACGAATGGGTTCCGGGAGTTCACCGGAGGGGGGCAACCCACTCCGGGGAAGCCCATAGGTATTTGGGGGGGTCACACCAGCCCTTAGTGGGCTGGTGGGACAGCCCACCAATCCCCTATGCGCCAAGATAGAAAAATCAAAGGAAAGAAGAAAAAAAAAAGGGAGAGTCCTCCCCCCTGGCTCGGCCGACCCCTTGGGGATCCCTTGGACCCCAAGGCAAGGTCCCCCTCCCTCCTCCTATATATATGGGGCTTTTAGGGCAGATTTGAGACGACTTTCTCACGGCTGCCCGACCACATACCTCCATAGTTTTCCCTCTAGATCGTGTTTCTGCGGAGCTCGGGCGGAGCCTTGCTGAGACAAGATCATCACCAACCTCCGGAGCGCCGTCACGCTGCCGGAGAACTCTTCTACCTCTCCGTCTCTCTTGCTGGATCAAGAAGGCCGAGATCATCGTCGAGCTGTACGTGTGCTGAACGCGGAGGTGCCGTCCGTTCGGTACTAGATCGTGGGACTGATCGCGGGATTGTTCGCGGGGCGGATCGAGGGACGTGAGGACGTTCCACTACATCAACCGCGATCTCTAATCGCTTCTGCTGTACGATCTACAAGGGTACGTAGATCACTCATCCCCTCTCGTAGATGGACATCACCATGATAGGTCTTCGTGCGCGTAGGAAATTTTTTGTTTCCCATGCGACGTTCCCCAACACTATGCATAGGCATTTTATAGGAAAACAGATTGTCAAGACAACCAATAGTTGCCATATGCAAGGAAGAAGAAAGAGACAATAGTGATCTCCACATAACGAGAGGTAATTGGGTAACATGAAAGTTTCTACCACAATATTTTCCTCTCTCATAGCAATTACATGTGTGATCATATTCGAATTCAACAATGTAACTATCACATAGGATATTCTTTTCATGATCCACATGCATGCAAAATTGATGCTCTTCAAAAATAGTGGGATTATCATCAACCAAAGTCATGATGTCTCCAAACCCACTTCCAATATTATTGCAAATATCATATTCAACATGGGGTTTGAACAAATTTTCAAGATCATAAGAAAGATCATCACCCCAATCATGATTATTGCAACAAGTAGTTGTCAAAGCAAAACTAGCATCCCCGAGCTTAGGGTTTTGCATATTTTTAGCAAGATTGTCACTAATAGAATTTATAGTGAAACCATTGCAATCATGCTTTTCATCCAAGGAGCCCTCGTGAATCACTTCATGAATTTCTTCCTCACAATTTTCAGATTCACGCCATCTTAAGAAACACTCCATAGAAATAGTCAATTGCCCTCAACTCACTAGCAATTCGTTCCACATAAGTGGGTCTCTTAAAGAGATTAACAAACGAAGATGAAAGCATATTGAAGGCACATGGCACACAAGCTACAGAAAGGCAAACGAGAGAAAAGGGTGAACGAAAAAGGCAAAGGAGAAAGGCAAATGAAAACGGCAAATGTGAAGTGGGGGAGAGGAAAACAAGAGGCAACTAGCAACAAAAGTAAATGCAAGAGAAGAGTTTGTGAGACCTACTTGGATAGATCTTGATTTCTCCTCCCCGACAATGGCGCCAGAAATACTTCTGCTACTGCAACAAAAGACCTTCCAACGGCGCCAGAAATAGGCACGTCGACGGGAGAATACTTGGCTTGATCTTTCTGCTGCGGCTGCAAAGGATTTACCCCGTGGCCTGGAGCCTTGCGTTGGTGTTACCTCGAAGCGGAAAGGGTGATGTAGCGTAGCAGTGGTAAGTATTTCCCTCAGTTTGAGAACCAAGGTATCAATCCAGTGGAGGAGTATCTCAAGATCCTGCACAAACACAAAAACTTGCTCCCAACACAATGAAGGGGTTGTCAATCCCTTATAGATTGTTTGCCAAGTGAGAACTGAAAGCAACAAAGTAACAAAGGAAAGTAAAAGCGGAGATGTAAACGATGGATGTGAATAGACCCAGGGGCCGTAGTGTTTACTAGTGGCTTCTCTCATGAAAGCAAGTAGACGGTGGGTGAACAAATTACTGTCGAGCAATTGATAGAACCGCGCAAAGTCGTGACGATATCTATGCAATGATTATTTCTATAGGCATCACATCCAAAACAAGTAGACCGATACTGTCTGCATCTACTACTATTACTCCACAATTCGACCGCTATCCAGCATGCATCTAGTGTATTAAGTCCATAAGAACAGAGTAACGCCTTAAGCAAGATGACATGATGTAGAGGGATAATCTCAAACCAATGATAAAAACCCCATCTTTTTTACCCTTGATGGCAACTACTTGATGTGTGCCTTGCTGCCCCTACTGTCACTGGGAAAGGTCACCACATGGCAGAACCCAAAACCAAGCACTTCTCCCATTGCAAGAATCATAGATCTAGTTGGCCAAACAAAACCCAAGACTCGGAGAGACTTACAAGGATATCAAATCATGCATATAAGAAATCAGCAAACACTCAAATATATATCATAGATAATCTGATCACAAATCCAGAATTCATTTGATCTCGACAAACACACCGCCTAAGAAGATTACATCGGATAGATCTCCATGAAGATCATGGAGAACTTTGTATTGAAGATCCAAGAGTGAGAAGAAGTCATCTAGCTACTAACTACGGACCCGTAGGTCTGAAGTGAACTACTCACGAGTCATTGGAGGGGCGATGATGATGATGAAGAAGCCCTCCAACTCCAAAGTCCCCTCCGGCAGGGTGCCGGGAAGGGTCTCTAGATGAGATCTCGCGGAAACGGAAGCTTGCGGCGGTGGAAAAGTATTTTCGAGGCTCCCTATATTTTTTGAGGAATATTTGGGAATTTATAGGCCAAAGGTCTAGGTCAGGGGGCGGCCAGGGAGGCCACAAGCCTGCCCACGGCCGCCACCCCCCTAGTGGGGGAGTGGGGGCCTGTGGGCTCCCTCGAGCCCACCTGGCTTGGCCAGAGGCCCCCTGATCTTCTTCTGTTCGGAAAAAAAATCATTTCAGGTTTTTCTTCCGTTTGGACTCCGTTCCAAAATCTGATCTGAAAAAGAGTCAAAAACACAGAAAAAACAGGAACTGGCACTTGGCACTGAATTAATAAGTTAGTCCCAAAAAACATATAAAAGGTACATAAAACAACCAAAGAAGACAAGATAACAGTGTGAAACCATCAAAGATTATAGATACGTTTGAGACGTATCATATTGCAGTGCATTAAATGCTTCGACAGACTTCCCTGGCCTCGTCAGGGGGGGTTGGACACGTACCCACACGTGGCAACTTTGGGGTGTTGAGCTAGCATGCGGGCGGATGCGTGGTCCATGCATAGGCGGTGGCGTGTTCGTCGGTGGAGGCGTTCACAGGTCGCGAAGGCGCCCTCGGCCCGCGCCTCTCCTCGGGCCTTCTCTTCCTTCCCGGCAGGGTTACCTTGCCAGGGCTCTTCTTGTTCCTCTCAGCAGGGAGGTGATGGCCTGCCGAGGCCTTGTCAATATTCACTGCAAGGATGGCTTGCTGGGGCTCAGTCCTTCTTCCTTGGCGGGAGGGTCTCGCCGTGGCATTTTCTATCTCCCCGGCAGGGAGCTCCTAGCGGGGTCTTTTCTTCTTTCCCAGCAAGCGAGTGCTTGCCGGGGGCTTGCAATCTGCACTTGGAGGATTCTCAGTCTTGCTTCTGCCCTAAGCTCCAGCGACGAGCCTTGCCGCTACAGAGGGGCTGCCGGTGTCCACGCACTAGTCCGGGGCACTGGAGACCCCAATCTTCGGTGCAGCGACAAGCTTCATCATAGAAATGAATGACATGCCCATCAATATTATCAACCAAGAGATCTTTAACCATAGCAATATTAGGTTCAACTTTAATTTGTTCAGGAGGTACAGGTGTTCTAGCACAACTCTTATGAACCACAGTTGAAGCTTTAGCATGATCCTTTATTCTAACAGGAAAGGGTTGTTTCCCAATATAAGAAGTAGGAATAACAGGATCAACATTGTAAATAATAGTTTCTTCTTCAACTTTAATAGGTTCAACCACTTTAACTTCAATGGGAGGATGATATTTAAACCACTTCTCCTTGGGCAGATCAACATGAGTAGCAAAACATTCACAGAATGAAGCTACTATCTCAAAGTCAAGTCCATATTTAGTGCTAAAATCACGAAAAGCATCGGTGTCTATAAAGGATTTATCAAAATCAAACTTAAGGCTTATACCTGACTCATTACCTTCGTCCAGCTCCCAATCTTCATAGTTGCATTTAATTCTTTCCAATAAGTCCCATTTGAATTCAATATCTTTCTTTATAAAGGAAGCAACATAAGAAGTATCGAGCATGGATTGATCATTACGGGAGAGCCGAGCATAAAAATTCTGAATAATAATTTCTCTCGAACTCATGATTGGGGCATGAATATAACATTGACTTAAGCCTCCCCCAAGCTTGAGCGATTCTTTCTCCTTCACGAGGCCAAAAATTATAAATATAATTCCGATCACGATGAACTAGATGCATAGGATAAAACTTCTGATGAAATTCCAATTTCAATCGGTTGTAGTTCCATGATCCAATATCATCACATAGCCTATACCACGTCAATGCCCTCTCCTTAAAATATAAAGGAAAGACCTTCTTCTTGACATCATCCTTGGGAATACGTGCAAGCTTAAATAATCCACATACTTCATCCACATAGATTAGATGCAAATCAGGATGTGGTGTTCCGTCTCCTGCATAAGGCTTAGCTAGCAGTTTTTCTATTATGCCCGAAGGAATTTCATAATAAATATTTTCAGTAGGTGAAGAAGGTTGAGGAGAATCTATTTGTGCTTCCGGTCGGGGTGAAGATACCCCGAACATGCCCCTCAAAGGATTATTTTCCATAGTGACAAGCGACAGTAAATTTCAGCACAGTATATAAATTTTTCCTTACCAAGTTCCACTCACCAAAGGCGCTTCACTCCCCGGCAACAAAGCCAAAAAAGAGTCTTGATGACCCACAAGTGTAGGGCATCTATCCTAGTCCTTTCGATAAGTAAGAGTGTCGAACCCAACGAGGAGCAAGAGGAAATGACAAGCGGTTTTCAGTAAGGTATTCTATGCAAGCACTGAAATTATCGGTAACAGATAGTTTTGTGATAAGGTAATTCATAATGGGTAGCAAGTAACAAATGTAACAAAGGTGCAGCAAGGTGTCCCAATCCTTTTCGTAGAAAAGGACAAGCTTGGACAAACCCTTATATAAAGCAAAGTGCTCCCGAGGACACATGGGAATTTCTGTCAAGCTAGTTTTCATCATGCTCATATGATTCGTGTCCGTTACTTTGATAATTTGGTATGTTGGTGGACCGGTGCTTGGGTGCTGCCCTTACTTGGAAAAACATCCCACTTATGATTAACCTCTCTCGCAAGCATCCGCAACTATAAAAGAAGAATTAAGATAAATCTAACCATAGCATGAAACATATGGATCCAAATCAGCCCCTTACGAAGCAACACATAAACTAGGGTTTAAGCTTCTGTCACTCTAGCAACCCATCATCTACATATTATTCTGAATGCCTTCCGCAATCCCCAAATAATGGTAAAGTTTCATGTAGTCGACGTTCACATGACACCACTAGAGGAGAGACAACATATATCTCACCAAAATATCGAACGAATACCAAATTCACATGGTTACTTATAACAAGACTTATCCCATGTCCCCAGGAACAAACGTAATTACTCACAAAGCATATTCATGTTCATAATCAGAGGAGTATTAATAAGCATTAAGGATCTGAACATATGATCTTCCACCAACTAAACCAACCAGCATCAACTACAAGGAGTAATCAACACTACTAGCAACCCACGGATACCAATATGAGGTTTTGAGACAAAGATCGGATAAAAGAGAGGAACTAGGGTTTGGAGAGGAGATGGTGTTGATGAAGATGTTGATGGCGATTGACCCCTCTTGATGAGAGGATCGTTGGTGATGACGATGGCTTTGATTTCCCCCTCCAGGAGGGAAGTTTCCCTGGCAGAATAGCTCCGCTGGAGCTCTACATTGGTTCTGTCGAAGTTCCGCCTCGAGACGGCGGCGCTTCGTCCTGAAAGCTCTCTCATGATTTATTTTTTCCAGGTCAAAACCCTTCATATAGCAGAAGATGAGCATCGTAGGCATGCCAGGGGGCCCACAAGCCTGCAAGGCGCGCCTAGGGGGTAGGTCGCGCCCCCCTGGCTTGTGGCCACCTGATGGGTCCCCTGTTGTATTTCTTTCGCCCACTATTTTTTTTATATTCCAAAATAATACTCCGTAAGTTTTCAGGATTTTTGGAGCTGTGTAGAATAAGTCTCTCAGATTTGCTCCTTTTCCAGTCGAGAATTCAAGTTGCCAGCATTCTCCCTCTTCATGTAAACCTTGTAAAATCATAGAGAAAATGCATAAGTATTGTACCATAATGTGTATTAACAGCCCATAATGCAATAAATATCGATATAAAAGCATGATGCAAAATGGACGTATCAGGCCTCGACAGGGATAGAAGCGCGTCACGTCGTTTTGCAAGAATGGATATCATTACAAGTACATGTACAAAATAGATGAGTATATGGAATTGGCTTACACTCTTCACAAGCTAATCATGATCATCTTAATACAAACATGCATTCAAGCACCATTCAGAAGAGCAGGGTCCTACTATGGACGAAATCTGACGAATAAAATGACGTCCATCCTTGCTATTCCAGGCTGCCGGCGTGGAACCCATCCTAGATCGATGAAGAAGAAGAAGAAGAAGAAGAAGAAGAAACTCCAAATAGAACAATCATCATGCTCACGTCAAACTATCACTTTACATGTACCTGCAACTGTTGTTATAGGAATAAGTGAGTCAAAGGGACTCCGCAATCTCATTTCCAAAGGTATCAAGACTAGCAAAGCTTAACGGGTGAGGTATGGTTAAGTGGTGAGGCTGCAGCAAGTAACTAAGCATTTATTTGGGGTGGATAACTTACGAGTACAAGAATAATAGGGGGTGGTCTACATATAAACGGACATGAACTAATAATGATCAAGAAATGATCCTGACACCTACTTACGAGTCAGACATAACCCCACTGTGTCCTCTCTCCGATAAGAACTCACGAGAAGGGACACTCACGATTACGCACACAGTTGGCATATTTTAATTCAATTTACTTCAAGTTTGCTATGACCGGGCGTTAAACAAAGTTTCCAGGTTACCACACAACCATGGACACGGCTCTCAGAAATATTAACCCTGCACGAGTGCTCCAACTAGTCCATCAAACTACCACAAGCTGTGTTGAATAAGCTCAACCACGGAAAACTCATGATCTCCTCGAAAATTCCGATGGAAAACCTCAACCTTGAGATAGCCCAAAGTATCCTCGGAATCCCACGCACATGACGTTCTACAAAGGTAAAACAAATCCAGCAAGGCCGCCCGACGTGCTAACGATCCCGATAGGAGCCGCGTATCTCGTTCTCATGGCACAATCGTATGAGCACTACGTATAGTGGCCTGATAGAAATCCCCCGAGCTGCCCCGGATGGCCCCACAGGTGGCTCTTTTTAGGACCAGCACCATCAACACTCGCCCTCCCTGTATTAAGTTGAATTACTCCTTGGGTTCATGACGTCCTATATTTTAATAACAATGGTCAGTATTATTATGTTGGGCAAATATAGTACCATTATTGGGCCTTGCGAGAAGAGTTTTATCCTAAAACGAAAATCAAGGGGGTCCCCATAACAACCCCAAGCATGTAAGGAGCGCTCAAATATGGAACATAACACCGGTACACAAGTAACTAGGCGGGCAAAGATGGAACAAAACACCGAGCTATAAGGCAAAGCCTTCCACCTTTTACCAAGTATATAGGTGCATTAAATTAAATAGCAATAATATTGTGATATAACAAGGAATCCATGTTGTCACATGGGAAGCAACTTGCCCCTACAACTAGCAATGCTATAAGAAGGCTGAGCAAGTGGTAACATAGCCAAACAAAGGTTTGCTGGGATGTGGAAGGGTTAGAGGCTTTTGATGGCAATGTTGGGAGTCTTGACATAACAGGTGGTAGGTAGCAAGACATAGCGATAGAAACGAGACAACTATCATAGCAATGATAGTAGTGGTACCTAGGTAAATGATCATCTTGCATGAGATCCCGCTTGGAAGAAAAATGAATCCGTGAAGTAGACAAACTGACGTAGTCGAACGAATTCTCCCACTCCGAAGCGGTTCGGAAATTTATCGAGAAGTAACAATCCGGAAATAACAATCAACACACAAAACAGCATAACATATGCATGACATGATACGCAAACAAATATGATGCATGTTCATTTTAATTATGCAGGACACGCCAAAGCACAACAATCAACTTCTACACATTAAATGAAGCTCAATATACAACGACTAGCATATTGATGAAACTCCACTTTTGAATTACTTAGTTCACTCCTGTTTAGGTATACGAAAGATGTGAAGCATAAATAAACTACACTATCTAGGCATTTTAAATGAGGTCGGAAACAACATATATCATTTTTGAATGACCCCATATGTTAATTCCGAAATTGGTCCAAATATGAACTAAACACATTTTACATTTATTAAACATCAAAACAAAGTGGACCATGTGATTCTACATGTCATCCTAGTCGATTTACATATATAAATCATCTAAAATGGAGTTACGGTCTAAAAGATATGACCATCACAAGATAATATGTCATGAATGCAAAATGTATGCAAATGACAGCCACAAGCATGTTAAATCATGGATGCAACAAGATATTATTAAACTACATGAGATTTTAAGCAAGTTTCATATATGGCATCTTCAAAACGGAGCAACGGTTCAACGAATACAACCAATACAAGATATAGCTATAATCTGCCAAAATCAGCAACATGGCACTTTATACACACCAAAATGACTACCTAGAAGATTCTAAAATGCACAAATAATATATGGGGCAATAGTGCACAAGATTCAAAACAACCATCTGCTTACGGAAAATTGAATAGAAGCATGGATCACTAGAAAAAGGGCTCACAAAATGGCAAGTTGAACACAATTTCAGACTTGGTGAAATTATCAGTTTTAACTATGCAGTTTTTATCATGAAATCATATTGGCAACAAGAAAAACACTTGCTAATGGTCATATAATGGCATGAAAATTTACTGCATGTTAGTAGGCATGATGAACTTCATTTCATTCCATACTAGCAAGGTCTAAATATGCACACATTCATAGCTAGCGTCCCTACAACATGGCATTCTGAAATAATCAAATTCTCAGACTTAGAAATATTTGACCCTACCAAACAGCAACATCATCTTAGGATGTTGTAACGACTAAGATGCGGTCCTTTCCTATTTAGGGGGCGATGCCCCAAAAGGGAAAGAAGCGCATCTAAGCGTTTCGCAAGTGAGATAAACATAGCACATACATAATTTAAGATTGACAAAGAGGGCTTCATTTGCCATCTTACATAGATAATATTAGAGTTTACATCCACATATTTATTTAGACAAGATAGTTCTGCTACGGACTACATAACATAAGGAAAAGGCTATGCTATCCCGCATGCTTGCCCACGATCACGACCACAGCCTCAGTCTTCTGGATAGTTCACGTACAGGCGGTCGTTCTCCTCATCGTACTGCCACGCTAGCTGCGTGCCATCTGGATCACCTGCGTCGGGCGTACCTATACCTGTTGGGGTGTTGAAGTAATCTGTGAGCCGCGGGGACTCAGTAATCGATGACCTTGGTACCGAAACTAGTCAAGTTATTAGGTGAGGAAGGTTCCATGTTTAGGTTGCAGCATCCTAAGCATTTATGGTGGCTAACTTACGAAGATCAAATTAATAGATGTGGTGGTCTACACGGGCGATCGAAGACTAGGCGATCACTAAGTGATCCTGAACACCTACCTACGTCAAACATAACCCCACCGTGTTCCCGATCGAAGAGAGGTCTTCGAAGGGGACAATCACGGATACGCACACGGTTGGCAGTTTTATTAAAGTTAGTTCAAGTTATCTATAACCGGATGTTAACAAATAATCCATGCTGCCACATAACCGCGGGCACGGCTTTCCGAAAGATTAAACCCTGCAGGGGTTCTCTAACTAGTCTATCACAAACGGTCATGAGCCGCAAAGTAATCCTCTATCACGAAACTCGTGATCTCGTCAGATTCCTTAGAGGAAAACCTCAACTCTGGGAGAACCAAAGTTTCACCGGAATTCCTATACGCGAGATATATCGCTAAGGTAAGACAAGACTAGCAGGACCTCCCATCGTTTCGACGACCCCGATAAGAGCCGTCTATCTCAGTCTCAGGACATGACGGTTGAGCACAACGTACAGTGGCCTGATAGACATCTCCCGAGTTGCCTCGGGTTGGCCCCGCACACGACTCTAGTTTGGACCAACACTCATGAGGAGCACTGGCCCGGGTTGTTGATTAATTTCTCGGGGTATCTATTCCCTATGCAAATTATTATTAGGTGATTAGAAAATTAAAACCAATCTTGGGTCCTGCCGGACAAGTCTTAACACTACACGATTTATCAAGGGGGTCCCCATAACAACTCCGAACGTGTTAGGAGCGATCAGTTATGGAATCAAACACCGGTAGCCGGAAACTACGACGGCAATAACGGAACAAATCACCCGGCAAAAGGCTAGGTCTTCCATCATCTACCAAGTATATAGGTGCATTAATTAAATAACAGTTTAAAACATAATGATATCAAATGCTCATGTTATCGCATGAGACAGCTGGCACCTGCAACTAGCAAAGCTATCATTAGAAGTTGAGCAAGCCTACTTAGCCAAACAACATTAGCTAGGAAGGGAAGGTGTTTGGGTTTCATGGCAATATCAGGAGGCAATTATATCAAGTGGTAGGCAGCAAGCATATATCAAAGGAAACGTGAAGCTAAGGATAACAAAGCTAGATACGATATCAAGGTCACGGTTATCTTGCCTGTGATGTCTTCAGCTTGGAACTGCTCTTGTTCGTCCTGCACGTACTCTCCAGACTCCACGTACTCGCTCTCTGATCCCGGTGCTACCCAAGATAAAAATAACAGGCAATGAACACCAACACAACATGATGCAACAAACACATGATGCATGAGATGAGAATGAAGCATGCATCTCTATTCTAGTCCCTCGCATATGCATGAGAAGAGAAGATAAACTTCTGGACAGAACTTCACACTAATCTATCTTGACATGCATGAAGATGGCATGAACAGGTGCATCACGATAAAACGATGCAAAAACATATAAAGAACGTTGAGAACGGAGCTACGGATCAACCGGAAACTACGAAACAAGATATGGAGTCCTACGGAACAATTCCACCTCAAGCACACTCCAATGGCACACTTATGGTATTCCCAGGTTGCCACATGATCAAACAAACAAATATAGGTGGGGTGGTGCAAAGAAACTCACCACACCACCAACTATGCACTCACAAGCTTCAAAACAACAAAACTATGCAATCTGTCCTAAACAACATCATAGCAGTTTGTGAGCAACATGCAAAGCACCTACAACCACCAAAATGTGCCAAACAAGATATGTGGCAAAAGCTATTCAAAATCTCTACAAGCCTTAGCAAAAAGATGATACAAAGGAGTCACACACACGAAGATCTACAGGTGCTAACTTGGACAAAAATAACAGATTTCAGGGACTTAGTGAAAATCTCAGATTTTCACCAGCTGCTTATGCTCTGAAGCATTTTGACAACCCCCAAAATAATATCTACAGGAAGTGAAAGTGCATGAAATTTAACAGAGAGCTAGACAAACACAAAAGCTCCAACTCTCTAGTTGATTGCAAGGACTTATTCCCAACACATGAGCTTTTGCAACCACAACAACAAGGGAAGAAAATTATAACAGTTTCTCAGACTTAGTGAAATTCACAGAGTTTCAGCAAGCAGACAATTTCAGCCACATGTCAATTTTGACAAGGCACAACTTGCACATACAAACTCCTAAGCATAAAACAAAACTACCATGTTGTAGAGGGGTTCACCCACTACTGCCACATCAAGGAATCATCCTCATAGGCTCATCACACCACATGGCACCAAGCTCTAAACATAGCATCAGGACAGAAAAATGACATTTCCATAAAGTGTTCCAAAGTGAAATCTGATTCCACCAATGGATTCCTGAGATGATTCTACCCCAAAAACATATATAATACCTAGGTACTTGCATACAACATGTAGGCACAAAGTTGAAAGGAAAAACAACATAGAATCTTATAGCTCAAATAGTGCCATATCACATGTGGTACTTACTATCTCATCACCTAACTTGCACATGCTCACACTCACAACTCCAATGGTGAACATGAGGGTTAGACCTCATGTATGTGTGCCATAGCACATCAGCACACACACTCACATACAACCAAGCAAGCGCAACTAGCACCTACACATGCTAGTTCTAATACACACACATACATACACTCGCACAAGCTACCAGTAACACACACTCACACATGCTAGTGGTTCAAAGGAACTCCCCATGCACACTAAGGCTAAATCCATGCCTTGGTCATGTGTGTGTCATACACACACATGCACCTCACTACTCTCACACACATGGATACATACACACACACACTTGCTTGCTCAAACATCTACAACCCTACACCTACTTCTCCATACTACTCACATGCACATGTATGTGTGGCGCACACACACATACATACACACACACAAGCACACACCACATGGATGCATGCACACACCACATACAACCTCAATCTATATCAACACATGAACACTCACCTACACATGCTCACTAGCTAAAATAATAAAGATGAAAATCTACTGGATGTGATCTTAGGCAAAATATACTTCTGCCCAAGCATGCAACAGCTTACACTACATAAAATAGCAAAGAAGTAAAAAATAAAAGGGGTGGCTTGGGGATCGAACCCGAGACCTATCTGCCATAGCAAACACACACTGCCACTGCACTAGTGCCCTTGGGCTCAACAGAACAGAGGGAGCTACCAGGTTGAGCTTCCCTGTTCCTACTGTACCAGAAAACAAGAAAACAAAAAGGTGCGCTGCGGGGGCTCAAACCCACGACCTGCGCGAAGACAAAACCCACTGCTACCACTGCGCTACTTGAACGATACTTAACAGAGAGGGGGGCCTTACTCTTTTGAGCAACCCCCTCTGGATCTGATACAACTCGACGGTGGCCGGAACAGGGGAGGTTCACCGCCGGCGCTACGTTCTAAATCGAGGAGCGGCCCGTCGCTGGGAGGAAGAGCGAACTCCCACGGGTCACATCTAAACGCGACGAGAGACGCTCTACAACTACGGCAGCAACGCGCACGGCGGCGCCGACGACAGAGAAGAACAACGGCGACCTGCTACGGTTCTAGGAGGGGGTCCTGCTACCGGGAACGAAAGGGAATCGGGGTGGCTCACCCTACTCGTCGAGTAGAAGAGGTCGACTCGACATGGAGGAAGCTGGCGACGAAGAGGAAGTAGACGTTGCGGGAGAAGTCACCGGAGCAGAGGAGGAAGAGGTCGTCGTCGACATCGTGGAAGCAGAGGCGATCGACGCTTCCTTGATGTGGAAATGGAACCTCCTGGGGTCCCGCGTTCTCCTGGCGCTGTCAGAAAGGAAGGAGGGCGACGATCTTGACGTCGTCGACCTCACCAGTGGCCGGCCATGGCGGAGGGGAGCTCGGGATCGCCCCTGGCGGCGCCAAGAGAGAGAGGGGAGGAAAAACGCGGATTCCTAGAGCTGGAGAGGACGGCGGGCGACTTATATCACCTCGGGGAAGAGCTGGAGCCGCAGGATCGAGAAATGGTGGATCAGTGGTGGAGGTTTGGTCGTACAGGGGTGACGCTAGCAGGAGGAAGGAGACGGACATGGTGGTGGGCTGGCTAACGAGAGAAGGGAGGAAATGGGTCAGCGAGGGGGAGGGATCCCACTCGGCTGGCGCCAGTTAGAGGAGAAGAAAACCCTTTGGGTTTTCTTTTAAAACAAAAACACAGCAGAAAACAAACCCTAGTTAATTCTATGCTTGCAAAAGAAATAAAAAAAATGCCCCTAGTCATAAGGGATTTATGACCTATTTAAATAAAATGAAAAGAGGATTTTTGGAGGAAAGAAATATTTACAAAACAGAATTAATAATCTGTTTTGTGAATAAACACCCCTCTTAAACATAGTTTTAAAACACCTTAGACCTAGCACCACATCCACCAGAAAATACTCTAAATGATAAACATTTTTCAAAGAGGGGTTGAACAAGTAAAACTTGAACTTAGAAAAATAAAGAGGGAGAGGTTTAGTTGAAACCTAGCTTTTGAAAGATAGGCACTCTTTGCACATCACCTCACACCATGTGCACTCATCACATCGAATACATAAGGATCAACACAACAACACACATGATGGCATGAATGATATGGATGCATGAATGCAAAGGGAAAACAAGACATGATCACATGAAATAACACATGAAATATAGCTCACAAAGCAATGACATCATGGACCCACACATGGCAAGGTTCCAAATATGGCAAGGTTACACTTGGGACATACATGGCATGGGGAACCTACTAAGAGAAGCTAGGCATAGCCTACTACAAATCACTCCGTTTCACACAATCAAAAGAGGCATGGTTTGCTTAATTCGAGCTACGCAAAATGGAACTTTACGTAAACAGATTGTCGTTTTTAACGTGATAGCACCTTGAAAGCAACAAATGAGCATATTAATGATAATCTACATGGAAATCAGAGGCATAGAACCAAAGTAGACATATCCTCGAGCAATTCTCATGAAGTAACCATGTGCAATAGACCTACGGTCTAGATGCAATCATCCACGTAACTTAGAAGAAAATAACAGTTTTACCGACTACGACTGCAAGCACTTTTGCAACACAATTTACAGCATCTAGATGAATTATAATATGCATACAAATGCTACCATGTTGTAGAGCACGAAGACTAGATACTTCTACATATAAAAATCATTGCAATCTCACGCCTCGCTTGAAAACTACAAGAATCTAAACATGGCTATATATGATGTTAAAACAGGCAAATTCGAGGGACTTAGAGAAAAATCTCACCCGGGGAAACGGAACGAGGTGGTGCAATGGGACGAGAGGGTGCCGTTTCGGGGTCGGGGGGACCCGGGACGGGGCGATCCACACGGCTGGAGGAGAAGGAGTCGGTCATGGCGAGGCTGAGGTGGCTGCCGGCAGCGGGGTAAACGCACGAGGGGGTTAAGGGGCGATGCACGCAACGGATCCGGGGCCGGGCTTCCAGATCCGCCCCCCCCCCCCGGGGTTGGGCTTCTAGATGCGATCGACGGGGGGCGGGCATGGCCTCTAGCGAGGAGAGGGCGACGACGGAGGTAGCCATGGCTACGGCTCCGAGCGGCGCACGAGCGGCAGCAGGGTGAGGCTCTGGGCGGCACACTCCGGCTTGCGACGCGGGCTGAGCTAGCGGCGGCGCACAACGACGACGACGACGGCCATCGAGCGTGGGAGCCAGGCGCCGGGGCAGAAGGACGACGCGCGGGGAGCGGCTGCGCGCGGGGCGGCTCGGGCCCGAGGCGAGCCTATCATGGGCTAGCGCGGACCGCGACGAGGTGGGAGGCTTGGGGACACGTGGCGCGCGCTGCGCGGGTGGAGGCGGCGATGCTGCCCATAGTGCGGTGCCAAGTGGCGGGCAGGGGTGGCCGGCGTAGAAAACGAAGCTGGGGTGGCGGCTGTAGGTTAGGGTGGCTAGGTTGCCCAAACTGGACGAGGTGGTGTCCATTTACAACAGTTTTAGCTATGGTTTGGGGTTTTCTACCCATTTTGAGCCGTACGTTCTCGATCGGACAGTTTGAGACGCAAGAGTGGTGTAGGTGGGTTGTGTAGATGGGTAGGTTGAGATGAGAGGGAGGTTTGGGAGCCAGTGATATGGTTTTTAACACTGAAAACATCCAACGAATAAACCGGCTAAAGTGCCGCTATAGGTCTAACGGTTCGGGTATCAAACGACCTCCAAATATAATGAAATTTATCACGCAGTCTACCTACACTATATTAAGGCCGCACGACAACTTTCAACCCATTCCGAAGAAGTTTATACACACTTTTAAAAATATTATTTAATGATGCCACGGGCAAGTGCGTGTGGTTGATCCTGACATGTCGTGTGGTTGATCCTAACAACTAACAACGGATCCAAGTGTTTTTTAAATGACGCAACAGACGATGCAATGTGGATGATGAATGCGACGGACAAATAAATCACAGCACAACAACGAAATAAAAGAAGAATTTTCTAAAACGTCGTTTCCGGGCTGTTATATGAAGATCTTGGTGAAGAACCTTGACGGAGCTCCGGGGCAAGGAGTTTGAGCCCGACCATGCAGGAAAGAAGGCAATGGCGACGATGGTGCTCGAGGAAGGATGAGGGAGACAACAGGATGGGATGGAGGCAGGGGGCGCTCGCCGGAGGTGAAAGAAGCCGTGAGGTAGGGAATAGAGGTGGGAGGGATTTTTTATTTCTCTGTTTTGTTTGGGTCCCACATGTAAGTGGCACATGGAGGCAAAGGTACAATGTCCAATAAACACCCAGTTGACGGTCAACCCCTTTGATCGGACAAAAACAAAACGGAAGGACATTTCTATAAGGTGACTTGACAGCAGAAATGTCGGTTAGGGGCACAGTTGTAAAAGACCCAAAACCATTATTTGCTCCCAAAAGTAGACCCCATAAATCCATAGCTAATACAAGTCAGATACGTTTCAGTCACAAAGCTTAAATGGTGCCAGCAGAGAAATCAGATAAGCGGCCTCCCATGCGGTGACAAACAAATCTGCAACTTGATTGCAAACAAGTATCGAAATCCTCTAACTATTTAAATACCCTAGGACAATCAACGGTATATTACATAGCAAACACCATCCTTGTTCTCCGGCCAAGTTTGAACCATGATGGAGTGTTATACACCAACTAAATGTCTATGACTGCTTCAAAGACATCGCTCTGGCGCGAAGGTTGAGAAATATCCCCCTTCAGGAAACAAAAAGATGACCACATAAGAGCAAGTCTTTCAGTTGGGAAAGAAGCTACCAAAAGCAAAAGAACATTACCAGCAACATGCAACAAAGCTGTGGACAATCACCCGAAACTGCAAAGGCACGTACTGATGGTTTATCCAACCAACTACTGGCCAAAACTGTGCATTGAGTGGATCTATTAATGAGATGTAACGACAAATTATAAGGCAAGTAGCAATGCTGAGAGCAAATTACATACCATCCAAGCAGACAATTGCACTGACAGATACTGTTTCTTCACCCTAATTTTCACCTCCTTGAAAGGCCTCTCTGCATTCCGACTTGCCAATAACCCATGAGTAGCTGTGGAATAGACCTCCCAAAAAAATAGTGGAGTAGACCAACCCAGGCAAAGTATCTATAGATTCAGTACTTCCATTCAATTTAAAGGCAACGATCTTACTGGAACACACAACACTATTGCAGGATTCAGGCAACTGGCAGGATAAACTGATTCCCCCAGTTTACAGATATCACGGTCACCATAGAGATATAATTGATCGGTTTTAGACCCTAAATCTACATGATCTCCAATATTAAGTAGAATATGTTTATTAATGTTTGTTGAATGTTTCAAACGTCATGGTTAGAAGAAGGAAAGAAAGGGATATTTTGGCCCAACAAGCTGAGGAAAGTACAGAAAAGCCTGGTTCTTATGTTTTTTATTCAGTAAATGGTTTCCTAAATTCTACTCTTCTAATACGTCCTGTAAAAGTAACATACTCGAAAGGTGGCAAGTAAAATTTTAAATCATCACTGGCAGTTGGCATGATATGATGCCAAAGGAACTCTTCCGATTAATACAAAATCAAACTCTTAGAACTTACAGACTTACTCTCAACAACATATCCATAATAGAATAAGAAGAGTAAATTGTTCCAGGGTGAGGAAGTGATCTGCTCCAGCAACACCTGAAAATAGTTCGAAACATCTCAAAGCATTCTGACATACCATCAAGTACAGATTGTCCGCCAGTGCTTGTTTGACTTCAATCATGATGTGGGAAAATTTGCTGGCAACAGATATCATATAAATTATCAGACTAACTAAGTTGTTGGTGCTTTACTAGTATGGTAAATTCAAACCTTTTTTGCGGGAAACTAAAGTTAAACCTTTACAATACCAGGATGTACTGTTCTTTACTTATATGTGCACTTTTATCATTCGTAGCAGAATCTTTTATACATGGCCACCACAAGAAAGAAGTGAGCAATATTGTGTAGATTATAAGAGCATCTACAACCGGACTAGGATAATTTGACCCCCTATACGTCCATGGACGCGTCCGGACACTGTCCGGGCATGTCCACTCCAAGCCCACATTTGTCCGTGCATGTAGCCATGTCCCCCACTTTTTCCCTTATATGTCTGGTCACATGCATATGATTGGTGGGGATGGAAAGAGAAAGAAAAAAAAAAGAGAAAAAATGGTCCATGGTGGGCCAAATCCAACGAGTTGGACTGCCTGGCCCGGACGCCCTCATATCCTCCCCACATATAGGTTGGTATGAGGGTTCGTGGAAAGCCCGGACATATGAGGGCAATTTGAGGGGTCCGGTTGGGTGGCTTTTTTTCTTCTCTCTCATGTCCTTGCACTGTCCGGGCTGTCCGCCTGGACGTATAAGAGGAAAGTGGGGGGTCTGGTCCTAGATGCTTTAAGACAATCAATATTATACCTTCTTAGCTACAGTTTTGGTATCCTTCTTCCCTTTAAAGATATAATCCAACATTTTATGCAGGAAATGCCCAAATGGGCCACCATATGCAAACCCAAATATCTGCAGCAAAAAAAAAATAGCACACTATGTCAAAATTACAACACACAAATGCATACAACAAAGCATCATAAACAACACAAGAGAAGCATATAACACAAATGGACATCTCTAATTATGTTCTTATGAGTTAGCAACATCAGAGAGGATAATTTTTGTTGACAATTTGTGCAGTACTATCTTTAGTGCATCAGATGTCAATATCTTTGGTCCATTAAAGAAAGTAATAGGTGAAACACAGGGTCCAAATCAATGTTCTCCTCTAATCTGAAGTCTTAGAAGCGGCAGTTCTCAATTTCATCTACTTAATATGACACAAGTACACAACTTGCTGTGAGTTTAGGTTATGATGCCTCATGAAATCCAATAACATATTAGTCAGGACAATGGAAGAAATAGAGAAGCCCTCTGCCCAAGAGCCAAGGACGAGTTATCTTAAACATATTTCCACAGATATTGTGAATGCATATTGTCCTTGACACAACTGTACATTATGCCATATATTCCTCTTTGATGCAATTATATCTCACACCACAACAATTCACCAACATATATATGAACTAGTGAAGCATAACAAGGAAACAGGAATTTGCTCTACGTCAGAGAAGCAAGTAAGAACCAAAACAAAGATATTGTGAATCATCATTTTGAGATGAGGTCAGATATAACAAATCTGCACAGGATACCTAGCCACCAATAAGTCTGCAATGAGCACTAGCAACTAATGTTCCCACTAATTTTTATTTGTGGCAACTCAAATCACACAAGAATAACAGCCAATTGTCATCAAAGGATATTTTAGAGGGGGCCTTGACATGGAGTCTGCCCCTGTACCCCTCGGGTCGCTCCCGCGGGCGGCCAGGGGGGGGGGGGGTCGAAACCCAGCCGCCGCCAGCATAGATCGATCGGTCCCTTTCCCCTGCCGCCGTCGGCGGAGGTCGCCGGGCAAAGCCCGCGCGGCTCGGCGGTGGCGGGGCACTCCCTCCTCCCGTCGGAGCTCCGATAGCGCGGGCTGCCCATCCCGATGGGATCCAGGGCGCCCCTCATGCGCCGGTGCACGCAGGGGCTGGGGGTTGTCCTCGAGCGCGTGGAGGCGTGAGTTCGGAGGCGCAGCGAGCCTGTGTCGGGGAGGCCGTGGATCTGGTGGCTCCGAGTAGCGACTCGGAGGCGCGGGATCCGACGCTGGAGTTCGCGGATCTGCGCGGCGGTGGCTCGGGGGCGCGATCTCCCTTCCTCCCTCGCCGCCGCATGAGGCTGGTGTCGCGTGGCTGCTCTGGCGGCCGGCGGCGCCAGATCTGGCCGCTGTCCTTCGGCCCTGATCTGTGGGCCTTTCTCCTGCGGGTTCTGCTGCAGGTGAAGCTGGTGGAGGAGATTCGGATTGGGGGAACCCCTTGGTTGGCCCAGGCCGACATCGCCGACGATGAAGCTCAAGGGCGCCATTTTTCTCCTTGGAGACGTCGGTCTATATCTGCTCCTCTGCTCCCTCCCACTCCTTGCCTCTCGGGTGAAAACCTAACTCCGGTGGGCGGCGGCGGCGTACTTGACGTTGTGACCTTCCTGAAGGCGTCGCCTTGAGGGCTGAGTGGTGGTGGGCACTGTGTGGGTCCTTGACGGTTGCTGGTGGTGGGCACTGCTTCGGGGGAAACCCTAGGATCTGGTCTTCCAGATCGGACGATGGGGGTACTGCGGTGCCGTTTCTTTTTTGGGAGCATCATTTGTGGAGCAGCGCTGGCAGACTGAGGCAGGAGGTGGAGCGGCATCGTCTTGCACGGAATTTCGGTGGAGCTGTCAAGTCATGCTTGGCCGACAGGTGCTACGCTGAGTCATGCCCGTTTGGCAAGTGCTACGCACGACAGATCTTCCAGAGTTTTCGCGTCTGGACGGATGAGCGCAGGGCGGTGGCGCCGTTGGGCGCCGTGGTGGCGTCGACGGATGTTTGGACTGGCAAGGATGATGCGGATCTCTTTCCTGAATATGGGTCAGTGATCCGATGATGATGGCGGCTTCTAAAACATGTGCGTGAGGTATGCGCTTTAGGTGTGCTGCACCGGCTGTTGTTCCCGATACGTTATGTGGATGGATTGGCGACAACACCGATTTTAGATATGTGGAGTGAGAGCACTCCACATTATCAAATTTGTAGATGCGAGTGGTGGCTTTAAGTGGATTGATGTATGTTTTGTTAGACCTTTGTGAAATAATTAATAAAGATGGTTGCATGCATCGATTGATGCAGAGGCCGGGGGTTTAACCTCCTTTACCAAAAAAAAAGAATAACAGCCAACACAGCACATCGCATCCACTGATCCGAATTGCCTCAAACCTACGACGAGCTCTGAAGTGTGAAATCACGAGCTACATAACGTCAAGTCATTTTTCAATTGAATCCGAAGAAACATCGTTCCACTTATACATCAGTTATGGAGTACTTCCACTCCAAAAACAGAGAAAACGCAATCAATGGTAGCACATGATCCTCCTACAACTAAAGCCTCTACCCTACTAAGAGGGTGGAATACAACTCCATGTACAGAACCAATCTAGTATCCACCAACAAGAGGACACCTCAAATCCACACCAGTAATAATCAAGAAAATAAAACAAGAAATAGTTCAGCATCCTCACCATCTTGAGCAGGAGGCGGCGCTTCTCAATCTTCTGATATCCAGAGAGCTTCTGCGCCACGGAGTCACTGATGCCTGCGAGGAACCCAGCAGTGATCATCTGCACTAGCCAACTTAACCCAGGTTTAGAAAATTCCCCAAACCAATAAATCAAATCCAAGAAAAACAGCAACAAAAGACGAAGACCTTGGTGCGGAGTGGGTGGCGCTGCAGCTGGAGCAGGTACTGCCTCCAGGCCCTGCGAGCCAAGGAGTCCTCTCCCCCTGTTCCTCCCCCAACTCCTCCGATTCCTCCTGCCATGGAAGCTGGTGTCTGGCTCTGAGCCGCTTAGATCTATCTACTCCCTCCGTTCCGTATTATAGGTCGTTAAGGACATTCACGTACAAATTTTTTTTTACGAAGAGAAACTTTTCAACTTTCCAAAAATGCCCTCCCACCGCTCCACAGTCCACTCGCTCTCGCCGTCGCTTCACTCGCTCGCGCTATCGTCGTCGCCGCCCAGATCTCGTCCTCTCGCTCGCCTCTCCTTTCCTCTCCGTCATTGGCCTCTCATCTCCTCCCAGACGCTGGCTTCTCCTCTCCCCACCACTGCGCCACCATCCTTTTCTCCCACGGCGTGCTGGTCAAAAGATTGAAGCTTTAGGCACCGGCAACGAGCTTCTGGGCGGCGGACGCACTGGATCCGCGTGCGCCGACGAGGCCAACGAACTGGGGGCATCCGCGGCCAGCTACACGGAGGGCAGCACCACGTCGCCGGAGCTCATCCAGGAACTAGCGTGGGCGTGAAGAGCTCGAGCTCGAGCTGGACCCGCATCTGGACGTCGTCGTGATGAGGAGCTGGAGCCGAATCAGGATGCTGCCATGAGCTGGACTTCCCCGACCACGACGACGCCGCCGCCTCCGTGAGGTTTGTTTGTACTCCCTGGCCAGCCAGCTTCACTTCAGTTTAGCTTCGTCAGGCCAATGGGGATTTTTCTTCTACTCCCTGGCCGGCGTTGAATGGGGATTTTTGTAGCGTCAGGCTCCTGCTCTTCTTCCCTTCGATGCCTCTCTGCTGCTGCTCATCTCCAACCTTATGTGCTCCTGTCATTCCTCTCTTGCAGCGCTTACGTGTTGCTTCTGTTCTCGGCTAGTTGCTGTTGCTCGAGTCCAGCTGAATGTTGCTGCTGCTTCTCTTCTCTACCTCCTCTAAATGTTGAAGAGAAGCAGCTGAATGTTGCTCGAGTCCAGTTGAAGATGAGTCCAGCTCGAGTCCAGCTGAATGTTGCTGCTGCTTCTCTTCTCGACCAGTTGCTGTTGCTCGAGTCCAACGCCTACCTAGCTTCCTCTGCTGCTCTTCTCTACCTCCTCTGCCGTCTGCTGATGCTCTCAACCTCTTGCTGAATATCATCTCCAACCTCTTGTTGAATATCATCTCCAACCTCCTCTGATGTTTGTTTCTCTGAAATTGTAAGGAGAATTTTGCTCTCAGAGGGAGTATTATTTCTAGATTTTGCCTATAGCAAACGCTCAAAAATTGACACTAGGATATGGTAATTCTGCAGGCAACTGTATTGTTGTCTTGCTCCTACGCACGTTATCCAACTGAATTTAACTAAGACTTTAACTGAATTTAACTCCAATTGAATTTAACTCAAACAATATGTATTGTTAACTGAATTAGTGAATTTAACTCAATTTAGATTCAGTATTACTGTTAACTGAATTTAACTCAAACAATATGTATTGTTAACTGAATTTAACTCAAACAACTAGCGCTGCTTGCAGTAACTTGGAAACTGAATCTTCACACAAGCATATCATTTGTGGAGACAATCAACAAGCCTCATCATTAAATGAAAACTTTTGTGGAGGCAGAATCACACTTTAACTGAATCTACTCCAAAACTGAATGAGACTTTCATTTGTCGAGTAAATGAAAACTTTTGTGGTAATAAAATTAAATGAAACTTTTCAAAAATCTGAAAATTCAAATATCAGTTTCAGCTATTGATGCTGGAGAAGATGGTGTCTGGTCTGCGATGATGCCGTCGTCACCTACGAGTTCCTCGACCATGAGAATGACGACGAGCTACAACAAGATGAGTACTCCTCCAGTGCTTGTACCTCTATCAATTTTTCTAGTTAGTACTGTTGTAAGCATGGAGTAGAATTGTTGAGAGTACTCACTGGAGTTTATTCTGCCCAACTGATTTGATTATTTCAACTGTAATCATAAAATGTTTATGTTTATTCTATCCAATAATCATAAAAATGAACAATTAAGTCAATAATCATAAAAAATTTATGTTCATTCTTCCCAACTGTATTTTGTCAACTGTCAATAAACAATTCTGTCAATTGTAAATAAACTGTCAATAATCACAATAATGGTTGCTTGAAGTATTTTTTTCAACTATCAATAAATCAGTTTGGACTTGCAAGAAGAGGAGAGCTACTCTAGTCTAATCCTCTTGTGCCCTCCATATTCTTGCTCTCTTCTTCCCTCTTCTCTTTCTCTTCTCTTCTCTTTCTTCTGTCTTCTCCCCTCTTACTCCAACTGAATTTAACTGAGACTTTAACTGAAACTTCTCCTTAACTGGACATTATTTTCTCTTCTTTCTTCTTTTCTCTTCTCTTGTCAAGCATCTTCCATTAATGAAATTTTTTGTGTTAATCTAAATGAAAACTTGTGTGGTAATAAAATTAAAAGAAACTTTTCAAAAAATAGAAAATTCGAAAAACTTTGCAGCAACTTAGATTCAAATTCTAGAAACATTTTCAGGATGATATGCATATCATTTACTCCACAGAAGCATACCAACATAACAACAAGACTCATCTCTAGGGTTTAAACATACTCCACACATGCCTCATCTCAAGAACAAGTATCTCTAGCATCTCTACTATCTCAACAACAAGCCTCATCTCTAGGGTTTAAACATACTCCACACAAGCCTCATCTCAACAACAAGTATCTCTAGCATCTCTAGCATCTCAACAACAAGCCTCATCTCAACAACAAGTATCTCTAGCATCTCTAGCATCTCAACAACAAGCCTCATCTCAACGACAAGCCTCATCTCAACAACAAGCATCTCTAGCATCTCTAGCATCTTGACAACAAGCCTCATCACAACAATAAACCTCATCTCAACAACAAGCATCTCTAGCATCTCTAGCATCTCGACAACAAGCCTCATCTCAACAACAAGCATCATCTCAATAACAAGCATCTCTAGCATGTAAGTCTTAGCGGTAGCAACCCAAGAGACTCGAGCCTTTCCTTGTTCACATGAGGTATTTTATAGCCATTGCCCCCTGCATGGTTCAAAATTTCGATAATGGAAGCCTGTAGGGATAAGAAAACTCTGTTCAGTTTGTAAACCTCCAAGTTTTCAAATTCTTCCAACACACCCTTAATAAGGTCTTGAAGGGTTCTTGAGCTTAGACAATCTGTCAGAGATTGCAATGAACAGAAAAATCCAAGGTCAAGCCCATTCAAATCAGGGCTATTGGCAGGCTGCTGAATTAGTCTGATGTCTAGTCCTGACTGCTGCTAAAAAATCTGGGTCATTGGGTAAGATATGAGGCTTTGCATTGTCCTGATGTATGAAGATGGTTTGCCCAGCATCATTCTCAGGCCAAGCTGATTGTATTGCTGGCAATAGATTATCTATCATGAACTCTCTCATCACTTGACCGTTAACTTTTATGGACTTCGTCTCCATTGTTCCTCTAGGCCTATTGTCACTTTTTCTTTGAGCAGGAACTTCTTTCACAAACGGCCAAATTCCAATTTTCCCAGAGAAGGTCACATTTCCTTTACTATCCCACTTTGGTCTAGCAACTGTTAGGAAGTATTAGTATTAGTCTAGGAGTCCTTATTAGTCTATTAGTATTAGTCTAGGAGTCCTTATTAGTCTATGTTTACTTTCCTTGCACCTCAAGTCATGTGTAATATATATAGGCCCCTTGGGCCTTCAATATAGATAAGTTGCTTTCCTAACATGGTATTAGAGCTTAGGTTATTTTTGGGGGGCACCGCAACTCGCCCTCCCGATCCAATCTCGTCTCGCTCGCAGCGGGCCTCCTTGGCCGATCTCCTCCACCCCGATCGCAGCTACCGGTCCCGCTCGAGCTCGTCCCGCTCTTGGTCGGGATCGAGGCTGCTGCTCCCCGATCCTCCTGCTGCTACCTCTCCTGCAGGCCCGCAGGTCTTCTGCAGCTCTCCCGGCCGCTGGCTCCCGATCCGGTTTCTGGCATCCTCTGCCGGTTCCCGTCGTCTTCGTTCCACCCTGCTGGATCTCGCCCCTCTCCGAATCTCGCCCCTCGCCAGATCAGCTGCCGCCGCGTCTACCTGCCTGGAGGAGAAGGCTACCCCGAGGTGGGTTCCGTCCTCTGCCGTTCCGCTGGACCCCATCTCCTGCTGCTTGTCTGCGCTCTCGCCGTCCGCTGCTGTTCCTCAGGGCGCCGGCTCCGTCTCTTTTCCAGTCTACTACCAAGGAGTGCTTTGCCCGTTCTATTTCTTTGCTCACGATCCCGTCCGCCTTGCCTGCACGAGCAGGTGCTTCTGCCAGATCGAAGGCTTGGTCCTGGTCTGCTTTTAGTTGATCGAGTTTCTTTGGTAAAAAAAAGAGCAAAAAAAAAACTGTTGCTACGTGGTGGTTCTGCTCATGCTGCTACATGATGCTATTGGCCACCGCTGCCTCTCCTACACGCGTGCTGCTTGCTGCTGCATGCTACCTTGTCGTGGCATGTACTGCCCAGCTCCTGATTGCATGTTCTGCTCCCGCACGTCCAGCTCGCGTGCTACTGCTATTCTCTTCGTCATGATACTATTTTTTTCTCTTCCGCTGCTATCATCCCTAATCTAGTATGTGTTTTCTAGTTTTCTATATTTTCCGCTGCGTCCACCAAATCCGTTGATATTTTGTGTTTTCTCATGCCATGCGAGTCGACCATACCTTTGTCCGTCGGCCCTTTCTCCGGTCCTGATCCTTTCTATGCAACTTTTGTGGCCTACTTGCCCTTGTTGTTTTCTATAGGATTTTCTGGACTTCTTTTGCATTGTCGATCTACGTCCATCGTGCCTTAACCGCCGAGCTTCTTTCGCCGTCGGTTGTCGTGGACTATGATTTTTTGCACAATGCTTTATTCTCTTGATGTGCCATCTTCTTTTGACAACCCATCTTCTCTTGACACTTTTGTTATATCTTCAAGTGATGCGGTGTCTTCCTCTGATGTGCCATCTCTTCGGTGTCTTCCTCTTGATGTGCCATCTTCTTTTGACAACCCATCTTCTCTTGATACTTATCTTGTATCTTCAAGTGATGTGGTGTCTACCTCTGATGTGCCATCTCTTCGTTCTCTCCTTCGGCGACTCGACAAGTTTTGAAGACTCTTCATGCTACGAGGACACTCTCAAGACGCGGATTTGGATTATCATTTTTTTTAGTATTACACTTCCTCAAATGCAATGCTATTGCATACGCTTTGCATTTGAGGGGGTTGTTAGGAAGTATTAGTATTAGTCTAGGAGTCCTTATTAGTCTATTAGTATTAGTCTAGGAGTCCTTATTAGTCTATTAGTATTAGTCTAGGAGTCCTTATTAGTCTATGTTTACTTTCCTTGCACCTCAAGTCATGTGTAATATATATATGCCCCTTGGGCCTTCAATATAGATAAGTTGCTTTCCAAACAACAACGACAGTCAAGAACATGACCTTTCCGATGCTAGCGCTGCTTTGTATAGTTCTTGTAGGCTCTTCCTCCTCATCGAGCAGATAATAGTTCTTGTTTTTTGTCATATAGAACCATTTCTCGTCAATATACACAATGTTGTGCATGGTCTTGAGGAATTTAGGCCTTCCAGTTTCTATTGTTGTCTCATCGAGCATTGACAAGAAAAAAATCATTCTATCCTTCATGTTCTTTTCGTTCAAAATTGGTTTCACACAATTTTAATGCCTCTTTATCAACTTCAACATGAACTTCCTATGGAGTGTGGTGGGGTTGCATCCAAGTTGCCAAGCAAGTGACCAGATGGTAGACCTTTTGTTCAGAGGGATTGTAGGGATTTGGTCTAGGTTGATGTCCTTTGCCTTTCTTCCACAGTTTCCTTTTCTCTGACTGGAAACGTCAACCTCCAAACCTTGTGCAATTTGCCTCATCACTTTCTTCCAAACTCTTTGAATATTCCAGACACCTACTCCAAAAAAGTCAGCCACTTTTTTCTTATCGTCTTTGTTAAATTTGCCCCCTCTACTCATACACAGTGTATGCAATGC
Source organism: Hordeum vulgare subsp. vulgare (assembly GCF_904849725.1). Classification (NCBI taxonomy): domain Eukaryota; kingdom Viridiplantae; phylum Streptophyta; class Magnoliopsida; order Poales; family Poaceae; genus Hordeum; species Hordeum vulgare. The sequence goes on along the minus strand of NC_058523.1, from coordinate 212,466,025 downwards.
AACATAAGCAACATACTTCTGCTTGTCATCAAGGTTGTCCCTTTTCTGAACTGCTTGCTCAACACCTGCACGAAGGAATACAACAAAGGAAAAATAGTCAGAAATGCTAGAGTTAACTAAAAGTAGTCTGAAATGCTATTGTAATTGTACCTCCATCTTCATCCATTTGAAGTACTGCATCTTCATCCATTTCAACTACTGGATCTTCATCCATTCCATCTGCAGGTGGAGCGCAGTTGAGGTCTGGCACAACCATGTTCTCCATATTCACTACTCCGTACATGAGTATTGCTGCTAGAGTATTGTTGTTGCCAGGTGCTGCAGCTAGAGTATTGCTGCTAGAGGTCTTACTCCTGCTTCTTACTCCGGCTGCAAATTAACCTTAGGACATAAGATATCTTGAGAAGAATAAAAGAAGATTGAAGAAATAGAAAAAATATGTGCTAAACAGAATTTCTGCATAGTTAACATCCAAAATTTCTACATAGGAACATTTCTGCAACCGTCCAAAATAAAGCATTCTGAATTCTGAAACATAAAGGTTGCAATATCTTGAAACCTTAGTAGAACTAATCTGCTCATATTTCTGGACTCTTGATATTTAATGTTTTCCTTTTCTGTGCTTCCTCCTTTAGTCATTGGTGACAAAATTTCTAGTGCTACACTGTACAGGTCAAGCAGATGCAGTCATCAATTTGATGCAAAGTTCATAAAAGTTCAGGTGAATACTTCAGCAGCAGATCACCAACACGCAGCAACAACTCGCCTCCACCACCAGCAGCAGCAGATCAATAGCACCAGCAGCAGAAGATCACCAGCAGGTGGCAGCAGATCACCAGCAGCAGCTCGCCTCCACCAGACACTAACAGCAGCAGAATCTGTCAAGGCTTAGACAATCTGTCACCAAGGTCAAGCCTCCACCAGCGTCACCAAGATCACCAAGGTCAAGCAGCAGCTCGCCTCCACCAAACACTAGCAGCAAAAGATCACCAGCAGCGGCTCGCCTCCACCAGTCTGGAAGCAGAGCACGCGCCTCCACCAGCGGGCACACGCGGACCAGGAGGAGGAGCGCCTGGGCGAGGATGGAGGGCAAAGGTGGAGGGCGGGGGTGGAGGCGGAGGTGGAGGGCGGGGTGGAGGTGGAGGTGAAGGCCGGAGGTGGATGGCGGGGTGGAGGCAGAGGTGGAGGCCGATGGTGGAGGGCGGGGGTGGAGTGCGGGGGTGGAGGGGGGAGGTGGAGGGCGGGGGTGGAGGGCGGGGGTGGAGGCCGGAGGTGGAGGGCGGGGGTGAAGGCGGAGGTCGAGGTCGGGGGTGCAGGCGGAGGTGGAAGACGCGCGGAATAAGATGCTCTTTCTGTTGGAATTACTGTAGCGACGCTAATTCAAAATTTGTATTAGAGGCATAAAAGTCAATTACCTCATTTTCACCTGGTCGGAATTATACTCGCAGCGACCTATATTTTGGTACCGAGGGAGTAACTAGTAGAACATATTCCTCAAGGGGCACACTTTGTATGCTATGCAACGGTGAGCCGAGATGAGTGTTTGGTAAAATTTATATGATATGGCTGGTTGTATATGCAGGTTCTTTAAAATATAGCTGAAAATCGGGAAGGAACGTGGATCAGGCGGCAACATTGGGCGATTGGACCCGGGGCTCAATGACTACAGATGTCCTGATAGTGGATCCTCACTTGCGACGGCGCGAGGCGGCAGGATCTGGTGTGTAGCGCTCGGGCAAGGGCGAATGAGGCCGGCGACGGCGCTTGACGGGTGCGCGGAGGTGGCAGGATCTGGTGTGTAGCGCTCGGGCAAGGGCGAATGAGGCCGGCGACGGCGCTTGACGGGTGCGCGGAGGTGACGACGCTTGACCAGGCCGGAGGCGATGATGCTTGACCAGGCCGGAGGCGACGACGCTTGACGGGTGCACGGCGGTGACGGCGATTAACCAGGCCGGAGGCGACGGCGCTTGACTAGGCCGGAGGCGACGGCACTTGACGAGGGCGCGGCGGCGACGACGCTTGACGAGGCTGCAGCGGCGGTAGGGGGCGCGGCGGTGGAGCTTGACGATGATGCGACAACGGCGCTTGAGAGGGCGCGACGGCGGCGTTGACGAGGTGTAACAACCCAGCAAGATCCAGAATCAAACCAGAGAAAGGGATGAGAGATCAGAGCCTTGTGGTTTCCTTTTTTTTGCTCCTTCCCTATCCACTCAGACTAAATAGACACACACACACACACTCCTGGCCTATGGGCCCCACGCTTACAAGGATCAATGGCCCAGACTTCCCTTGTCCACTCCATGTTGGGAGGGATCAGGGATGCAGGTGTGACATGCCCGTTTTCTTCAGAACGAGCTCCATATTCGCAGAGTGCATCACCGTCAGATCGGCGTGCGTCTTGGTCAGCTGGTGCATCCTCCGAGATTCCTGCAGCTGGGAAACGTTGGCGAAGAGTGTCCTAGTCTTTCCACATGGTGCTTCCCGAAGAGGATGACTAGTGAATGTGTAACTGGACGATGGCTTGATCGCCGAGCTTGACCATCCGATGCTCGATAATTTCCTCCAGCTCGGCGTCACTAGCTGGTAAATCACGTGGACGAGGTAGCTCAGTGAACACTCGGGAGTAGTTTGGAGTGAAGGGCCCCAACTCGGAGACGTGGAAGACGTCCTGCATGCTGTTGTCCACACGCAGCTCCAGCTTGTACGCGAGCTTGTGAATGCACTCAAGAATCTTGAATGGTCCAAATAACTTGAATGCTAATTTGGCACACAGACGGTTGATGACAGTCGATTGGGCGTACAGTTGCAGCTTGAGGAGCACTGAATCCCCTGCTTCAAAGTTGTGTTGGGTCCGGTTGCGGTCGGCTTGTTTCTTGAATCGGAGTTGGGCATGCATAATTTGCGCACGGAGGCGGGCGGTGTACTCCCCAGTCCCAATGCTCGGAGTCGACGACTGGGGCAACCTTGTTATCCCATAGAGCCATGCCTCCTAAATTGGGCTTGACACCACATAGAGCCAAATTGTAGAACTCGTCGAACTCGAGAGGATCGTGCAAGGCAAGGGCCAACTGCAAGTCTTCCTTCAAACCACCTCGGAACTGATAAATCTTGCTCTTCTGATATAGAATGTCCTGTTTAGCATAACGAATCAGCTCCTGGAATTCCACATTGTACTTGTACACAGATGAACTTCCTTGCTTCAAGCGCGTGAATTTCTCATGCATCTCTTCCACAAAACTTGCTAGATTATAGTGACCCCTGAAATCCCTGCAGAAATCATCCTAGCTGATCACTTTGTAGCCTCTGGAATCCTTCAATTGCTGCCACCATTCTGTTGCCTGCCCCTTGAGCTGAAATGTTGCAAACTTGACAAAGTCCTCTGGTCATACATTACTGCACTCGAAGTGCTTGTTCAAGTCACGAATCTAGTCATCTGCATCAAATGACTGGTCACGGGAGGTGAATGACTTGAACTGGTTCGTTGAGAATTGATTCAGAGATGCAAATTGATGTCCACCATTGTTGAAATTACCCTGATGCCCTTGGTTCCTCTCTTGCAACAACTGGAGAAACATGTGAGTGTTTGCATTGGTTGTCGCCATCACAGCTTGCCATGCCTCTTGAGGAGGAGGCGGTGGCGGAGGGGGTGGTGGAGGGTCAGCACTCTCACGACCCGGATTCTAGCGAGTTGGAGGAGCCATCCTGGAGACGGACAACAATGTTAGACCCGAGGTGAAAAATTCAAAGAGTAAGTTGATTCAATGGACAGAAATATCTGAACAAGAATTCTTAGCAAATGCACTCGAGCTATAATTAGTGCAAATTCTTCCTCAAAATAACTGTCAACAACATTTGATTCAGAGCCACTTGTAATGCCAAGTATGAGCTAGGATTGCTCGGAACAAATGTATATTCCCAACATACATATGATGAAAGAATTCTTAAATTGCTAACAGAATTCCCAGCTAAGAACTTCCGAAATTTCTGGTCATTCAATCTGGTCCACGGATACACGGAGTAATATATCACTCAACTCCTAGCATCTGACCCGTCCAGTGTATCACATCCGTCAACACGTAACCAGAATCTCGGAACCTCGTCTATCTCAGACCCTTGTAATCACAACGATACTAAGTATGGCGGTACCCTCGAACTCTCTGCACCAGTACTGGTGATGTCGGGCTTATTGCGCCACTACTAGTATTGAAGCAATTTCGAACATCCTCCATCCTGAGATACTAGGAAATCTGAATGATAACGATGTGCTCAAGAATCCCGTGGAGCTCAACTCCCCGGAATAAAATCAATACAACAGGAGGCACCAAGGCAGAACTCCATCACATCGATATCATATATATTCCAAAATATGCACGTGATCCTAAAACAATTGAGCGAGAAGAGGAGTAGAATTAAAATTTCCTAAGTCGTGAACCTCACTAGAGCATAGAAGAGGAGAAAAAAGAAACCCACTCTCCGATATAACTAAGACTCAAAATAGTTTTCACTAGACTCGACTCGGCCAAGTTCGATCAATCAAAGGCTCCTATGGTCGTAAGGCTCTGATAACCAACTTGTAACGACTAAGATGCGACACTTTCCTTATTTGGGGCGAGGCCTCAAAAGGGGAAAGAGGCACATTTGAGCGTTTAGCAAGCAGGATAATATCCCAATACATAATGGATGTAAGAGTAATAAGATTTGGCTTACACTCGCCACAAGTAAATTACAAAGTCACACATTCATACATTATTCAAATGGGGAAAACAGGGTCCGACTACGGACAAGATAAACGACAAAAGCCCATACTATCCCGCCTTGCCAGGCCCACGATCACGACCAAGTGCCTTTAAAACTCGGGATACGTCACGTACATCCGGCGACTGTCCTCGTCAAACTCCCACTTGAGCTCTGTAGCATCGAATGAACCTACCTCTGCTTCACTTGTACTTGTGGGTGGTTGTAGTATACTGTGAGCCACGGGGACTGTAACGACCAAGATGCGGTCCTTTCCGATCTGGGGGTCGAGGCCCCCGAATAGGAAAGAAGCGCATCTAAGCGTTTCGCAAGCAAGTAAACATAGCACATAATAATAATTACAGTAGACAATCTGGGATCCAACTGTCTTCTTATTAATAATACAGAGTACAACGCAGATACAAACAAGGTAGTTCCGGTACGGACTTCAAAACAAGGAAAATGCTATGCTACCCGCTGCAGGCCCACGATCACGACCACGACTCAGTCCTCTGGATAGTTCACGTAAAGGCGATCTGTCTCCTCGTCGTACTGCCACGCCAGCTGGGTGCCGTCGGGATCATCTGCCTCCGGGATACCTGTACCTGCTGGGAGTTTCAGAGGAATCCGTGAGCCACGGGGACTCAGCAATCTAAGACCTTGGTGCCAAAGCTAGCCACGTTATTTGGGTAAGGAAGGGGTGAAGTGTATCAGGCTGCTGCAACCTATGATTGAATAAGTGGCTAACTTACGCAAAAGTGAAGTGGTAGTGGTCTATGCTAACGATCGAGAATACTTGATCAGAAAGTGATCCTGAACACCTACCTACGGCATTCATAACCCCACCGTGTTCCCGATCGAAGAGAGATCTTCGAAGGGACAGTCACGGTTACGCGCACAGTTGGCATTTTTATTAGTTTATGTTTAAGTTCTCTAATACGGGATGTTAACAAAATATTCCAAGTTGCCACATAACCGCGGGCACGGCTTTCCGAAAGATTAAACCCTGCAGGGGTGCTCCAACTAGTCCATCACAAACGAACACACGCCGCAAAGGCATCCTCTACCACGAATCTCGTGATCTCGTCGGATTCCTTAGAGGAAAACCTCAACTCTGGGGGAAACCAAAGCTTCACCGGGATTCCTATAGGCAAGATATATCGCTAAGGTAAGGCAAGGCTAGCAGGACCTCCCGGTGTGTCGACGACCCGATAAGAGCCGCGTATCTCAGTCTCAGGACAACACCGTCTATGCAAAGTGGACAAGGACCAAACCTCAAGTTTCCCCGGGGTGGTCTTGCCGACTGCTAGGTGGTTGGACCAACACTCATGAGGAGCACTGGCCCGGGTTGTTGATTAGGATCCTCGGGGTAGCTATTCCCTATGCAGTTTATTATTAAGTGATTAGCAAATTAAAACCAATGTTGGGTCCTGCCGGACAAGCCTTAACGCTACGCGATTTATCAAGGGGGTCCCCATAACAACCCCGAACGTGTTAGGAGCGATCATTATGGAATCAAACACCGGTAATGGGTAACTAAGGCGGCAATAACGGAACAAGACACCCGGCAAAAGGCTAGGCCTCCCGTCATTTACCAAATATATAGATACATTAATTAAATAACAGAAATTAGTATAATGATATCAAGCTCATGTCATCACATGAGTTTAAAACACCTGCAACTAACAATGCTAACATTAGTAGCTGAGCAAGCCTACCTAGCCATGCAAGTTTGCTAGGAAAGAGTAAGGTGTTTAGGCTCATGGCACATGAAGAGGCAATATATTTTCAGTGGTAGGCAGCGATAAATATGACATGGAATCGAAACTAACATAACAAGTCTAGAGGTGGGATCAAGGTCATATCATCTTGCCTGTGATATCCTCAGCTTGGAATGGTTCTGGATCGTCCTGCACGTACTCTCCTGACTCCACGTATTCGTTCTCCGCTCCCGGTGCTACCCAACATAAGAATAACAGCCAATGAACAGCAGCACCACAAAATGCAACAATCACATGATGCATGAGATGAAAGTTGAGCATGCACCACTATTTCTAACACTAGCACAAGCAAAATATACTTCAACAAGTTTCTGGACAGAACTTTGCACTAAACTATTTGGACATGCATGGGAATGATATGAGAAGATGAAGCTCGTAAAAACGGTGCAAAACCATATAGAGAACTTTGCAAACGGAGCTACGGATCAACGGGAATCAACGAAACACGATATGAAGCTCTACATGAAAGATTCAACACCACACACACAATTGGCACAAATCTGGTATTCCCAGGTTGCCAAGACATATATTAACCCAACATGAATGAAATGGAGCAAGGTAGAACACTCCAACAACAATTAAACACAAACTTTGAACAAAATGGCAAAACTACACAATCTGCCAGTTTCTGCATCTTAGCTGTTTGGGAGCAACATGCAACATAGCTACAGGTCTTCAAACATGGCAAATAATATATGTGGCTGTTTCCAACCAAAAACAATACAAGATCCAGCAAGAATCACAGCAAAAGGAATTAAACTCTAGAAGCTACAAGGCCACAAACTTTCCCAAAACCATAAGATCTCAGGGACTTAGTGAAAATTCCTGCACCTGAGTTTCTGTTTCTGTTCTGAAGCTTTTTGACAGCAATCAAAATACAATCTACTAGACTCCAAATGACTTGAAAATTGACAGGAAGCTTCACCAACATACCAGGTTCAAAATACTAGCACTGAACTAAGTCCAGTTCTCAACAGAATGACCAGCACATCCTAATCTACAGGGGAAGAAAATGTTTCCAGCATCCCAGACTTAGTGAAATTTTCAGAGTTCAAAAATCTGGAATTTTCCAGCCATATGCCCACTTTGTCTAGGCATAGTTTGCACACACATGTCACCAAGAGGTGATTGACACCACTATGGTGTTGAGCACAAACCCCTACTACTAAAACACAAAGATCCATGCCCTTGGGCTCCTCCTATACCATGGAATCAAAGACCAAATTTCCAACAAAATGTAAATGTAACTCCATAAAGTATGCTTCTAAGATGACAATACATGGGCGAGTTTTATGTGCACAATGACAAAGTGACATGGGGGTTTGAACCCCATGTTTGTGTCATGCACATCAACAACACCCACACCCATATCACAATATTACTAGTATCAAGCACATCACAATGGGACTCTATGCTAACAAGAGAGTATGCACCCTCCACATATGGGCATGTGATGGTACACACTCTCACATTCATTACTAGGATCTTCCTAGGAATCATGTCACCCTCAAAGTGCAACCCCCACAACAATTCACACCCTCACATGCTAACATAGATGGCCACCTAGTGCAACTCATCACCTCAAGTCCATGTGGTGAAGGGGAGGCACCCACCCCACTAAATCCATGCTAGCAACAGAAACTACAAGATCAACTTAGGCCACACTAAAACTCCAAAGATGGCTACACCTGATACACTAGTGCTACTTGCATACCTTAAGCACAACACTCACAAGAAACCACATTATCATGCACAACTCCTACCAAGTGTACTTCACACCACTAGATTCACTCATCATGAGCACCACAAGGTTAGCATCATCCAACAAACACTAGTGTGCAAAACACACACACACATAAATCTATCCTAACTATTCTAACAGTAACAGTAATTAATCCTCCCCAATCCTAAGAGATGGTTAAACATCAGAATTAACAGCAAAACAACCACTTTGTAAAGGAGTTAGGAAAACAGAAATTAAATAGACAAAAAAAATGACAGCAAAAGGGACACAGAGACTACTGGGATTCGAACCCAGAACCTCTGGTTCTAGCAACAGCAACACACCACCACACTACTGTCATCTATTCGACAGGATGGAGGAAGGGAACAAGGTGAACTGCTCCCGGTCACTGTGCACCGAATTAGCAATACAAAAATAGGCCGAGAGGGGGATCGAACCCAGAACCTCTCATCAGGCGCACACATGGAACAACCACTAGTCTACGATGTGATTACTGACAGAGGGGGAAAACACAAAGGTAACAGCTAACGGAAATCGCCCTCTGTCTACCGAAATCGCCAGCGCCAGAGATCCTGATGGGCTCCCCTTACCGGCGTTGCCGCGCTGCGCAACCGGCGACGAGGAGGACCTGCACCTACCGAACACCTATCTACGCGGGAAGGGATCCCCGCTGCTGCTAGTGAACGCCCGAATGGCGCCCTAGACGGAAGGAGAACCCGCACAAACTCTACGTTGCTGCACTGCTTCTACCGAGAACGAGGGGACAGGAAGGCCACAGCTACGGGTGACGAGGGGGTCCCCTGGCCACGGCGCTGCTGTCACGAGGGGGGAGGAAGCCCTCCTCTGCGCATCACACCCACGAACTCTGCACTTTGCAGAGCAAGCCGCTACTACTGCATCCTCCTGTGCCGCTGCTATTGAACAGAGAAAGCACGCACCACGACGGGTCCGAGCCGATCCGCGGAGGAGGAAGGAAGGGGGAAGACGCGACCTCACCTTGGGGAGAAGAGGGGGCGCCGAACGGGGAGGAGGAGCGCCGGAGGGGAAGAAGAAGAGCCGATGAAGTCGTCCTGCCGTAGACCGACGCAGGGGAAGGAGTTCGTCCGGTGCTCGCCGAAGACAAGGACGGTCTCGACGGGAGGGTCGCTCCTCGGGGCTCCTAGCGCCGGGAATGGGTCGCGGGGAACCACCCCGAGCCCCCGGACATGGCGGCCGTGCCGCCCGACGACGCACGCCGGGTAGACGCCGGCGAACTCTCTCTTCTCTGCACTCTCTGCTACCTACAGGAAGTTTACCTGGGGAGGAAAGGAAGAGATGGAGGGGGAAGAAGGAGATGGCGGCGGCAGGAGGAAACCCTATTCGAGGGGAGGCTCGGACGCCCAGATATATAGGAGCCCTCGGAGTCCGTGCCACGGCACCGTCAGCTCCTCCCTGTCTCTCACGCGCTGACGGAAAGAAGAAAGCGGGGAAGGCGAAGTAACGCCGTCAGAGAAAGAAAGGAAAGGAGGGGGCTCTCGCGTGGGCTTTCTCTGGAGGGGAGAGCATGGGCCAGCGAACAGGAAAGGAGGCCCATGTTGCCCAGGGAAAAATAGAAAACGCAGGGGAGGGTTTTTCTATTTCGTTTAAAAACACACAGAGGAAAAAATAAACCACCATATAAGCTACTGTGCTAAAAATCAAAAGGAATACCTCCTGGTCATAAGGAATTATGGCCCATTAGGAAAAAATAGGAAAGTAATATTCGGAGCCATTTGAAATAAATGCAAAACAGTAATTAATTTACTGTTTTGGGTTTATTTGCACCTTTAAAATTCAAAGAACAAGTCAGAAAAATTGCACCTCCTCATAATCACATTTTACTCTAACCACCAGACATTTCAGAATCATTTTTGGGAAGAAGGAATTTTGACATGGAATAATAGGAGGGAAAAGGTTTTTAAATAGCAAGAGCTTAAACCATACTTAGCACTCACTCCTACCCACATACCATTATCACATGAGCATCAACACAAGATAATAACAAACCTCAACATCACACCTAACAAGATCACATGCAATCATATCTCCACAATACTAACTCCTAGTAAGAACATATGCCACCATGATCATGACATGCCATCAAAAGGTAAGGCAAGGAATGAGAAGGCATGGATGCATGCATGCTAATGAAAAAAAATAGAAGGTGACACATGAAATCATACATGCATAGCAACTCTCATGACAAGGTCAAGGTGGTCCTACATGGAAGGTTACAAAAAGGGAAAGTCCTACACTTGGGGCATTACAGGGACTCAGCACTCTCATGACCTTGGCATCGAGTCTAACTAAGTTAATAGGTGAGGTTGGGGTATGTGTTGAGTTTGCAGCAACCTAAGCATATATGGTAGCTAACTTACGAAGAAAAAAATAAGTTATGGTGGTCTACATAAGACGGTCGAGATCTAAGCATAACCACTAAGTGATCCTGAACACCTACTTGCATCATTCATAACCCCACCGTGTTCTCGATCAGAGAAGGAGCTCTAAAAAAACAGTCACGGTTACGCTCACAGTTGGCAGGTTTATTAAGTTACTTTAAGTTATCTAGAACCGAATGTTAACAAAATATCCATTTTTGCCACATAACCACGGGCACGGCTTTCTGAAAGATTTAACCCTGCAGGGGTGCTCCAACTAATCCATCACAAATTACCACATGTCGCATAGTAATCTTCGACCACGAAACTCGTGATCTCGTCGGATTTCTAAGAGGAAACCCTAAACCCTGAGAAGACCCAAAGTCTCACCGGAATCCAAATGCGCAAGATATATCGCTAAGGTAAGACAAGTCCATCAAGACCACCCGGTGTGTCGACGAACCCGATAGGAGCCGCGTATCTCGTTCTTAGGACACAACCATCTATGCATAATGGACGATAGCCAAACGACTCGAGTTGCCCTGAGGTGGCACCGCCGACTGCTAGGTGGGTGGACCAACACTCATGAGGAGCACTGGCCCAGGGGTTGATTAGCTTCCTCGGGGTAGCTATTCCCTATGCTTTTTATTAAGTTATTAGCAAATTTGAAACCAAAGTTGGGTATTGCCAGACACGCCTTAGACTAAACGATTTACCAAGGGGTCCCCATAAGAACCCCGAACGTATTAGGAGCGCTTAGTTATGGAATAAAACACCGATAGCCGAAACTAAGGCAGCAACAGCGGACCAAATCACCCGACAAAAGGCGAGGCCTTCCGCTCTTTACCAAGTATATAGGTGCATTAATTAAATAGCATTAAGTAAGATGATAATCAAATTGCCCATGTTATCACATGGACCAGTTTGAACCTGCAACTAGCAACGCTAAGATTGATAGTTGAGCAACCTAACTTAGCCAAACAATATTTGCTTGGAGGGGAGGTGTTTGAGGTTTCATGGCAATGTTTGATGGCATATATATCATGTGGTAGGCAGCGGAGATATAACGATGGTATCGAATCAACTAAGCATAAGAAATCTAGAAACAATGTCAAGGTCACGATCATCTTGCATGAGATTTCTTCAGAGTGAAACTATTCCTGATCTTCCTGCACGAACTCAACCGACTCATCGAACTCGTTTCCGGACCCAATAGCTACCCAAAGAAACAAACAACAAATAAACACCAGCAATTGATAATGCAACAATCAATATGATGCAGGTATGCACAACCTCTGAATATGCACAGAAACAATCCTACACACATAATAAAGTGCCACCTCATCACAAAATGACACTTTCGCAGAACTACTCAAATCTGGAATCCAGTGCCACCATTGGATTCCTGGGGTTTTTCTACCCCAAATCCATATATCATACTACTATATATATGCATGTAGAAAAACACCACAAAACAACACATAAATTCTACATGGGATCAAAACTACTTATGTCAAGAACAGGAGCTGTTCTCGAACCTTCCATATCTGGTATATACCAGATTAGGAAATTCCACTTTTGACTATTCCAAAAATGGAATAACACAACAAACAGGTAAAAAAACAAAACACTATTGACAGGGGGCACTTGTCATATGCAGCAGGCCCCCTAGAGTATCACATGTGGGCCCTACACCCCACACACAATAATGCATGCAGAAACATAAAAGGGGCAACAAAGGGGGTTAAATTCAGATAAGCACACTCTGCACGTATAATTCCAGGTAATAAAACTAGGGAAAAGGGGGCGCTAGGAGGCACTCAAACCCAAGACCCGCACGCATGGCACAACTCTGTCGCCACTATGCTATTGAGGTGTTGCTGCTCTAAGAAAGGCAACAAGCAAGGTAAGTCTGCTCTGTTAGCTAAACTACCACGTGAAGAAAATGCCGAAGCTAAAAAGGGCGCGCTCGGTCTCGAACCCGCGACCTCAGGTCACGCGAAGAAAATGCCGAAGCTAAAAGGGCGCGCTCGGTCTCGAACCCGCGACCTCAGGTCACACGCGAACGCTCAAACCAGTCGGCCTAGGAGGGGGAATCTGCTCAACAAGAGGTTCCACTCCAGATGACTAAACACCAGGCGTCCTCCCTGATATAATAGAGGAATGTCGGCCACATATTGCCGATGCACAGATAGCACGCTGCATGCATGGCACACCACATGGAAAATCGCTGGCGGGGGGACTGCACGCTCGAACTAGCTGCCCTACCGCGATCTGCTGTTGCTGCTACAAGCTGCTGCTGCTGCTACAGGCTACTGTTGACGCTCTATAGAGCCGCGCGGCAAGGCAACGTGCTGGCGACACAGCTACGCGAGGCTACGGACAGCGAGGGGAGGGAACGAGGCTGCGGATGCTCATCTAGGGGCGATGACGAAGAACCGGTGCACGAGAGGAGGGAGGCATCGATGTCGAGGTGCGGGAGGAGCTCGTCGGAAGTCGAGGAAGGAGCATGCCATCGTGGATGTCGGGGAAGGAGTCCCTGCGCCTGATCTGTGCGAAAATGGAACTGCGTCGGGATCCTCTTGCTCCTGGCAGGGTAGGGGAGGAGGCGGGGCCAACACTATGTCAGCGTCGAGCTCGAGCCGGAGCTGATCATGGTGACGACGGTTCTCTGCTTCATCCCTGACGGTGCGAGAGTGGAAGAGAGGGGAAGAAGAGAGATGGCTAGGGTTGGAGAGGAAGGAGGAGAGCTAAATAGACCGAACCCCGAGGCATGGGTTCGTCGATCACACAGGAAATGAGGATCGGTGGCTCTCCCTAGCGCCGTACACAGTGACGACAGTGAGGAGGGAGAGGATCGCTGGTTGGCCCCTGAGCCGAAACATAACGCAAATGGGCCTTCTCTCTCTCTCTCTCTCTCTCTCTGTGTGTGTGTGTGTGTGTGTGTGTGGCTGAAAATAAAAATTAGAAGCTGTTTTTTAAATAACGTCAGAGGCAAAAGAAAAGCAATTAAACAAAAATAAAAAATACTTTTGGGCTGCTAAGAACATGCTCCAATTTATAAAAATAAATTGGGCATTTTTGAATAGTAAAATTTAAATGCCTTTTATTTAAATAAGACTTTGTTTTAAAATAAAACCAAAAGGAAAATAAAAACTAAAACCAGAGGGGTTTCCTCCACAATTTACAAGAAGTATTTTAGAAAAGGAGGAACTTTTTTAATGGTCCAAAACAACTACTTTTAAACTGCCTAAAAATAAATGGGAAGAAGGAGTCGAATAAAACCTTTCCTGGAATATCATTAACTAAGAGATTACCCATGATCACATCTGAGAAGTTTTGTGCTCGAGCTGCATTCATCATGTTTATCCTTGCATACTTGGGGTTATGCTTCACCATTGCATTGCTTGGAGACCTAATTGGAGGAGGATGCGAGAGACACTGCTGGGTGGTGCACTTGTTAGAGTAATGACCCTTCTGCCCACACTTGTGACAAGTCACCTCTGAAAGTGGACGGAATTGCACTTGAGGATTTCCTTGCTTCTGCTGTTGAAATCTTTGTTGGAAAGCTGGGTTGGGTGGGTGGGAAGAACCACGACCACCAGACTTTTTGAACTGCCGACGCTTCCGAGGAGGAGGAGATACCCAATATTTTTGTTGCTTCCGAACCACCTGAGTTGAGGACAAGGAACTGGAATATCTAAAATGCTTCCTTGAGTTCTCGACTTTGAGCAAAGCCGCCTCAGCCCTCAGAGACAAATTGTAGAACTGGTCGAACCCGAGAGGATCGTGCAAGGCAAGGGCCAGCTGCAAGTCTTCCTTCAAACCACCTCGCAACCGATAAATCTTGCTCTTTTGATCTGGAATGTCCTGTTTAACATAACGAACCAGCTCCTGGAACTCCACTTTGTACTTGTACACACACAAACTTCCTTGCTTCAAGCGCCTGAATTTCTCACGCATCTCTTCCACAAAACTTGCTGGAATATAGTGATCCCTGAAATCCCTGCATGCAGAAATCATCCCAGCTGATCACTCTATCGCCTCTGGAATCCTTCAGTTGCTGCCACCATTCTGCTACCTGCTCAAAACTAACTCGATTACATGATAGATCTCCTCCAACCCTACGATGAGATTACTCAAGAACGATGAAGAGCATCATGGAATTGGTGATGAAGGATGGTTGGTGATGACGAAGGCGTCAATTCCCCCTCTCCGGAGCCCAGAACGGACTCCAGATCTGCCCTCTAGAGGAAGAACATGTGCTGGCGGCGGCTCCGTATCGTAAAACGCGATGAACTCTTCTCCTTGATTTTTTTTCAGTCGAAGGAGGATATATAGAGCTGGAATTGGAGGCGGCGGAGCCCCGAGGGGCTCACAAGCCTGCCAGGCCTGACCAGGGGGGGGGGGGGGGCGGGCCTGGTGGGCTTGTGAGCTCCTGGCTCCGTCCCTCTAGTTGATTCTTGCGCCAGTATTTTTTATATATTCCACAAAAAATCCTCATAAATTTCCAGGTCATTCCGAGAACTTTTATTTCTGCGCAAAAACAACACCATGGCAATTCTGCTGAAAACAACGTCAATCCAGGTTAGTTCCATTCAAATCATGCAAATTAGAGACCAAAACAAGGGAAAAAGAGTTTGGAAAAGTAGATACGACGGAGACGTATCAACTCCCCCAAGCTTAAAGCCTTGCTTTTCCTAAAGCAATTCAGTTGACAAACTCAAAGAGACAAAACAAAAACTTTTACAAACTCTATTTGATCTTGTTGTTGTAATTATGTCTAACTCATATTCAGATTTTCAGCAAGATCATAAGCTAACCACGTAAGCAATGACATATAGGTCTCATGAAGTACTCATATCAATGGCATAATGAACTAGCGAGCAATAATAATAAGTTTCAAACGTCAACACTTCAATCAAAACAATCATGAAGCAATATGAACAGGTGGTATCTCGCTAGCTCTTTCTGAGACCGCAAAACAGAAATGCAGAGCACCTTCAAAGACCAAGGGCTGACTGAACATTGTAATTCATGGCAAAGAAGATCCAGTCACAGTCATACTCAATATCAATTAATAGCAAAGCATGAAAATGACAGAGGTGCTCTCTAATTGGTGTCTTTTATAAGAAGAGGATGATTCAACAGAAACGTAAATAGATAGGCCCTTCGTAGAGGGAAGCATTGATTTGCAGAGGTGCCAGAGCTCAAGCTTTTAAACAGAGATAAACAATTTTGAGTGGTATGCTCTCATTGTCAACGCGATGACCAAGAGTTTTCACCATCTTCCATGCTACACAAACTATAGGCGGTTCCCAAACAGAAAAGTAAAGTTTTGACTCCCCCCACCGATCAATCATACTCCACGGCTAGCCGAATCCTCAGGTGTCGTCCATACCAACAACAATCCAGGGGGAGTTTTGTTTGCAATTATCTTTTTGATTTGAGCATGGAACCGGGCATTCCAATTACCGGCCCCTTTCTCGTGAGTGATAGTGAATAAACACATATCGAGGAGAACACGCCTAGCATGGAAGATACTGATCGCCCCTTGTCACCACATGAGCGGTTCCGGCATGGAAAACAGATTATTGCTTGAAGATTTAGAGAGTGGCACATGCAAATTTACTTGGAGCGGTAGGTAGATACCGCGTATAGGTAGGTATGGTGGACTCATCTGGAACAACTTTGGGTTTATGGAAGTGGATGCACAAGCAGTATTCCCGCTTAGTACAAGTGAAGGCTAGCAAAAGACTGGGAAGCGACCAACTAGAGAGCGACAACAGTCATCAATATGCATTAAAATTAACCAACATTGAGTGCAAGCATGAGTAGGATATAAATCACCATGAACATGAATATCATAGAGGCTATGTTGATTTTGTTTCAAGTACATGCGTGAACATGTGCCAAGTCAAGCCACTTGAATCATTCAAAGGAGGATACCATCCTATCATACTACATCATAATCATACTGAAATTCATGTTAGCATCCAAGACAAACCATTATAAGCTCCTAGCTAATTAAGCATGGCATCAGAAACTATGATCTCTAAGTTGTCATTGCAAACATGTTTCTCTCATAACAAAGCTGAATTAAGAACGATGAGCTAGTCATATTTACAAAAACAAAATAGATCGAGTTCATACCAGCTTTTCCAGGCTCAGTCACTTCATCATATATCGTCATTATTGCCTTTCACTTGCACGATCGAATGATGTGAGTTATAATGAGAGTGTTCATGCATTGGACTAAGCTGGAATCTGCAGGCAAACACAGAGGAGAAGACAAAGTAATATGGCTCTTTGACCGATAAACAAATATGCATGTGAGAGCCACTAAACATTTTAACCATGGTCTTTTACCTTGACCCAAAGAAAAAGAAAACTATTTACACGGGAAAGCTCCCAACAAGCAAAAGAAGAACGGGAAATGTTTTTTGGTTTTATTTTTAAAACACTACTAAGCAAGCAGAAAAGTAAACTTACAACTAATTTTTTTTGTTTTTCTCAGTCTAAACAAACACACGAGAAGAAAGCGAGAAAAAGAAATAAACTAGCATGGATGATACAAATGGCAAGGTGTGAACACCGACTAACAAAGTGAAAGCATGAGCAAGAATATAAAGTCGGTGAGAAACACGTACTCCCCCAAGCTTAGGCCTTTGTCCTAAGTTGGTCTACTCCCACGGAGGGAAATAACCATCTCCGGGGTACTCCGGAGTGTACTAAGGGTGCCACTGCTGGGTGAGCTCCTCTAGCTCCCACTGATAAACTGGCGTCTGGTACTCGACTGGTAGCTTGGGCTCGGGCGCCTGTGGTGGCGCTATGCCCCAATATGCGTAGATGTCCGAGGGCATAATAATGTACCTGCCTAGATGAAGATTGAACAAAGAAGGAGCAGGCAAGGTAATAGTCTCACGAGTACCCTGGCTAAACACCAAGTTATAAATCATCCTCTTATTGTTATCTCTATCAAGAAAGTCATGGCGAACCATGCTATCATAATCTAGATATCTCTCACGAAGAAGCATCTCTTCTTCTTCTTGTAGTCTAATAGGTATCTCAAAATGTCTAGCAAGACGGGTAGTAGAAGCATCTCTTCTTCCTCTTGTAGTCTAATAGGTATCTCAAAATGTCTAGCAAGACGGGTAGCATAGATACCTCCATAAACAACACCTTTAGTACGGTTTGTGTTCAACCGTTGAGCCACTATAGCGCCCAAGCTATAAGTTTTATCATTATAAAGAGCTTCGCGTAAAGCCGCAAGATCTGGGGAGCTAAGAGCCCCAGCTTTCCCACGGCCAATCAAACATTTCCCCATGAATAATGAGAAATACTGAAGCACGGGAGAATGTATGCTAGCAACTCTAGCGCAAGATACTCCTCTCTCCTCTCCTATAGCAATAATATCAATGAAAGACTCCAAGTCCCGTGGACGAGGTTCATGAATATCCCCAACATAAGGTAATTTGCAAACATTGCAAAAATCCTGAAGTGACATGCACTGGGGGATATCATATAACTTGAACTCGACCATAGGAGGATCCTTCCTAGGATAGAAATTAAAGCTTTGCACGAAAATATTAGTGAGGAGGAGGTATTGTGGACACTTATCTTCAACAAATGCGGTAAGGCCTGCGTTCTCCACCAAGTAATAAACATCCTCATAAAGACCGGCGGCACGTAAGAACACATCGCTTGGCCACTCGCACGCTCGAACTTCTGCAACTCGGGGGACCGGATACTTGGGTTTGTTCTTCTCATTTTCATCTTCCTTGGGGTTACGGCTTGAAGAGCCTCTTAGGAACCTCCTCGTCGTTCCCTTTTTCTTTCTCTGAAAATTTCTGAAATTTTTAGTGACTCAAGGGAAAAGTGAACGAGGCTCAACAAAACTCATAGCAACTACTCCTGCAAGTGCCTAGAGGCAATATCACGCATCAAAACTACTTGGGACCAACTAAAATGAACATGCAAAGCTCAAGAACAGGGTCACCAAGGCAGCAAAAATACGCAACGAATAAAGCACTAGAGCAAAAACTAATTGGACCAATGGAGGAGTCACATGCCAAGGAACAATTTCCCCAAAACAGTTTGGTGAATGGGGCTTTGCACAAGGAGATCAAAAAATGCAGCAAGAGGAGCAAGAACACGGGTTAGAGCTGTGGTATGAATTTTTCTGGAGGTAGGAGAAGGAGATGGGAGCTGGAATAAGTGGAGGGGGTCACGTGGGCCCCACAAGCTTGCTAGGCCCGACTAGGGGGGTGGCCAAGCCTGGTGGGCTTGTGACCCACTAGCTCATCCCCCTAACTAGCTCTCTGTCTCAGAATTTTTCAAAAATTCCAGAAAAATCATACTTGATTTTCAGGGCATTTGACAAACTTTTATTTTCGGGACACTTTTCTAAGGGACGGAGAAAGCAGAAAACAGGAAAAACTAAAGCTAAATCTATCATTTTTCTTCTAAACAACCGAAAGTAAAAGTTTCGGAACAGAGGGTTGTGACTCCTAGATTCATCCATCTCATGGTCATCAAAATAAATCTGTCAATGAGGTTGGTCAAGTCTCCTTGACAAACTTTTTTCGAATCGCATAAAACCAGAGAATTTTTGAATAGTCACTAGGTTACCTCAATGGGGATGTGCATATCCCCAACAAGCAAATCATACTTCATCTTAATAGTAGGTATAGGACATTCAAAGCTCCCAATAAGAATCGATGAAGTTTTTTCAATAGCATTGATGCAATGTACTCGATATTTTTTCTTCGGAAAGTGCACCGTATGCTCATTACCATTGACATGTAAAGTGACATTGCCTTTGTTGTAATCAATAAAAGCCCCTGCAATGTTTAAAAAGGGTCTTCCAAGGATGACCGCCATGGCATCATCCTCGGGAATATCCAAAATAACAAAGTCCGTTAAGATAGTAACGTTAGCAACCACAACAGGCACATCCTCGCAAATGTCGATAGGGAAAGCAGTTGATTTGTCGGCCATTTGCAAGGAGATTTCAGTGGGTGTCAACTTATCCAATTCAAGTCTACGATAAAGAGAGAGAGGCATAACACTAACACCGGCTCCAAGATCGCATAAAGTAGTTCTAACGTAGTTTCCTTTAATGGAGCAAGGTATAGTGGGCACTCTGGGATCACCTAGTTTCTTAGGAGTTCCACCCTTGAAGGTGTAATTAGCGAGCATGGTGGAAATCTCAACCTCAGGTATCCTCCTCTTATTAGTCACAATATCCTTCATGTACTTAGCATATGGAGACATTTTGAGCATATCTGTCAGACGCATTTGCAGAAAGACAGGTCTAATCATTTCAACAAAGCGCTCGAAATCCTCATCATCCTTTTTCTTGGATGGTTTGGGAGGAAAGGGCATGGGTTTCTGAACCCATGGTTCTCTTTCTTTACCATCCTTCCTAGCAATGAAGTCGTTCTTATCATATCTCTTGTTCTTAGGTTGTGGGTTATCAAGATCAACACTAGGTTCAATCTCCACATCCTTACCATTGCTAGGTTGAGCATCAACATGAACACCACTACGATATTATCACTAGGCTCATGTTCATCACCAGATTGTGTTTCGGCATCAGAAACATAGATATCGTTTGGATTCTCAGGTGTAACACAGGGTTGCTAGCATGCAAGTTCCTATCATCTTTATTTTTCTTCCAATCACTAGGATTATTAGATGCATTAGTGCTAACTCCTTGAGAATCTTGTTCAATTCTCCTAGGATGGCCCTCAGGATACAAAGGTTCGTGGGTCATTCTACCACCTCTAGTGACGACTCTAACAGAGTTGTCATTCAACTCATTGAGCAAGTCATTTTGAGCCTGAAGTACTTGTTCTACTTGAATGGTGACCATAGAGGCATGTTTACTCAAAAGCTTAAGACCATTGACATTTCTATCCACACAAGCACTTAAATGACTAAGCATACGAGCATTCTGTTCCAATTGTATGCTAACATAATCATTGAAACTTTGTTGTTTAACAACAAAATTATCAAATTCATCTAAGCATAAGCTAGGAGGTTTATCAAAAGGAATATCACTCTCATTGAATCTACGAAGAGAATTTACCTCTACTACCTGTGTCGGGTTATCAAGACCATGTATTTCTTCGATAGGTGGTACATTCTTGACATCTTCAGATTTAATGCCTTTCTCTTGCATAGATTTCTTAGCTTCTTGCATATCTTCAGGACTGAGGAATAGGATACCTCTTTTCTTCGGAGTTGGCTTCGGAGGTGGTTCGGGAATAGTCCAAGCATTCTCATTGCACAAGATATTATTCAATAGAATCTCATCTTGTTCCACAGTTTGTTCCCTGAAAACACAACCAACACAACTATCTAGGTGGTCCCTAGAAACATCGGTTAGTCCATTATAGAAGATATCAAGTATTTCATTTTTCTCAAGAGGGTGATCAGGCAAAGCATTCAATAGCTGGACAAGCCTCCCCAAGCTTGTGGGAGACTCTCTTCTTCAACTTGCACAAAGTTATATATTTCCTGCAAGGCAACTTGTTTCTTATGGGCAGGAAAATATTTCTCACAGAAGTAGTAGATCATATCCTGGGGACTACGCACACAACCAGGAGCAAGAGAAGTGAACCAAGTCTTAGCATCATCCTTTAGCGAGAAAGGAAACAACTTAAGGATATAGTAGTGGCGGATCTTTTCCTCACTCGTGAATAGGGTGGCTATATCGTGCAGCTTAGTAAGATGTGCTACAACCATTTCAGACTCGTAACCATGAAAAGGATCAGATTCGACCAAAGTGATTAACTCTGGGTCGACAGAGAATTCATAATCCTTATCATTCACAAAGATAGGCGAAGTAGCAAACTTAGGATCGTATTTCATCCTAGCGTTCAGAGATTTTTCTTTCCACTTGCACAGTAATTTCTCAAGATCATAGCTATCCTTACAAGCAAGAAAGTCCTCAGCTACCTCTCCCTCCATAACATAACCCTCAGGTATATCAGGCAATTCATATCTAGGAGAGCTAGTTCTAACAGGTGAAATAGCAGGTTCTACTTCAATAATCTCAGCAGTCTCAGAAGTATCATCACATTCAGCAGCAACTTTAGCAATTTGTGCATCAAGAAATGCACCTAGTGGCAAAGCATAATCACAAGCATCATGGATAGCAAAATTAGCATCATCAAGCACATGCGACATATCAAAATTTCTAGCAGGTGGTGGTGTCGTAAACTTACTCATAAGTGAAGGTGAATCAAGTGCAGAGCTAGATCGCAGTTCCTTACCTGTCCTCATAGTTGAGGGCAAGACTTTAGTTTTTGGATCTCTCGGATTCTCATAGTGGTCAACAGACGTAAATCCAAGTGACTCAGAGAATATAGCTATGCCTCCCCGGCAACGACGCCAGAAAATAGTCTTGATAACCCACAAGTATAGGGGATCGCAACAGTTTTCGAGGATAGAGTATTCAACCCAAATTTGTTGATTCGACACAAGGGGAAGCCAAAGGATATTCTCGAGTATTAGCAGTTGAGTTGTCAATTCAACCACACCTGAAAGATTTAGTATCTGCATCAAAGTTTCAGTAGCAAAGTAGCGTGATAGTAACGGTAGCAACGGTAACAGTAGCAGCAGTGACAGGAGTAGCAGCAAAGTAACGTAGCAAGGACCAGTAGGAAAAACTCGTAGGCATTGGATCGGTGATGGATAATTATGCCGGATGACATTCATCATGCAACAGTTATAACATGGGGAGATATGTAACTAGCTCCAGTTCGTCAATGTAATGTAGGCATGCATTCCGTATATAGTCATACGTGCTTAAGGAAAAGAACTTGCATGACATCTATTATCCATCCCTCCCGTGGCAGCGGGGTCCTAATGGAAACTATGGGATATTAAGGTTCTCCTTTTAATAGAGAACTGAAAGAAAGCATTGGCACATAGTGAATACATGAACTCCTCATACTATGGTCATCTCCGGGAGTGGTTCCGGCTATTGTCACTCTGGGGTTGCCGGGTCATAACACATAGTAGGTGACTACAACTTGCAAGATAGGATCAAGAACACACATATATTGATGAAAACATAATAGGTTCAGATCTGAAATCATGGCACTCGGGCCCTAGTGACAAGCATTAAGCATAGCAAAGTAGTAGCAACATCAATCTCAGAACATAGTCGATACTAGGGATCAATCCCCATCAAAACTAACTCGATTACATGATAGATGTCATCCAACCCATCACCGTCCAGCAAGCCTACGATGAGATTACTCACGAACGATGAAGAGCATCATGGAATTGGTGATGAAGGATGGTTGGTGATGACGAAGGTGTCGATTCCCCCTCTCTGGAGCCCCGAACGGACTCCACATCTGCCCTCTAGAGGAAGAACAAGTGGTGGCGGCGGCTCCGTATCGTAAAACGCGATGAACTCTTCTCCTTGATTTTTTTTCGGTCAAAGGAGGATCTATAGAGCTGGAATTGGAGGCGGCAGAGCCCCGAGGGGCTCACAAGCCTGCAAGGCCCGGCCAGGGGGGTAGGCCTGGTGGGCTTGTGAGCTCCTGGCTCCGTCCCTCAAGTTGATTCTTGCGCCAATTTTTTTTATATATTCCACAAAAAATTATCGTAAATTTCCAGGTCATTCCGAGAACTTTTATTTCTGCGCAAAAACAACACCATGGCAATTTTGCTGAAAACAGCATCAGTCCGGGTTAGTTCCATTCAAATCATGCAAATTAGAGACCAAAACAAGGGCAAAAGAGTTTGGAAAAGTAGATATGACGGAGACGTATCACCTTCCCCTTGAGGTGAAATGTTGCCAACTTGAAAAAGTCCTCTGGTCGTACATTACTGCACTCGAAGTGCTTGTTCATGTCACGAATCCAATCATCCGCATGGAATGGGTGGTCATAGGAGGTGAAGGACTTCGGTTGGTTCACCAGGAATTGATTCAGAGATGCACACTGTTGTCCAACATTGTTGAATTTACCCCTTGGTTCCTCTCTTGCAACAACTGGAGCAACATGTGAGTGTTTGCATTGGTTGCCGCAATCACAGCTTGTCATGCCTCTTGAGGAGAAGGCGGTGGCGGAGGGGGTGGTGGAGGTTCAGCACTCCCATGACACGGATTCTGGTGAGTTGGAGGGGCCATCCTGGAGACCGACAAAAACGTTATACCAGAGATGAAAAAAAAATCAAAGAGTAAGCTGACTCAATGGACAGAAATATCTGAACAAGAATTCTTAGCAATGCACTCAAACTATAATTTGTGAGAATGCTTCCTCAAAATAACTGTCAACACCATCTGATTCAAAGCCACTTGTAAATGCCAAGTATGAGCTAGAATTGCTCGGAACAAATATATATTCCCAACATACATTTGATAAAAGAATTTCTAAGTTGCTAACGGAATTCCCACCTAAGAACTTCCAAAATTTGTGGTCATGCAATCTAGTCCACGGATACACGGAGTAATATATCACTCTACTCCTAGCATCTAACCCGTCCAGTGTATCACATCGATCAACACATAACCAGAATCTCGGAACATCATCTATCTCACACCCTTGTAATCACAGCGATACTAAGTATGGCGGTACGCCCGAACTCTCTGCACCAGTACTGGGGATGCCGGGCTTATCGCGCCACTACTAGTATTGAAGCAATTTCGAATATATTCTGTCTTGAGATACTAAGAAATCTGAATGCTAAAGATGTGCTCAAGAATGCCCTGGAGCTCAACTTCCCGGAATAAAATCAACATAGAAGGAGGCACAAAGGCAGAACTCCGTCACATCGATATCATATAGATTCCAAAATATGCGCGTGATCCTAAAAATGTTTTGAGCAAGGAGAGGAGTAGAATTAAAATTTCCTAAGTCATGAACCTCACTAGAGCATAGAAGAGGATAAAAAAGAAACCTACTCTCCGATATAACTAAGACTCAAAATAGTTTTCACTAGACTCGACTCAGCCAAGTTCGATCAATCAAAGGCTCCTATGGTTGTAAGGCTGTGATCACCAACTTGTAACGACTAAGATGTGGCACTTTCCTTATTTGGGGGCGAGGCCTCAAAAGGGGAAAGAGGTGCATTTGTGCATTTCGCAAGCAGGATAACATCGCAGTACATAATTGATGGATGAGTAATAAGATTTGGCTTACACTCGCCAGAAGCTAAGTTACGGAGTCACATAGTCATACATTCTTCAAATGGGGAAAACAGGATCCGACTATGGACAAGATAAACGACAAAAGCCCATGCTATCCCGCCTTGCTAGGCCCATGATCACGACCAAGTGCCTCTAATCCTCGGGATACGTCACGTATATCCGGCAACTGTCCTCGTCAAACTCCCACTTGAGATCTATAGCATCGAATGAACCTACCTCTGCTTGACCTGTACTTGTGGGTGGTTGTAGTATACTGTGAGCCATGGGGACTCAAGAATTGCATGAACTTGGTACAGAGTCTAACTAAGTTAATAGGTGAGGTTGGGTTATGTGTTGAGTTTGCAGCAACCTAAGCATAAATGGTGGCTAACTTATGAAAAACAGAAATAAGTTATGGTGGTCTAAGTAAGACGAACGAGATCTAAGCATGACCACTAAGTTATGGTGACCAATAAGTTATGGTGTCTGAGGTTTCATGGCAACGTTTAATGGCCTATATATCATGTGGTAGGCAGCGGAGATATAACGATGTAATCGAATCAACTAAGCATAACAAATCAAAAACGGTGTCAAGGTCACGATCATCTTGCCTGAGATTTCTTCAGAGTGGAACTGTTCCTGATCTTCCTGCACGAACTCACCGGACTCCTCGAACTCGTTTCCGGACCCAGTAGCTACCCAAAGAAACAAACAACAAATAAACACCAGCAATTGATAATGCAACAATCAATATGATGTAGGTATGCACAACCTCTGAATATGCACAAAAAAATCTTACACACATAACAAAGTGCCACCTCATCACAAAATGACACTTTCGCAGAACTGCTCAAATCTGGAATCGAGTGCCACCATTGGATTCCTAGGGTTTTCTACCCCAAATCCATATATCATACTGCTATATATGCATGTAGAAAAACACCAGAAAACAACACAAAAATTCTACACATGATCAAAACTACTTATGTCAAGAACATGAGTTGTTCTTAAACGTGCCATATCTGGTATATACCAGATCAGGCAATTCCACTTCTGGCTATTCCAAAAATGGAATTAACACAACAAGAACATAAAAAAATAAAACAACACACTATTGACACGGGGCCCACTAGTCATATGCACTAGGGCCCCTAGAGTATGACATGTGGGACCTACACCCCACACACAATAATGCACGCAGAAAAATAATAGGGCCTAGTGGGGGATTGAACCAAGCACCTCACCCACACACACAACATACTCCACCACTCGGCTACTGTTGGTTAGCTGCACAACAAAAGGGGTTAAATTCAGATAAGCAGACTCTGCAGGTATAACTCCACGTAATAAAACTAGGGAAAAAGGGGGCCACCACGAGGGGACTCAAACCCAAGACCCGCGGGCATGGCAAAACTCTGTTGCCACTGCGCTATCGAGGCGTTGCTGCTCCAACAGAGGCAACACGCTAGGTAAGTCTGCTATGTTAGCTAAACTACCACGCGAAGAAAATGCCGAAGCTAAAAAGGGGGCGGTCGGTCTCGAAACACGCGCAACGCTTGAACCGGTCGGCCTAGGAGGGGGAATCTGCTCAACAAGAGGTTCCACTCCAGATGACTAAACACCAGGCATTCTCCGTGCTATAACAAAGGAACACCGACAACTTGCTGCTGGTGCACACACAACATGATGCATGCACGACACACCACAGGGAAAAACGCTGCCGCGTTGCCGCAAACTGCTGCTACATGCTGCTGCCGCTCTAGATAGCATCGCGGCAAGGCAACGCGCCGACGATGCGCCTACGCGAGGCTACATACAACAAGGAGAGAGAACAAGGCTTTGGCTGCTCACCTAGGGGCGGCGACGAAGAACGGGCGCAGGAGAGAAGGGAGGCTCAATGTCGAGGTGCGGGAAGAGCTCGCCGGAGGTCGAGGAAGGAGCCGACAATCGTGGACGTCGGGGAAGGAGTCCCTCCGCCCCATCTCTGCGAAAATGGAACTGCATAGGGGTCCTCTTGCTCCTGGTAGGGTCGGGGAGGAGGTGAGGCCGACGCTACGCCGGCGTCGAGCTTGAGCTAGCGCTGATCATGGCGACGGCGGCACTCTGCTTCGTCCCTAACGGTGCGAGAGGGGAAGAGAGGGGGAGAAGCGAGATGGATATGGTTGGAGAGGAAGGAGGAGGGCTAAATAGACCAAACCCCGAGGCATGGGCCCATCGATCACAGGGGAAAGGAGGATTGGTGGCTCTCCCTGGCGCCGTACACAGTGACGGAAGCGAGGAGGGAGAGGATCGCTGGCTCGGCCCTAGGCCAAAACATAACGCAATGGGCCTGCCCTCTCTCTCTTGTTGCAAATAAAAATTATAAGCTATTGTAGAAATAAGGCAGAGGCAAAAGAAAAGGAATTAAACAAAAATAAAAAATACTTTTGGGCTCCTAAAAACATGGAATTTTTGAAGAGTAAAATTTAAATACCTTCTATTTAAATAATACCCTGTTTTAAAATAAAACCATAAGGAAAATAAAAACTAAAACCAGAGGGGTCGCCTACACAATTTACAAGAAGGATTTTAGAAAAGGAGGAACTTATTTAAGGGGCCAAAACAACAACTTTTAAACTGCCTCAAAATAAATGGGAAGAAGGAGTTTTAAAACCTTGTTTTTGAGCTCGATCTTGTTGAACACAATCACCCAACCATCACATGCCACTCTCACCCATGCATTCCACTCAAACACCAAGGTACAAGACAAGGAAGCAAGACAAGGATAAAAGATGTTATGCATGATGCCATGATGGACATGAAATGAAGACACCCTCAACTCAAACTACTTGATCATCATAACAATGTTGCCATACACGGGAAAAAATTACAAGAGGGGGAAGGAATGCATTGGGGCTGCCTCAAACACCTTGGATTTAAATCTTGGAGTTCTTTGTGAGCTCCTTGTTCTTCCTCTCTTATTCCTTCATAGCTTTTGTTGTTGTGGAGGGATTTGAGTGTGAGGGACTTGACCACTTCGTGTGTTCTTGCCATTGCATTAGTTGCATCGATTTGAGTTCTTCACGGTCATACATGGAAGTGAAAAGTTTGAGAAGTGTGTTACTCTTGGGTGCTTGGTACCTCATACGTCCCAAACATATCTATAATTTTTGCTTGTTCCATGATCTTTTGGATGACATTGTTATATGTTTTGCTACACTTTTATATCATTTTACACATATTTGGACAAACCTACTAACTCAGTGCACCCAGCGCTAGTTTCTGTCTGCTGATGTCTATTTTGCAGGGGCTTTTACCCAATTTTTCAAAGCCCGAAAAATTCCACGAAAAATATATAAAAAAATCAGCGAAACGGAAACTTCCAAATCACCGAAGATGGGACAGAGGGGGGCCAGGGGCTGCCCACGCGACCTGCTGGCGCGGCCAGGCCCTATGCCGCTCTAGGAGGCCGCCTAGGTGGGCCCCACCTCCTCTGGTGCCCTCCTTTGACCTATATTTCGAGTCCCGAGAGGAAACCCTTCCAAAACTTCCAGAATCGTGAATTTCTCCATCGTTCCGCCGAAGCAGTGCTTCCGAGATCGGGAGCGTCAGAAGACCTCTTCCCGGCACCCTGCCGGAGGGAGGATTGACCTCCGGGAGCTTCTCCACTGCCATGAACGCTTCCCGGACGTGCTGTGAGTAGTCCTCCTTGGACCATGGGTCCATGACCAGTAGCTATGTGATGTATTCTCTCCAATCTTGTGCTTCAATGGTTAGTCCTTGTGAGCTACCCTACATGATCAAGGCATCTATGTAATTCTCTTGCTATTGCTATGCTCGGTTTGTTGTGATCCGAAGGATTATGAGATTATGTTCAGATTGTTATGAGTTATATATTTGATTATCCTTTTATATTATGTTCCTTAGTGATTCATACTTGTTCTCTGTTGCTATTTATTTCTTTGGCCGACGAGTAGATTGTAACTCCAAGAGGGAGCGTTATGCGTGATTTTGGGTTCATGCCCCTCGATGTCTAGCTTGAGTGATAGAAACATGAGACTAGGGGATGTGTTGTTGCCACCAGGGAGAAAACAACGGTCTTGTGACCACGGTTGCAAGGATTGTTTACCTTACACATAGTTCATTAATGCAGTTGTCCGTTGCTTTGAGTTAACACTTTGGGTGGGGCTCGCAACTTAATACCGAAGAGATGTTCGGGATAGATATCTCAAGGTGGATGATTAGTAAGTTGTAAGTGCATCTAGTGCCCTTAGTGATTTTGGTGGGTTGAAGACTTTTAAGTATCTAATGTGTTTATAAGTGTACACAGGCTCTATAAGTCGCTGAGGAGTTTGAGTTATACGATGAATATCGACCCCTAAAATTGTATATCTTCAGCTAAAGAAATTGGTCTTATGCTGAAGATTTGGATAGCGAAGAAATTGTGATGAAATTGATATTCCTCATGAAGTTACTGAAGAGGAGGAACTCGGTGTGTCCTGAAGAAAATCAGTCCGAAGACTTTGAAGCATGAAGATTTTCTTTCTGTTTCATTTTCTTCACTCTTGAGTCATAGGAACACCGTACTGTTAAAGGGGGCCGAGGTAACACTACGGAATGAATTTCCTCATGATGCTCAACCCAAGCCTAATCCTACAAAAGCCTCAAGTGAGGAATATGAGAGACATGAGGACTCTCAAAGTTGAGAGTCCCGACCGTTGTCGCGATTCATGCCACCTCACCAACCTTATCCACACCAGCGGTCATAATATTTAAGGGAATTTATGTCAAATCATGTCGGGATGCTCCCAGGATATAAATAGCCGCCCCCACAACCATTAGCTGGTTGGCTGCTCCGCGAGAAATTGACACTTGTCATTTAGAGCAACCCAAATTCCTCAGAGTTTTCGAGAGTAAATCATTAGTTATGAAATACCCCAAACACCAAACCACAAACCAAAAACCAAGTGATTGAGCATCACTGAAGAGTTTGTTCCTGTGTGGAGCTGAAGCCTTTTACCTTTGAGGACTGTGCATCCTCCAGACGGTTAGACGTCATGGTCTATCGCAATCCAGCACTCAATTGTGTATCGCCAGGTGACCGAGTTTGTGAGGGCTTGGAAGTCTGCCATGAAGACGTACCACGAGTGTTGGGCGAGGACTGTGTGTCCTTAGCTCAAGGAGAATACGGTAGGGACTATGTGTCCCGGGACTGTGTGTCCTTTGGTTTCAATACCAAGCCGCTCCAAACCAGACGTACGACTGTCACAACAGTTGGAACTGGGTCATCAACAACTGTCTTCACCGTGATACGGGTTCTATTTCTTCAACTCTTTCAATTCCTCAATATTGTATGTTGAAGACTTTCATTGTCTCTGTTTGAAGAATTTGCTGAAGATTTTCTCTGAACGTCCTCAACCCAAATCCTTCACACCCGTTAATCGTCACCTGCTTACTCTGTGTGTGCGTACCGTGCAAACTGTTTTTCATAATCCTTATCAAGAAAACTGTTTTTGTAGTCTTTGCACTTCTGATCATTTGCTGTTATCGCCGCAAGTTATTCATCAGTGAGGAATTTCCTCAAAAGAAATTTCCTCAGCGATGAAATTCTAAAAATCGCCTATTCACCCCACTCTAGTCGATATAACGCACTTTCAATTGGTATTAGAGCAAGGTACTCCCTTGTTCTGTGTGATGTTGGTTTAACCACCTGGATTTTTAGTTATGTCGACTGCAGGCATGATCAAGGTTACTGCAGGATGGCCTACCTTCGAAGGAAAGGACTGTCCCTACTGGAAGACCAAGATGCAGATGCATCTTCAAGCTATCGACAATGATCTCTGGTACATTGTAAAAGATGGCGTTCCCTCCATCGCTGCTACTGTCTCTGCCGATGATGTGAAGAAATTCAAGTAACTTGATTCTCAAGCGCAGAATATCATATGTGGCCATCTGAGCGAAGGTCAGTATGGCAGAGTGAGTGCTTTGGGCTCAGGGAAGCAAATCTGGGATAGGCTGTCCAAAGTCAATGAAGGAATATCAACTCAGCGTGAGTCTCGTGTTGATGTTCTTCGCAATCTCTTCAATCGCTTCAATAGTCTTGACAATGAAAGCTGCCAAGATACCTTTGATCGTCTCACTGACATCTCAAATGAACTACAAGCACTCAGAGCTCGAGACATTACTGACCATGAAGGTGTGAAGAAACTGCTAAGATCTTTGGATTCATCATTTGATACTTTGGTTTCGATGATTCAAGAAAGATCAGACTATAAGATGATTGATCCCGCCGATATACTCAAAAGACTAAATACTCGTGAATTCCAAGAGGAAGAAAAGAGAGATATGTATGGACCCAGCTATTCTAGACCTCGTGCACTGAAGGCCAAAGCAATTTCCTCATCTAAAGAAGAAGACTCAGATTGCAGCATTGGTGATCCTGAAGAACTTGGTCAGAAGCTTGCAATGCTCGTGAGGAAATTCGAGAAGTTTACAAGACGTGGCCAGTTTGGTAAATCTTCAAGAAGAGATATGAGGAAATCAGAATCTTCGTCTGAGGACTACAAGAAAAGAACCTGCCAAAAATGAAAGAAATCAGGTCACCTCACTGGGTGAAGGAGTCAAAGAATAAGAAATACAAGGATGAAAGTTCTGATGACTCGAAGAAAAAGAAGAAATCTTCAAAATCCTCATCCTCAAAGTCCTCATCGCACAAGAAGACTAGTTTCCGAAAGGCTCGGGCACTCATTGGCAAGGAAATGGATTCTGAGGAAGAATATGAGAAATGTAATGAAGAGGAAGGTTCTGAAGAAGACCCTAAGTCTGGTGTGGCAAGTCTTGCACTGGCTACCACATTCGTCAGCAAGTCAATCTTCAACCTTGAAGAAAACGACAATGCCATCTACACTGATGACTATGCTGATGACTTCGCT
Organism: Hordeum vulgare subsp. vulgare; assembly: GCF_904849725.1. Classification (NCBI taxonomy): domain Eukaryota; kingdom Viridiplantae; phylum Streptophyta; class Magnoliopsida; order Poales; family Poaceae; genus Hordeum; species Hordeum vulgare. Next base: position 212,434,307 of record NC_058523.1, on the reverse strand, counting down.
CCAACCTATTGCTTCATGGCAAAAGATTCAAAGGTACCGAATGACACTTCCTCCTCTGATTCAAGTGACTGTGAACCTGATGATTATAAAAAACCCAGTTACATTAAACTTGCCAACATTGCAACTAAACAAAAAACTGCCCTTGAAAAGCTTCAAAAACTACTAGACAGAAGCGATGACCTGTTGAATGATGAAATGAATCTTACCCAAATCCTCACTGAAGATATGAAAAGTCTTGAGTTCATATTTGATAATCTTCAATATCGTCATGGCGCACTCTTGGATGATCATGATAAACTTTCCTATGAATTTATTGAAAGGAAACTTGATCTTGAAAAGTTGAAGATGTCTCATGATGATCTTCGAATGGAAAACGATTCGCTGCTTGCTCAACAGCTCAGTGCCGCTCAGGTTGAATTCACTCCACCATGTCTCAAATGCATCGAACGTGAAACTGCAAATTCTTCACCAGAATCATCAAATGCTTCTATTGCTACAAATTCTTAAACTGCTCCTGTCATATCAAATTCCTCACTTGAGGAAACCACAAATGTTACCGATGAAAATGCAGGGCTGAAGGAATTGTATGTGATAGGCATGTACAAAAGTCTCAAAGGGCATCAAAGCCTTTGCGATGTGCTCAAAAAGCAGATATTGAACAGGAACCCAAGGAAAGAAGGAATTGCCTTTGAAAGGAAACTAAATGCTAATGGATCGTACTGAAAACCTGAGCAGTATCCCAAAACCTCATGGGTTGCTGCTAAAGGACCTCCTATTGATCCATCCAATCTAACATGCTTTGCATGTGAATTATCCTATTCCTCACATGAGTCATTTGACTCCAACTATAAACTATTCAAAAATCAATCTGGTGAAGTATTTACTCGATATGTTGGAACTAACTGCAGGAATGGACCACCCCTGAGGAAAATCTGGGTCCCCAAAAGTTGCTTGGAAAATCTTCACGTAAATTTCTCATGACACCACCCGTGAAGAATCTGAACCCCAGATCAAATTCCTCAGATGGACCAAAGTCTTCAAGAGGATCGAAATCCTCAACTAGTCAAAACCATGCTCGTACTCGTGCTAATGCTTCTGATATGAAGGGAAATTACAAGGGATATGAATATGAGCATTACTCCTCAAATCATCATGTTCATAAATCCTCAAAGAACTTCTCTGCCTATTCATTTGAGTACTCTAACCCCCCTACTGTGAAGAGAAGTGCATTAGCTTCAATGCCCCCTTTATCATATGGTGCTCGCAGGATGATGAACTCTTTCCCACCTCTTCAGACGTAGGTGGTGAAGAAATTGAACTAATCACTTCTGCAGCCCATGTCTCGAGATGAAAATTATCATCTGGAGAATTTACTGGAGACCTGAGGAAAATGCTTGATTGGAATTCCTATCTGATGAAATTGATGAAATGATAACATTTCACACATCCTAAAATTTACTGTTTATGATGAAATTCCTATGTGATGAAATTGATATCATATTCTTCAAGTGTGAAGCATATGAGATGGTAAGCTGTACTAATTCATCTGCAGGATGACAAACCCAAGAGTACTGAGTGGGTTCTTGATAGTGGCTGCACACACCACATGACTGGTGAAAAAAGCGTGCTGATGAATATGCCACTGATTCCATCACCACTGAAGCAAATCACTTATGCTGACAAAGGTAAAAGCAAGGTATTGGGACTTGGCAAAGTGGCTATCTCCAAGGATAGGCACATGGAAAAAGTGATGCTTGTTGAATCCCTTGGGTTCAACCTCATGTCAGTCTTAATGCTTTGTGATCTTGATATGGTTGTTATCTTTGGAAAATATAGATGTGTAGTCATCATGGAATCTGACAGATCCAAAGTCTTCGAAGGTGTTAGGAGAGGAGATTTGTACATTGTTGACTTTTCCACAGGTCCTCAACCAGCCACATGCTTACTAGCAAAAACCTCAGAAGGCTGGCTATGGCATCGAACACTTGGTCATGCTGGCATGAGGAATTTGCACACACTGGCGAAGAAGAAGCATGTCATTGGCATCGAATCAGTCAAATTCCTCAAGGACCACCTGTGCGGTGCTTGCGAGTCTAAAAAAATGACCAGATCCGAACACCCCTCAAAGACTATCATGACTACTACTCGTCCATTTGCTTCACATGGATCTATTTGGACCTGCTCATTATGCCACTCTAACAAATGCAACATCTTTATACAGCTTTGTCATAGTTAATAATTATTCTAGATATACTTGGGTTCATATCATTCTGTATCAAACTGAAGTGTAGGAAGTCTTCAAACGATTTTCCTCAAGGGCCTCGACGAACTTTGGCGTCAAGATCTAACACATCAGGAGTGATAGTGGGACATAATTCAAAAACACTGGTCTTGATGATTATCTTGATGAACTTGGTATTACTCATGAATTATCTGCTCCTTATACTCCTCAACATAATGGCGTCGTTGAAAGAAAGAACATGACTCTAGTTGAAATGGCATGGACTATGCTTGAAGAATATCAGACTCCTCGTCGATTCTGGCGTGAAGCAATCAACAATGCTTGCCATATCATCAACAAGGTATATCTTCACAAATTCCTCAAGAAAACCTCATATGAACTCCTCACTGACAAGAAACCCAATGTAATTTATTTCAAAATCTTCGATGCAAGATGCTCGATTAGAGATCCTCACCATAGCTCAAAATTTGCACCTAAAGCGCATGAGGGTTTTACGCTTGGTTATGGAAAGGATTTGCACACCTACAAAGTCTTCAACACCCATCGTAGCAAGGTTGTTGAAACTGTAGATGTGCGGTTCGATGAAACTCATGGCTCGCAAAGAGAGCAATTGCCTCCTGATCCAGATAAATTATCTCCTGAGGAAGCAATCAAGTTCAAAGCTATTGAAGACATTGTCCCTACTGAGGACATTGCTGAAGAAATCGTCCCAAGTACTGATGAAATCCAAGAAGATGCTCCTGAGGAAATTGCTCCAGAGCAAATTCCTCGGCCCAAACGAAATCGTCAACCAGCTCATCCGAGGATTGCAAATGAAGTAGAACTTGAAAAAATCCTCAATGACATCAACTTCACACTTAGTTAACTTTTGTGGGCATTCCTCTTTTGTGTCTATCACATAACCTTCAAAAGTTGCCGAGGCTTTCATGGAACCTGAGTGGATTGAAGCCATGCAAGATGAACTTCTTCAATTCAAGCTAAATGACGCGTGGGAGCTCGTCAAACGACCAGATCCTTGCAAGCACAATATCATCGGCACCAAGTGGATTTTCCAAAACAAGCAAGATGAGGATGGTCAAGTGGTGAGGAATAAGGCACGACTTGTAGCCCAAGGCTACACGCAGGTTGAAGGAATTGATTTCGATGAAACTTTTGCACCTGTTGCTAGACTTGAAGCTATTCGAATTCTACTTGCTTATGCAAATTATCATAACATTACTTTATATGAAATGGATGTGAAAAGTGCATTCCTCAATGGTAAACTTGAGTAAGAAGTATATGTTGCTCAGCCCCTAGGTTTTGAGGATCCTAAGAATCCAGGCAACGTCTTCAGACTCAAAAAGGCACTCTATGGCCTCAAGCAAGCCCCTCAGGAGTGGTATGATACATTGAAAGAATTCCTCATGAAGAAAGGCTTCAAACCTGGTTCACTCGATCCAACTCTTTTCACAAAATCCTATGACAATGAACTATTTGCGTGCGAAATATATGTCGATGACATCATATTTGGTTGTACTGACAAACGTTACAGTGATGAATTTGCTTACATGATGAGTGAAGAATATCAGATGTCTATGATGTGGGAGCTGAAATTCTTCTTAGGTCTTCAAATTTGTCAACAATGCAATGGCATCTTCATATGACACGAGAAATACCTCAAGGATGTTCTGAGGAAATTCGACATGCATGAATGCAAAGGCGCCAAGACTCCCATGCCTACCAACGGCCACCTCTGCACTAACGAAAATGGTAAAGATTTTGATCAACAGGTATATCGCTCGATGATTGGCTCTTTATTGTATCTATGTGCATCTAGGCCAGATATAATGCTTAGTGTTTGCATCTGTGCTCGTTTTCAAGCAAAACCGAAGGAATCACACCATCAGGCTGTGAAGCATATTCTTCGATACTTAGCTCACACAGCAACACCAGGATTATGGTACCCTAAGGGCTCAAATCTTCATCTTTTGGGATATTCTAATTCTGACTATGCTGGTGACCGTGTGGATCGCAAGTCAACTTATAACACTTGTCATTTCCTCAAAAGATCATTAGTCTATTGGTCCTCAAAGAAGCAGAAATGTGTTTCTCTCTCCACTGCTGAAGCTAAGTACATTGCTGCTGGATCCTGCTGTGCTCAATTGCTATGGATGAAGCAAACCTCATGGACTATGGCATCAACATGAAGAATATGCTTTTCTACTGCAACAATGAGAGTGCAATAAAGATTGCATACAACCCAGTACAACACTCGAAGACTAAGCACATCCAGAATCGTCATCACTTTCTTCGGGATCATGTCCTCAAAGGAAATATCACTCGCTCAAAAGCTTCACACTAAAATTGTATATCGACCCCTAAAATTGTATATCTTCGGCTGAAGAAATTGGTCTTATGCTGAAGATTTGGATTGCGAAGAAATTGATATTCCTCATGAAGATACTAAAGACGAGGAACTCGGTGTGTCCTAAAGAAAATCAGTCCGAAGACTTTGAAGCATGAAGATTTTCTTTCTGTTTCATTTTCTTCACTCTTGAGTCATAGGAACACCATACTGTTAAAGGGGGTCAAGGTACCACTACGGAATGAATTTTCTCATGATGCTCAACCCAAGCCTAATCCTACAAAAGCCTCAAGTGAGGAATATGAGAGACATGAGGTCTCTCACTGTTGAGAGTCCCGACCGTTGCCGCGATTCGCGCCACCTCACCGACCTTATCTACACCAATGGTCATAATATTTAAGGGAATTTATGTCAAATCATGTCGGGATGCTCCCAGGCTATAAATAGCCCCCCACAACCATTAGCTGGTTGGCTGCTCCGCGAGAAACTGACACTTGTCATTTAGAGCAACCGAAATTCCTCAGATTCTTCGAGAGTAAATCATGAGTGAGGAAATACCCCAAACACCAAACCACAAACCAAAAACCAAGCGATTGACCATCACTGAAGAGTTTGTTCCTGTGTGGAACTGAAGCCTTTTACCTTTGAGGATTGTGCATCCTCCAGACGGTTAGGCGTCATGGTCTAGAGCAATCCAGTAGTCAATTGTGGATCGCTGGGTGACCGAGTTTGTGAGGGTTTGGAAGTCTGCCCTGAAGACTTACCACGAGTATTGGGCGAGGACTGTGTGTCCTTAGCTCAAGGACAGTACGGTAGGGACTAGTTTCAATGCCAAGCCGCTCCAAACCAGACGCACGACTGTCATAGCAGTTGGAACTCGGTCATCAACAACTATCTTCACTGTCATATGGGTTCTATTTCTTCAACTCTTTCAATTCCTCAATATTGTATGTTGAAGACTTTCATTGTCTCTGTTTGAAGAATTTGCTGAAGGTTTTCTCTGAACTTCCCCAACCCAAATTCTTCACATCCCGTTAATCCTCACCTGCTTACTCTGTGCCTGCGTACTGTTCAAACTATTTTTCATAATCCTCATCAAGAAAACTGCTATTGTAGTCTTTGCATTTCTAATCCTTTGCTGTTTCCGCTGCAAGTTATTCATCAGTGAGGAATTTCCTCAAAAGGAATTTCCTCAGCGATGAAATTCTAAAAATCGCCTATCCACCCCCTCTAGTCGATATAACGCACTTTCATAAGTAGATGCTGATGAATAAACGGTCTACTTTTCTTGGCATACTGCCCATTACTATTGAACCTCTAACTATCAAGTAGCATAATTAGCATTGCGGTGCCTTCATAATTCCGTCAATTGCCCAACTGTGATTTGTTTACCCAAGCATAGTTGTTTATCGTCTTTTGGGAGAGAGACATCACTAGTGAACATCATGTGACTCTGGTCCATATCACCATCATTGTTTACACCTCCACCATTTACTGCTTTCATTTACTTTTCCGTTGCAATCACTATTACCTTCCCGCTTGTGTTTTGATCCTTTGCAAACTACAAGGCCGGAGAGATTGACAACCTCTCTATACTCGTTGGGAGAAAAGTTATTTGTTGTGTGTGCAGGTCCACGTCTTGTGATAGCGCCAGTGTGGAATACACCTACTTGTTGATCCTAGGAGTCCTCCTGGTTCGATAAACCTCACAATCTCCGCGTGAGGGAAAACTTGCTGCTCACTACATCTCAACCTTCCACTTGGGGTAACCAACAAGGAGCGAGAAGTATATACATCATCTCGTCATCAGTACCCTAGAGCTTGTTCTTCTTGGGTGCTTTGGCATCCTAGAAGTTTGGTGGTGACTCGGAGCTCAGTCATTGTGGTGTAATGCTCCGGGAAAGTGTTGGGGTCTCCAATTAGGTTGTGGAGATTGCCCCGAGAATTTGAGGTCATCTTAGAGCCACAATCCATTGTGGTGAAGCTTCGTGGTGTTGTTGGGAGCCTCCAATTAAGTTGTGGAGATTGTCCCAACCTTGTTTGTACGGGTTCGGTGACCACCCTCAAGGGTCCCTTAGTGGAATCACGGCATGTTACATTGTGCGAGGGCTTTAGGAGATTACCGTGTCCCTAGTGTCTTCTTGGGGAGCATTATGCCTCCAAACCATTGCAAATGGAGATTAGCATCTGCAAGGGTGTGAACTTAGGGATACATCATCGTCTCTGCATGCCTCGGTTATCTCTTACCCGAGCCCTTTACTTATGCACTTTACTTTGTGATATCCATATTGTTTCTTGTTGTATATCTTGCTATCACTTGGTTGTTTATCTTGCTTAGCATAAGTTGTTGGTGCACATAGGTGAGCCTAGTTGTTTTAGGTTTTGTACTTGACTACTTAAACATTAGTTTTATTCCGCATTTGTTCAAGCCTAAACCATTATTATTTTAGCATCTGCAAGGGTGTGAACATTAGTTTTGTCCCCCCACACCCTCCGAGCACTCCCGATACACTACCGATGAGTCTGATACCTTTCGGTGACCAAAACTGGACTTCCTATATATCAGTCTTTACCTCCAGACCATTCCGAAGCTCCTCATGACATCCAGGATCTCATCCGGGACTCCGAACAACCTTCGGTCACCAACACCTATAACTCAACTATACCGAAACTTCACCGAACCTTAAGTGTGCAGACCATGCGGGTTCGAGAACTATGCAGACATCACCGAGACACTCTTCGGTCAATATCCAATAGCGGAACATGGACGTCCATATTGGATCCTACATATTCTACGAAGATCTTTATCGGTTGAACCACTTTGTCAAGGATTCAGTTAATCCAGTATGCAGTTCCCTTTGTCCTTCGGTATGTTACTTGCCCGAGATCCGATCGTCGGTATCTCTATACCTAGTTCAATGTCGTTACCGACAAGTCTCTTTACTCGTTCCGTAATACAAGATCCTGTGACTAACTCCTTAGTCATATTGCTTGCAAGGCTTGTTGTGATGTTGTATTAGCAAGTGGGCCCCGAGATACCTCTTTGACACGGAGTGAGAAATCCCAGTCTTGATCCATGCCAACCCAACAGACTCCTTCGGAGATACGTGTAGAGCACCTTTATAGTCACCCAGTTATGTTGCGACGTTTGATACACACAAGGTATTCCTCTGGTGTCCGGGAGTTGCATGATCTCATGGTCATAGGAATAGATACATTGACATGCAGAAAACAGTAGCAATAAACTGACACGATCATATGCTACATTTATAGTTTGAGTCTTGTCCATTACATCATTCTCCTAATGAAGTGATCCCGTTATCAAGTGACAACACTTGTCTATCACCAGGAAACCTTGACCATCTTTGATCAATGAGTTAGTCAACTAGAGGTTCACTAGGGACAGTGTGTTGTCTATGTATCCACACATGTATTTGAGTTTGCAATCAATACAATTCTAGCATGGATAATAAATGATTATTATGAACAAGTAAATATAATAATAACCAATTTATTATTGCTTCTAGGGCATATTTCCAACAAGATCCCACTTGCACTAGAGTCAATAATCTAGTTCACATCACCATGGGATTGTAATGAATCTAACACCCATATAGTTGTGGGTTCGATCATGTCTTGCTTGTGAGAGAGGTTTTTAGTCAAGGGGTCTGAACCTTTCAGATCGGTGTGTGCTTTCGAAATCTCCATGTCATCATATAGATGCTGCTACCACGCTCCATTTGGAACTATTCCAAATGACTGCTCCATGATACGTCTCCAACGTATCTATAATTTTTGATACTTTCATGCTATTATCTTGTCAAACTTTGGATGTTTTGCATGCCTTTTATATATTTTTTGGGACTAACTTATTAACTCAGTGCCAAGAGGCAATTCCTGTTTTTTCCATGTTTTTGACTCCTTTCGGAGGAGGATTCTGAACGGAGTCCAAACGGAATGAAACAACCAAAAAGATTTCTTCTGGAACAGAAAAAGATCGAAGAGCCGGAGAATCAGGGCAGGGGGCCACCAGGGACCCCACAAGCCCTCACGGTGCGGCCAGGGGGGGGGGGGGGCGGACACCAGGCTTGTGGGATCCCTGAGGCTCCTTTGCCCTAGGTTTTGCGCCTATATATTCCCTAAAAATCCATAAAAACCAAGAGATCATCGAAAGTACTTTTCCGCCGCCGCAAGCTTCGGTCTCTGCAAGATCCCATCCGGGGCACGTTCTGGTGCCCTGCCGGATGGGAGATTCGGATACCGAGGGCTTCTTCATCAACACCATGACCTCTCCGATGATGCGTGAGTAGTTCACCATAGACCTACGGGTCCATAGCTAGTAACTAGATGGCTTCTTCTCTCTCTCTTGGATCTTCAATACAAAGTTCTCCATGATCTTCATGGAGATCTATCCGATGTAATCTTCTTTTGCGGTGTGTTTGTCGAGATCCGATGAATCGTGGATTTATGATCAGATTATCTATGAATCTTATTTGAGTTTCTTCTGATCTCTCTTATGCATGATTTCATATCCTTGTAATTGTCTTCGAGTTGTGGGTTTTGTTTAGCCAACTAGATCTATGATTCTTGCAATGGGAGAAGTGCTTGGTTTTGGGTTCATACCGTGCGGTGACCTCACCGAGTGACAGAAGGGGTAGTGAGGCATGTATCGTGTTGTTTCCATCAAGGGTAAAAAGATGGGGTTTTCATCATTGGTTTGAGATTATCCCTCTACATCATGTCATCTTGCTTAAAGCGTTACTCTGTTCGTCATGAACTCAATACACTAGATGCATGCTGGATAGCGGTCGATGTGTGGAGTAATAGTAGTTGATGCAGAAAGTATCGGTCTACTTGTCTCGGACGTGATGCCTATATGTATGATCATTGCCTTAGATATCGTCATGACTTTGCGCGGTTCTATCAATTGCTCGATAGTAATTTGTTCACCCACCGTGATATTTGCTATTTTGAGAGAAGCCTCTAGTGAACAGTATGGCCCCCCGGGTCTACTCCACACCATATTTTCAGCCTTACACTTTTTACTTCGTTGCACTTTCCGCCTTCAGATCTCACTTTGCAATCAATCTTGAAGGGATTGACAACCCCTTTAAAGCGTTGGGTGCAAGCTTTTTTGTTTTTGCACAGGTACTCTGGACTTGACGAGATTCTCCTACTGGATTGATACCTTGGTTCTCAAACTGAGGGAAATACTTACTGCTCCTGTGCTGCATCACCATTTCCTCTTCAAGGGAAAGACCAACGCAAGCCCAGTCTCCGTCAACGTGTCAATTTCTGGGGCTGTTGTCTGAGAAGTAGCAAGAAGAATTTCTGGTGCCGTTGCTGGGGAGGATCAAGTCAATAACTCATCCAAGTAAGTGTCGCAAACTCATCTCTTGCATTTACTTTGTTTGCGAGTTGCCTCTCGTTTTCCTCTCCCCCACTTCACCAATTTGCCTTTTTTGTTCGCCTTTTCGTTCGCCCTTTTTCTCTCTTGCTCTTTGTTCGCTTGTGTTCCATGTGCCTTCAATATGCTTGCATCTTCGCTTGCTGAAAATCTAGTGATATGAATCCTCATCCACTTGCTAATCTCTTTAAGAGATCCAATTATGTTGATCCAATTTCCAGTGAGTTGAGTGCACTTGACTATCTTTATGGAGTTTTGGTTGAGATGCGTGAATCTGAAAATTGTGAGGAAGAAATTTATGAAGTGATTCACGAGGGCTCCTTGGATGAAAAGCATGATTGCAATGGTTTCACTATAAATTCTATTAGTGACAATCGTGCTAAGAATATGCAAAACCCTAAGCTTGGGGATGCTAGTTTTGCTATGTCCACTACTTGTTGCAATGATCATGAGTGGGGTGATGATTTTTCTTATACTCTTGAATTTTTTAAGCCTCATGATGAATATGATATTTGCAATATTATTGAAAGTGGGTTTGGAGAAGTCATGACTTTAGTTGATGACTATCCCACTATTTTTGAAGAGCATCAACTTTGCATGCATGTGGATCATGAAAAGAATATCCTATGTGATAGTTACATTGTTGAATTCGAATATGATCCCACATGTAATTATTATGAGAGAGGAAAATATGGTGGTAGAAACTTTCATATCACTAAATCACCTCTCGTTATGTTGAGATTGCTATTGTCTCTTTCTTCTCCCTTGCATATGGTAACTATTGGTTGTCTTGACAATCTGTTTTCCTATAAAATGCCCATGCATAGGAAGTATGTTATACTTAGATGTGATTTTCACATGCTTTATGATGCTCTCGTTGTGCTTCAATTCTTGTCTTTTGTGTGAGCATCATTGAATTGCCAATGCCTAGCTAAGGGCGTTAAACAATAGTGCTTGTTGGGAGGCAACCCAATAAATTTATCTTTTTCTTTCTCTTTTGTTGTGTCCACACCATCATAATTCTGTTGTGATTGTGTTTTTTGTGTTTCTTTTTGTGTTTGAGCCAAGCAAAATCTTTATGACTAGTCTTGGTGATGGTTGTTTGATCCTGCTGGAAAAAGACATAAACTTTTTGCTCACGAGATGATTTTTCATTTTTATTCAGAAAGAGCTTTTGAGTTGATTCTTTTTGCTGATGGTTGATACGCCTTTTTCCCAGGCAGTCGTAATTTTTCAGATTTTTGAGGTACCAGAAGTATACAAAGCATACAGATTGCTACAGACTGGTCTGTTTTTGTTGAGTTGGTTGCTTGTTTTGATGAAACTATGGTTAGTATCGGGGGGGGGGGGGGTACTAGCCATGGAAAAGTGAGAATACAGTAGCCCAACACCAATATAGATAGAATTCAAGTTTGCTACAGTACCAAAAGAAGTGGTAGTTTGTTTTCTTGTGCTAATGTTATCACGAGTATCTGTTTAAGTTTTGTGTTGTGAAATTTTCAAGTTTTGGGTGATGTTCTCATGGATGATGAGATAAGGAGTGGAAAGAGCTCAATCTTGGGGATGCCCAAGGCATTCCAAGCCAAATTAAAGGGCACCAGAAAGCCTGAGCTTGGGGATGCCCCGGGAAGGCATCCCCTCTTTCGTCTTCAATCCATCGGTAACATTACTTGGAGCTATATTTTTATTCACCACATGATATGCGTTTTGCTTGGAGCGTCTTGTATCGTAGGAGTCTTTTCTTTTTGTTGTGTCACAATTATCCTTGCTGCACACCTTTTTTGAGAGAGAGAGACATGCACTCATCATGATTTTGCTAGAATGCTCATAGTGCTTCACTTATATCTTTTGAGCTAGATACTTTTGCTCTATGTGCTTCACTTATATCTTTTAGAGCACGGCAGTGCGTGACTTGGTAGTTGGCTTATGCTATGAAAGTAGTCCCAAAGGTGATAGGTACCCAAAGAGGATACAAAACCTCCATCTTCATGTGTATTGAGTAGAAAGAGAAGTTTTGATTCCTCTCAATTAGTTTTGAGGCGTGGATTTGGTAATATTAAGAGCTATGTTAGTAGGGTTTTGTGAATCTAGAAATACTTGTGTTGAAGTTAGTGATTCCCGTAGCATGCACGTCTGGTGAACCGCTATGTTAGGAAGTCAGAGCACAATTGATCTATTGATTGTCATCCTTTGTGTTGAGGTCGGGATCGCGCGATGGTTAACACCTACCAACCCTTCCCCTAGGAGTATGCGTTTAGCACCTTGTTTCGATTACTAATAAAAACTTTCGCAACAAGTATGTGAGTTCTTCATGACTAATGTGAGTCCATGGTATAGATGCACTTTCACCTTCCACCATTGCTAGCCTCTCTAGTGCCGCACAATTCTCGCCGGTACACAAACCCACCATATGCCTTCCTCAAAACAGCCACCATACCTACCTACTATGGCATTTTCATAGCCATTCCGAGATATATTGCCATGCAACTCCCACCGTTCCATCTCATGACTTATGCCGCCACTCTCATATTGCCATTGGATGATCGTAAGATAGCTAGCGAGATGTTTCAACGTCATACGTCAAGCTAGATCGTTGCACATCTCGGTACACTGCCGGAGGCATTTCCTATAGAGTCACCATCATTTTGAGCTTTGAGCTGTGAGTAAATAAAAGTGTGATGATCATCATTATTAGAGCATTGTCCCGTGTGAGGAAAAAAAGAGGCCAACGAGCCCAAAAATAAAAAAAGAGAAAAAAAGAAAAAAAGAGGCCCAAGAGCCCAAATAATAAAAAAAGAGAGAAAAATAGAGAAGGGACAATGCTACTATCCTTTTCCGCGCTTGTGCTTCATAATAGCACCATGTTCTTCATGATTGAGAGCTTCTTGCTTTGTCACTACCATATGCTAGTGGGAATCTTCATTATATAACTTGGCTTGTATATTCCAATGATGGGCTTCCTCAAAATTGCCCTAGGTCTTCGTGAGCAAGCAAGTTGGATGCACACCCACTAGTTCTCCTTTTGAGCTTTCACATACTTATAGCTCTAGTGCATCTCTTGTATGGCAATCCCTACTCATTCACATTGATATCTATTAATGGGCATCTCCATAGCGCTTTGATACGCCGAGTCAATGTGACCATATCCTCCTTTTTGTCTCACAACCACCACCACACTCTATTCCACCTATAGTGCTATATCCACGGCTCACGCTCATGTATTGCGTGATAGTTATAAAAAGTTTGAGAAAGTAAGAGTGTGAAAACAATTACTTGGCCAATACCGGGGTTGTGCATGATTTACATTAGTTGTGTGAGGATGATGGAGCATAGCCAGACTATATGAATTTGTAGGGATAACTTTCCTTGGCCATGTTATTTTGAAAGTTCATAATTACTTTGCTAGTTTGCTTGAAGTATTATTGTTTTCATGTCAATAGCAAACTATTGTTTCGAATCTTACGGATCTGAACATTCATGACACGTGAAAGAAGTTGCAAAGGACAACTATGCTAGGTAGCATTCCACATCAAAAATTCATTCTTTATCACTTCCCTACTCGAGGACGAGCAGGAGTTAATCTTGGGGATGCTTGATACGTCTCCAACATCTCTATAATTTTTGATGGTTTCATGCTATTATCTTGTCAAACTTTGGATGTTTTGCATGCCTTTTATATATTTTTTAGGACAAACTTATTAACTCACTGCCAAGAGCCAGTTCCTGTTTGTCCCATGTTTTTGACCCTTTTCAGAGGAGGATTTTGAACGGAGTCCAAACGGAATGAAGCTGCCAAAAAGATTTTTTCCAGAACAGAAAAATATCGGAGAGCCGGAGAATTAGGGCAGGGGGCCACCAGGGACCCCACAAGCCCTCACGGCGCGGCCAAGGGGGGGGGTGGCAGCCACCAGGGTTGAGGGCTCCCTGAGGCTCCTTTTCCCTAGGTTTTGTGCCTATATATTCCCTAAATATCCATAAAAAATCAGGAGATCATCGAAAGTACTTTTCCGCCACCGCAAGTTTCTGTCTCCGCAAGATCCCATCTGGGGCACGTTCTGGTGCCCTGCCGGAGGGGAGATTCAGATACCAAGGGCTTCTTCATTAACACCATGACCTCTCCGATGATGCGTGAGTAGTTCACCATAGACCTACGGGTCCATAGCTAGTAACTAGATGGCTTCTTCTCTCTCTTGGATCTTCAATACAAAGTTCTCCATGATCTTCAAGGAGATCTATCCGATGTAATCTTCTTTTGCGGTGTGTTTGTCGAGATCCGATGAATTGTGGATTTATGATCAGATTATCTAAGAATATTATTTGAGTTTCTTTTGATATCTCTTATGCATGATTTCATATCCTCGTAATTCTCTTCGAGTTGTGGGTTTTGTTTGGCCAACTAGATCTATGATTCTTGCAATGGGAGAAGTGCTTGGTTTTGGGTTCATACCGTGCGGTGACCTCACCCAGTGACAGAAGGGGTAGCAAGGCACGCATCATTTGTTGCCATCAAGGGTAAAAAGATGGGGTTTTCATCATTGGTTTGAGATTATCCCTCTACATCATGTCATCTTGCTTAAAGCATTACTCTGTTCGTCATGAACTCAATACACTAGATGCATGCTAGATAGCGGTCGATGTGTGGAGTAATAGTAGTAGATGCAAAAAGTATCGGTCTACTTGTCTCGGACGTGATGCCTATATGTATGATCATTGCCTTAGATATCGTCAAGACTTTGCGCGGTTCTATCAATTGCTCGACAGTAATTTGTTCACCCACCGTGATATTTACTATTTTGAGAGAAGCCTCTAGTGAACACTGTGGCCCCCGGGTCTATTCCACACCATATTTTCAGCCTTACACTAATTACTTCGTTGCACTTTCCGCCTTCAGATCTCACTTTGCAATCAATCTTGAAGGGATTGAATACCCCTTTAAAGCGTTGGGTGCAAGCTCTTTTGTGTTTGCGCATGTACTCTGGACTTGACGAGATTCTCCTACTAGATTGATACCTTGGTTCTTAAACTAAGGGAAATACTTACTGCTCCTGTGCTGCATCACACTATACGAATCCAGTCATAGGAACAGATACATTGACATGCAGAAAATAGTAGCAATAAACATACACGATCATATGCTACGTTTATAGTTTGGATATTGTGCATCACATCATTCTCCTAATGACGTGATCCCGTTATCAAGTGACAACACTTGTCTATGGCCAGGAAACCTTGACCATCTTTGATCAACGAGCTAGTTAACTAGAGGTTCACTAGGGACAATGTGTTTTCTATGTATCCACACATGTATTTGAGTGTCCAATGAATACAATTCTAGCATGGATAATAAACGATTATTATGAATGAGGAAATATAATAATAACCAATTTATTATTGCCTCTAGGGCATATTTCCAACATTCACCACCTAGAGAGTAAGGATGTCGACTAGATGTTTAGGATTCTCTCACACTCTTTGTTTCGATGACACAAAATTTGATGCTTGGGTAATTTGCATGCTTAATATCTTTAGGGTCATGTACCCTAATTTAGGGCAATGGTAGATATGGGTTTTTTCCTCCAAAGGATTCTTAATACCTTTATTTAGAGGATGAAAAAAACTCTTATATAAATGCTCAAGCTTATTATATGCTTTTTGATGCTTTGGGCAATGTAGTAACATTTCAACTCATGCCGTCACGGGATGCTCATGAGTCATGGACAGAACTTTAAGATAAATATGGTTTGTCCAAGACTTGTAGGGATGATTGTTCTCCCTCCACCTCCGGTCATGTTGTCTTCTCAACTTCATATACTTCACCTACATGTGGATTGTCACAAGGTAATGATATGGTGAGTAGTGGTGATCATAGCAATGACGATAGTGGGCTTATTGTTGATGATCCTTCATCTCTATCTTATTGCAATGCTTCACCTTTGGACGTTAAAACTTCGAGCACTCTAAATGTGTCGCATGCTTGTGTTGATAGTCCATGCATATCATGTAGGAATTCTTTGACTAAATCTCATGATGACATGCTTGATATATCTTGTTGCCATGATAAAAATGTATCTATTTCCTTGGGTTGTTGTGGTAAGAATGTAGAGAAATCCATCACTCCAAGGAACAAGATGTGGCCTTGAATGATGCTTCAAGGGATCCTACATCATCATCTATTGTTTCTCACTTTTGTCTTATGGCTAAGGCTTCGAAGGTATCTCCTACTTTGAATCCCAATGTATCTCATGCTGATGATGTTGATGATAATGAGGATGAGGATGAGGATAATGATGAAGAGAGTGATAATATTGCATCCTTAAAAATTAGGGGTGAAATCATTTTTAAAGCTCTTCATAAGAATAATCTTGCTCATTCCAAGTTCATGGAAATCATGTCTATTGCCATTGAGGGCAAGAAATATATTCAGGAGTTGGAAGATCATCTTGAGGAGCATGAGTCCACCATTGAGAAAATGGAAGGTCATGAGCGTGATTACTCTAATGAGATCGCGGAGCTATCTCAAGCTTGAAAATGAACAAACCACCAAGGAATCTCTTGAGGAGACCTTTGCTCTAGAATTATCTAGATTAAAGAATCCCATGATAGAGCTCTTGGGGTGTCTAATGATTGTAGAACTAAAAATGATAAGCTTGAAGTTTCACATGCTAAACTCCTTGAGGACTTTGAGCACCTTGAAAATGGCTCAAGTGTCATTAAGAGTTCACTCATCAAACTCACCAAGTCTCATGCTCAACTTGAAACTTCATGTGAAAGAGAGCTTGCCAAGTTTCCTTCTCCTCTTATTGTTAATAATGATGCTTGTGCTACTAACTCTATTTCTTGCGAAGCATCCATATTAAAGGAGAATATTGAGCTTAGGTGTCAACTTGAATTTCTATCTAGCAATTATGGGAAATTGGAACAAAGTCATGTAATGCTCACAAGCTCTCATGATGATCTTCTAGTATCCAATAATGTGCTACGACTAGCTCATGAGGCTAGTACTACTAAGGTAACATCTAGCGAGCCTCATGTGGAAATTAGCACTACATTTAGTCAAAATGCTTTATTGACATGTGCTAGTCCTCGAAATTCATCTACTGATAATGTTGCTACATCTTGTGATGAAATACTTTCCTTGCCTTGTTGCTCTAAAAATGAAGCTTACACTTACTCTAGTACTTGTGTTGATGCTAACCATGCAGAGGAAATCAAAGAGCTCATGGCCCAAGTCACTTCCTTGAAGAAAGACTTGGAAAAGAGTCATGAAGGAATGTCCACACTCAACAATATCTTGTGTGGAAAAAAAATCCCCAAATGACAAAGGTGGACTTGGATTCAACTCCAATAAGAAAAGTAAGCCCAAGAGCAACAAGAATAAGGGCCAAGAAAAGGTCAAGGATTCGGCCAAGATTGTTTGCTTCAAGTGCAAAATTGAAGGGCGCCATGTTAGATCCTGACCATTAAAGACGAAGGCCCATAGTCACAAGCAACAAGGGAATCGGCCACGAGTTCAATCTCATGCTCAACCACAAGTGGAATAAAGGCTTATTCCCAAGAAGACCGAAGTACCCATTACTCAAGTTGAGAAACAATTGAGAAGAAAGTAAAGGGTACATGTTGCTACTTGTGTCATGAGAAGGGTCACTTCACTTCTTCTTGCCCGAAAGATATTTTATCCAACCCAATCATTATTGATGATATCTGGTGTCTACTACACAACTTTATTCTTGTGGACTCGTGTTGGGCCTCCAAGTGCAGAGTTTTGTAGGATAGTAGCAATTTTCCCTTAGGTGGATGACTTAAGGTTTATCAATCCATGGGAGGTGTAGGATGAAGATGGTCTCTCTCAAGCAACCCTGCAATCAAATACAAGAAATCTCTTCCGTCCCCGCCACACCCAATACAATGGTAAATTGTATAGGTGCACTAGTTCGGAGAAGAGATGGTGATCCTAGTGCAATATGGATGGTAGATATAGTTTTTTGTAATACGAAAATATAAAAACAGCAAGGTAACAATTGGAAAACAACGAGCACAATGTTTTATTAATGCTTGGAAATAAGGCATAGGGTACATACTTCCAATAGTGCAATCTCTCAACAATGCTAACATAGTTGGATCCCTCAACGTGCAACAAAGAATCACTCCAAAGTTCCTATCTAGTGGAGAACAATAAGATGAAATTGGTGTAGGTAGTAGAACCACCTCAAAGTTATTCTTTCCGATCAATCTATTAAAGGGTTCGTAGTAAGATAACATCAAACTATCCTTTCTGTGCAATCTATTCAAGAGTTCGTACTAAGATAACATCAAGCTATCGTTTCCGTTCGATCTATCTAAGAGTTCGTACTAGAATAACACCAACGATCCATATCAATTGACCCCAATGTCACCTAGATACTCCAATGTCACCTGAAGTATCGGTGGGTAAATTATGCGACATGCATCAAACAATTTCAGAGCTACGATATTCAGTCCAACACAAAGAACGTGCAAGGAGCACCCCAAGATTTCTATGGGAGAACATGGTATGAAAACGTGCAATGAACCCCTATGCATAGATCCCCAAGGTCACCGGAACCCGCAAGTTGATGCCTCAACATATATCAAGTGAATAAATAGAATACCCCAATGTCACTACGGGTATCCCATGCAAGACTTACATCAAGTGTTGTCATACCAATATGCTCAATCCAACATGAGGAGATCTTAAAGGAAAAGACTCAATTCATCACAACTAGATGGTAAGGGAAATACATCACATGATCCAACTATATTAACAAAGCCCATGTTCTTGAGATCGTGCCATCTCAAGAACATGAGAGAGAGAGAGAGATTGAACACATAGCTACTGGTATATACCCTCATCTTCGAGGGTGAACTACTCCCTCCTCATCATGGCCTCCCCCGGGATGATGAAGATGGACACCGGTGATGGTTTTCCCTCTCTGGCACGGTACTGGAATCGCTCAAGATTGGTTTTTCGGCGATACAGAGAGTTGCGGCGGTGGAGCGGAAGTTCTCTCTTTATTTCTGGGGTTTCTGGGATTTATAGGATTTTTCAACGTTGGAATCATGCGTAGTGGAGCCACGTGGGCCCCACAAGCCATCACGGCCCGACCAAGGCCGAGGCCATGCCCTGTTGTCTTGTGCCTCTGTGGCAACCCTCCTTTGGTGGTTCTGCGCTCCAACGTTGCTCATATGTTCGAGAAAAAATCATAAAAAAATTTCAAGTGATTCCGAGAACTTCCATTTTCTCCACAGAAAAAAATCACCACGGTAATTCTGCTGAAAGTAACGTCAGTCTGGGTTAGTTCTAAATAAATCATATAAAGTGCATTAATAGCATATAAAGTTATTAAAAACATAGGCAAATATGGTATGAATACTTCATAAATTATCGATACTTGGAGACGTATCAGCATCCCCAAGCTTAATTCCTACTCGTCATCGAGTAGGTAAATGATAAAAGAAATAATTTATGAAGTGTGAATGCTAGCATAATGTATAATATTGATCAAGGATAATTCCAGCCATTTTTCTAGCATCATAACGAGCAAGTATTTATCATAAAGCTTCTCAAGATCGAGTAGCAAGTTATTCACATGTTAAAGTATAGACCATAAACTTTCTTGAAAAAAATAGCGAACTATGTTTCAGTCATCAAACAATTACAATTCATCTTATTTTCAGAAAGGGTCTATGTAAGAGCTTTGGTTCAGCAAATTGCACATACTCAACTATCATTTAGTCTTCCATGATTGCCGACACCCAAAGTATATTTTTAGAACAAACAGTTTCAGTCAAACACAAGGAAGATAGGGGCTTAAAGTTTTGCCTCCAAACTTTTTTATCTTGGGCATAATGTCAACAAATAATGAATCATGACAACCTATATTCAATTGGATATATGTGTCTAGATCTTTCCCCACTACACGATGCTTGCCAACTAAAAAATTAATAGATTGGAATTAGAAGTTGACGCTACATGAAAAGTAAAAGATAGGCCCTTCCTAGAGGGAAGGAGAGGTTGCCATGCACTTTTTATTTTTGGATGTGCAATCTGTTAATGAAAAGGAACGTCACTTTATATTGCCCCTTGTGATGGCAACCTTTATTATGCAGTCCGTCGCTTTTATTTCTTCACCATCTCAAGTTTGTTCAAAGCTTATTTTCCCTTCCAATAAAAGATCATACATATTTTGGAGCAATTTTTATTACTTTTTGCAGCGATGAAAACTTACTTGAAGGATCTTATTCAATCCATAGGTAGATATGGTGGACTTGCATGGCAAGAAACTAGGTTCAAGGATTTGGATGCACAAGTAGTATCTCTACTTAGTACGAAGTTTTGGCTAGCAAATGGTTCTAAACAAGCACCACATGTTAGAGGATCCATGACAATATAACTGCTATGTGAATTTAAACAAACATAACCATTAAGTTGTCTTTCTTGTCCAATGTCAACTACTTGATCAAGTTTGAAAATAATTAATGGGGCTCACAATCATAGAAGATGTCCAAGATAGTATATCTATATGTGAAACCTCTCTTCCTTCAATGTTCTTTCATGAATCATTTAAATGACCAATGTTATGTTTACTAACTCCCAATAAATTTTACCGCTTATACTCCTAGTATGTGAAGTCAGTACTCCCCATGGGATAAGCATATGAAGCATATATATAATTTCACATTTATGATATTAAATTCATTCAATGTTTTACTCTTGGGATATAAGTGAAGCACAATGAGTAGTCAAACAATTAAGTAGCTATATGAGGACTCTTTATCAGTAAATATTTTTAGATCTTGATATTTTATTCAAACCGCAGACAAAACAAAATAGCACTCCAGGAATAGCATATATCATTTGAACGAATAAAAATTTAGGCTCAACATAGGCTAACCGGCAGTTGACGAAGAGAGGTGGGATGCGTAGCATCCCCAAGCTTAGATACTTGAGACTTCTTGTAATATTGTCTTGGGGTGCCTTGGGCATCCCCAAGCTTGAAATTTTGTATCTCATGCAATTCTCTCATGTCCCGGTTTCACCTATGTCTCAAAAACTTCATCCACACAAAACTTGAAAAAAACTGGTGAGATAGGTTAGTACACATAAGAATAAATCAACACTTCATGTACTGACAAGACAAGTTGCATAATAAATTTGAAACATTAGGTACTATATAATATCACTTCACAGTTTATATCTACCAATATAAGTCATGAAAACTATAGGAGAAGTAGATAACAAAACTATGACAGCAATCTGTCTAAAAAGGACAGTGTGTAGCAAATTATTGAAACAGTGTACTTCCGTATCTCCAACAATTATGAAAATTTAGGAAGTACTAAATAATTTGTGTGAACCTGCTGTGTACAAATTTCAGAAACTTGCCACGTTCTAGTAAAACTACATAATTCAAATACTACAGAAATAGTTTCTGTTTTTATACAGCACAAATCACACATGCAATTCAAGCATTCTAAAAGCAATTCTTGGAACTTTTTAGTGAAAAGCAAGATTATAAATAACATGTGACATAGAACAAAAATAAAATGACACTCCAAGAACAAACACAAATTTTGTGATGTATAAAAATATAGCTCCAAGTAAGATATACCGATAGTATCGAAGACGAAAGAGGGGATGCTTTCCGGGGCTTCCCTAAGCTTAGACGCTTGGGTCTTCCTTGAATATTACCTTGGGGTGCCTTGGGCATCCCCAAGCTTAGGGTATTTCCACTCCTTATTCTCATCATATCGGTATCTCACCCAAGACTTGAAAACTTCAATCACACAAAACTTAACGGAACTTCGTGAGATGGGTTAGTATAATAAAGATAAATCATTCACTTAGTGTCATGGGTATAAGTCTGACAGTAGATATATGGGGTACGAAAGGATGGGAAGAGCCTTAGCTACGGCGAGGACGTATGAGTTCAGGCCCCTCTACGGTGGAGGTAAAAGCCCTACGTCTCAGTGCTCTTGGGAGCTTAGTGTCGAGTGAAATATAGGATTACAGTAAATGCCAACCCCTGCACCAGCGGGGAAGGGCGGCTTATATAGAGTGCGCTGCCCTTCATAATGGCCCAGTGGACAGGGGTGGAATAGTGGCGAGTAAATGCCTATGTTACAGGTAACGTAAGCCTTAAATGTTAATAATGGTGTATGGAAAGGTATGACCGTTGCCCTCCTGGGAGGTTACGATGTATAGAGTGGATTCCAGTCGGTATGTTAAATATGCTCCGAGTGCTCGTCGCCGACTGGATGATGGTGGAGTCCTTAGTTTAGTCGGAACTGTCTAAGGCCCTTGTCCTCTGTGAAGGGTAGTCCTTGGGTAGGACCTATAGGGAAGGCCTATGACCCTACCCTGGGACTATAACCCCATCATTAGTCCCCGAATGGATCTGGGTTGGAATGATTAAGTGATGTCTGGAGTATGGAACCGACTGGTATGGAGGTGACTTTAGCGTTGTTTGCCTCGATCCATGTTATCCCTTCAACCAGTGATCCGAGTGAATATACCTGCGAAACGAACCGTCAGGGACCGAGTGCTTCCGCGGAATCTTTCGACGTGACTGGTCAAACTGACAGCGCTGGATTTTCCGGGATCCTCAAATTTCGGTTGCCGCGCGCTCAGCGGGGATGACGACATCACCATCGAGTAGGTTTCGCCTCCTCCATTACCGCGCCTTTATCTTCTCCACTAACATCGCAGCAGCCGGTTGGGGGGATAAGATCTTCGGTCCACCTGTTAGTGACCTAGTCAGAAACCTATTTAAGCCTCTTCGGCGGGATTCTCTGTTGCGCTGCTCATCTTCCTCGCATTAATCCCGCTCCTCCCGCAGCTCTCTGCACGCCCCAATCTTCCTCCTTCCCCTCCTCCTCTGCGGATCCGTCGTCTTCGCCATGACGAAGGGGCAGACCAGCAAACTTGAGTCGCAGAAGAAGAAAAAGAAGGGGGCGGCCCCTACCCAGCGGCGGCAGCGGGCGCTGCTGGCGGGTTGGATCCAGGGGATTTCCTTCCCTCCTCGGTGACGGAGGACGACTTGCTGGAGTTGGTGGAGCATGGCATGATCGTCAACAAGTCCTGGCGGCTGCCGGAAGGCGAGACGGAGCCGGTGCCGAAGGAGGGGGAGCGTGTTCTGCTGCTCAGCCATGTGTTCAGGGGCTTCTCCTTGCCTCCCCACCCCTTCTTCCGAGGTATCATGACTTACTTCGGGGCGCAGCTCCATCATTTTCCTCCAAACGCAATAGCCCACCTTGCTGCATTCGTCACCCTTTGCGAGTGCTTTATTGAATGTCCCCCTCACTGGGGCCTCTTTAAGTACGTCTTCTCCGCTAGATCCCAAACCATCAAAAAGCTTAGCCAGTCGGACGATAAGACCCATCTCCTCCAGCTCTGCGGGGGTTTAGGCTTCCAGAAGAAAACAAAGAGTACCTACCCCCTCCAGTTGTCCGAGTCAGTTAGGAACTGGCAATCGACCTGGTTCTATTGCCAGGACATTGCTTGTCCGAATGCCTCGAGTGGGTTGCCACCTTTTAGCCTAGACCGTCCGGGCCCTCCCAGGAAGCTTGCGCTCTCTAAGGGGGAAAGGATCCAGATCCAGCCTTTGGTCGACGCGCTGATAGCCGTCGTCCGCAAAGGAGTCACTGACACGGACCTGCTGGAGACTTTTCTGGATCGTCGCATCCAACCGCTGCAAGCCCGACACCACGCCATGTGGCACTACGCGGGGCCTTCGGATTCCACTCGATCCCATCCAGAATGCGTGACCGGGGAGAGTGTGAGGGCGTGGGTCCGCGGCATCACAGGCGCGTGTGCTAACCCCGAAGGAGCCCGACGGGTGAAGCCCTTCCGCGCCGACAATCCTCCTCCGAATGAGGTGAGCACATCTTGTCGAGTGCTTTTAATCTTCTTAGACTTATTGCTTTTCTTGTCCCGCCGACTGACGTTGCCGACTGTGTTTTGTGCAGGAGTGGACCAACTGGTATTCTGCCGTCTCGAACGGGAATCCAGCCGAGGAAAAGGAGGGCAGCCAGGAGGGCAGTGCGGATAGCGCCGAGTACGTCTCCGACAGTGGGGAGACGGAGGAGGAGACGGAAGAGGAGGAGGAGGAGGATGGGGAGCAGAGCTCGCCACCTTCACCACCAGAGCACCGAACTAAGCGCCGTCACGATCCCGCTGCTCCGCCGGCTCCTCCAGCCACCCCGAGTGCTCGGCCAGCCCCTCCCGTGGCTCTGAGTGCTCGGAGTGTGAAGAGGACCAGGGACGCTGCTGCCGAGCCCACGGACCAGCCGTCCAAGGTGGCCAAACCTAGTGGGCCTAAGCCTCGGAAAGCTTTGCCTCTGATGAGGATCGCTGTTCCAGTCGCCTCAGCGTAAGTGTCTTGTTCTTCCATCTTCCTTCTGTATCTGATTGAACTCATGCTTATCCGTCGAGTGGATTTCACTCAACAGAGCTGCTACCTCCGCCACCTCTGTGCCGCGCCAGGACGATGATCCCATGGAGACGGATAACGCCGCCACGTCCCAGCAAGGTACGTTGTCATGACTCCGAGAGTTTGTATTATTGTTTCGCAAGTGCTGTCTTTGATCTTGCTCTTTTTCTGTAATTTCATGTTGTTCAGTCAGGCTTCCTTCAGAGGTGATCCATCTGGAGGACGATGACCAAAGGGGGTCGGAGCCAGCTTTGGTGCCTGTCCTTGAGGCTGTCCCATCTGTTGCTGCTCCCACCATGAATGTGCCGCCGACTAAGACGGTGCCGCCGACTGAGACGGTGCCCCTCACGGCGGAACCGACTGGATCGGAGCTCGGGATGCCCAAGGAGTCTTCTGTCGCGCCGGGTCCGTCAACCGTTCGATATGACGCCCGACACCTCCCGGAAGACCAGGTGGGGGCCGCCAAGGACGCCATGGTGCAGGTGGAGCTAATGGTGGGTGACGCCAAGGGAGCGTATGACTCCATCGCGTCTTTGTACAAGAAAAGCTTGGAGCTCCGGACGATATCCGAGTAAGTGCGCTAGTAAGTGTTTACTTTCCTCTTGTTACCCACTAGGGGTTTCAGCGATATACTCGGATACAGTAGGATGATTTTGCAGTGGGTTCACTCCGAGTGAACCCAGTGGGTGTAGTCCCCGAGACTTCTGCCGAGTGCTTGCACCGGCGGTTGTCTTTATATGTATTTTCCGTAATCTGAACAGATCAGAGCTGATCCGCCCGAACGGTACCAGTGGGTGCACTCCGAGTGCACCCACTGGGTGTAGTCCCCGAGAGTAGTGTTACTCAGGTCGGGTAATAGTAGTCTCATAGTGCTGTTTGTTCGCTATGGAGCTCGATAGGGCCGACCTGTTCGAGCTGCATACCAGTGGGGTCACTCTTATTGAACCCACTGGGTGTAGTCCCCGAGACCGCTGTCGATTGCTTGCATCGGCAGGGGTCTGAAGAATCTTGGACTTTGATTGTTTTGTCATATGTGTCGATATTTTTCCTTGTTGAATGTGTTTGATCCTCCCTTTGTGCCTATTTGGCAGAAGACTTGCGAAATGGGATCTGCGTACAATGCTCTGAAGGCCGAGAAGATTCAGCTTGCTGCGGACTTGGAGGCGGCTGTGAATGACCTGGCTGGTGTGAAGGAGGCTCTTGCTGACCGAGAGAAGTCTTTGGAGGAGTCTCGGGAGACCAACAAGGCATTGCTAGACGAAGTTGAAAAATTGAGGAGTCAGAGATCCGAATGGATGGGCCAGCTGAAGGTGATGAACACTCGGTGCATGTCGCAGGAGAAGTACGTCAGCGACTGGGCAAGGAAGATGGTTGCACTGCTTGGTGGTAAGTTGTTGCCGAGTGCTTCTTGACTTTGGAGTTCACTCTGCGCTTACTTTCTGCTTGTCTTTTCTTTGCAGACTTCTGTCAGGACGTTGAGGCTGAAACGGCCGACATTGAATGGTCGGTTGTTCCGAACGTTCCACTCGGCGATGAAGCCAACCGGGACTTGCTTCGAGCGCATATTCGCCTTAGCAGGGTGGGACCTTTCATTGGCCGCCTGAGAACATTCATCGGCCGGATCGACAAGGAGCTGTGGCCTGAAGATGATTCCCGACAAGAAATAGATGGGTTGATGACTCGGCTGGAAGACGTCCCAAGCAGAGTGCAGGCATGGAAGAAGTCTGCCGCTCGTTGTGGTGCGGACGTGGTGCTATCTCTGGTCCGAGTGCACTGCAAGGAAGCTCGCGAAGAAAAGCTGAAGACGTTGCAGGTCGCCAACACCAAGAAGCTTCGATTTGAAGATTTCATGGAGACCTTCCTCGACACAGCCATTCGCATTGCAGACGGAATCGACCTTGACACCTTTGTGGAGCCTGCCAGTCCCGGTGACGCTTGAAAAAACTTTATGGTGAACGCACATTTACCTCGGTATGCCGAGTGGTATCTGTATTAAACTTTGGCCACTGCTGTTGGCCGGCACATTCGTGGTTCGGTGTGAATAAGCTTGATTCACACCGAGCCGACTGATCGTAGATCCAACTTTGAATTCGAATCGGATCATTTGCTCTTCTTTCGCTAAGTTTTTTTTGACACGATTTTGGCTCGTGGTTTTTGTTTGGCGTCTCTTGGTGAAGCCAATGGCAAACATGCAGAGCATGTAGTTGTCAGTTGTCTTCACATCCATATGAGCCTCAATGAGGGTCTGCCAAGCCTCCGAGTGCGCACTCGGAGCGAGCTTTTACTTAGGCGACTCTGGGTCGCGGCTAAGTCTCCGAGTGTGACTGTTAGTGTGCACTCGGAGCGAGTTGTTACTCATGTAGTTGTCAGTTGTCTTCACATCCACATGAGTCTCAATGAGGGTCTGCTAAGCCTCCGAGTGAATATCGAGTATACACTCGGAGGAAGCTTTTTTACTTAGGCGACTCTGAGTCGCAGCTAAGTCCCCGAGTGTGGCTTTTCGTGCACACTCGGCATGAGTTGTTACTCATGTAGTTGTCAGTTGTCTTCACATCCACATGAGCCTCAATGAGGGTCTGCTAAGCCTCCGAGTGGATCTCGAGTATACACTCGGAGGAAGCTTTTTACTTAGGCGACTCTGAGTCGCAGCTAAGTCCCCGAGTGTGACTTTTGGTGCACACTCGGAATGTGTTGTTACTCATGTAGTTGTCAGTTGTCTTCACATCCACATGAGCCTCAATGAGGGTCTTCTAAGCCTCCGAGTGGATCTCGAGTATACACTCGGAGGATGCTTTTTTACTTAGGCGACTCTGAGTCGCAGCTAAGTCCCCGAGTGTGACTTTTCGTGCACACTCGGAATGAGTTGTTACTCATGTAGTTGTCAGTTGTCTTCACATCCACATGAGCCTCAATGAGGGTCTGCTAAGCCTCCGAGTGGATCTCGAGTATACACTCGGAGGAAGCTTTTTACTTAGGCGACTCTGGATCGCAGCTAAGTCTCCGAGCGTGTCTTTTAGCGCACACTCGGAGCGAGTTTGTACTTAGGCAACTCTGGGTCGCAGCTAAGTCCCCGAGTGTGACTTTTAGTGCACACTCGGAGCGAGTTTGTACTTAGGCGACTCTGGGTCGCAGCTAAGTCCCCGAGTGTGACTTTTCGTGCACACTCGGAATGAGTTTGTACTTAGGTGATTCTGGGTCGTAGCTAAGTCCCCGAGTGCGACTTTAATGCGCACTCGGAGCGAGTTTGTACTTAGGCGACTCTGGGTCGCAACTAAGTCCCCGAGTGCCACTTTTAGTGCGCACTCGGAGCGAGTTTTTTACTTAGGCGACTCTGGGTCGCAGCTAAGTCCCCGAGTGCGACTTTTAGTGTGCACTCGGAGCGAGTTTGTACTTAGGCGATTCTGGGTCGCAGCTAAGTCCCCGAGTGTGACTTTTAGTGCACACTCGGAGCGAGTTTGTACTTAGGCGACTCTGGGTCGCAGCTAAGTCCACGAGTGTGACTTTTCGTGCACACTCGGAATGAGTTTGTACTTAGGCGATTCTGGGTCGCAGCTAAGTCCCCGAGTGCGACTTTCAGTGCGCACTCGGTGCGAGTTTGTACTTAGGCGTCTCTGGGTCACAGCAAAGTCCCTGAGTGCGACTTTTAGTGCGCACTCGGAGTGAGTTTTTTAGACCGGAGTCTGCAAACGCGGAACAATTTTGTATCGGCAAGAAATCAATCTTCTTTGTATTACTTCAATGATACTTGTTCTTTACATTGTCCCCGTCGGCGGTTATGTGTAGAAGCGCTTCAGGAGATCTCCATTCCATGCTCGCGGCTCGTCCTTTTCCCTATTGAGGTTGTAGAGTCGATATGCTCCGTTGTTCAGCACCTTAGAGATGATGAAGGGTCCTTCCCAGGCGGGAGCCAACTTGTGTGGT
Organism: Hordeum vulgare subsp. vulgare; assembly: GCF_904849725.1. NCBI lineage: Eukaryota > Viridiplantae > Streptophyta > Magnoliopsida > Poales > Poaceae > Hordeum > Hordeum vulgare. The sequence goes on along the minus strand of NC_058523.1, from coordinate 212,405,946 downwards.
CTCTGCTGATCCACTCGGAGCACCAGGTCACCTGCTTGGAATGTGCGACTCCTGACGTGCCGCGCGTGAAATCGCCAAAGATCTTGTTGATAAATTGTCGAGCGAGTCAGTGCCATCTCGCGCTCTTCTTCTAGAAGATCTACTCCGTCTTGCCTGGCTTGCTCTGCTTCGGCTTCGGAGAAGAGTTCGACACGTGGAGAGTTGTGAAGCAAGTCACTCGGAAGGACTGCCTCTGCTCCACAAACGAGGAAGAACGGGGATCACCCTGTATATCTATTCGGAGTTGTGCGCAGGCCCCACAACACCGAAGGCAGCTCAGTGACCCATGCGCCGGCGGCATGTCCAACTTCTCACAGGAGTCGAGGCTTCAACCCTTGAAGAATAAGTCCATTCGCCCGCTCTGCTTGCCCGTTTGTTTGGGGGCGTGCCACGGATGCAAAATCCAGTCGGATACCTTGGCCTGTGCAAAAACCTTTGAATCTGTCCGAGTCAAAGTTTGTGCCATTGTCGGTGATTATGCTATGCGGAACCCCGAATCTGGCGATGATGTCTGTGATAAATTTGATGGCCGTAAGGGCGTCGAGCTTCTTGATGGGCTTGGCTTCAATCCACTTGGTAAACTTGTCGACTGCTACCAGCAGATGAGTGAATCCCCCTTGGCCTGTTCTGAATGGTCCGACTGTATCTAATCCCCACACGGCGAACGGCCAAACAAGAGGAATTGTCTTCAGCGCATACGTTGGCTTGTGGGACTTGTTCGAATAGAACTGACAACCTTCGCATCGGTCGACCATATCCTTTGCCATTTCATTCGCTGCAACCAGAAGAAACCGGCTCTGAATGCTTTGGCGATGATTGCTCTGGAGGAGGCATGATGACCGCAGGTTCCCGAGTGAATTTCTTCCAAGATTAACTGTCCCTCCTCAGGGGAGCTGCACCACTGAAGGACGCCTGAAACACTTTCCCTGTACAACTGGCCATCAATGACGGTGAAGGACTTCGACCCGCGGACGATCTGCCTAGCTTGGACTTCGTCTTCTGGTAACTCTTCCCTCATGATGTATGCAATGAACGACACAATCCACTCGGGGATGACAGCAAGAATCTCCATGATCAAATCAACCACAACGGGGACCTCAACTTCAGTCTGATCTTTTGAGCTCTTTGGTTGTACTGGCTCCTCTGTAAAAGGATCTTCCTTCACCGAGGGGAGGTGTAGGTGCTCGAGGCAGACATCGCTCGGGACTGGCCTCCGAGTGGATCCAAGTTTTGCCAACTCATCACTGCTTGGTTTTTCAGTCGAGGAACATGGTGAAGTTCCAGACCTTCAAACTTCTTCTCGAGCTTCCTTACTGCATTGCAGTACGCAGTCATGGTGGGGTTCCTTACGTCCCATTCCTTCATTACTTGATTAACCACCAGATCTGAGTCGCCATAGACCATCAGGCGACGGATGCCGAGTGTGATGGCCATGCGCAGTCTGTAAAGGAGAGCTTCGTACTCTGCTTCGTTGTTGGAAGAATCAAAATGTATCTGCAGCAAATACTTGAGTTTATCACCTTTTGAGGATATGATCACTACGTCGGCGCCGGAGCCGTTCAACATCTTGGACCCATCAAAGAACATGGTCCAATGGGCCGAGTAGATGTGAGTCGGTTGCTGTTGTTCTACCCATTCTGCTATGAAGTCAGCCAGAGCTTGAGACTTTATAGCTTTCTTGGCTTCGAACTTGATTTCGCAGTATAGCATCTCCATTGCCCACTTTGCCACTCGGCCTGATGCGTCCCGATTGTGGAGAATTTCCGACAACGGAGCATCAGATATGACAGACACCGAGTGGTCTTGGAAATAATGAGCCACCTTCATTGCAGTCATGTAGATCCCATAAATAATCTTATGATAATGGGGATAGCTCTACTTGGAAGGAGTCAGGACTTCGGAGACATAATATACTGGCCGCTGAACCTTGTACGCTTTGCCTTCTTCTTCGCGTTCGACTATCAGAACGGTGCTGACGACTTGATTTGTAGCCACGATGTACAGAAGAAGGGGTTCTTTACTGAGCGGGGCAGTAAGAACCGGCTGGGTGGAAAGCAGGGCTTTGAGGTCGTTGAATGCAATTTGGGCTTCGTCTGTCCACTCGAAGGTATCTGATTTCTTCATGAGTCGGTACAGAGGTAACGCCTTCTCGCCGAGTCGAGCGATAAACCTGCTCAAAGCCGCTAGGCAACCTGTGAGCCTTTGAACATCATGTATTCTTACCGGCCGCTCCATTCGGACGATGGTCCCGATATTTTCGGGGTTGACATCGATCCCTCATTCGGAAACGAAGAAACCGAGTAACTTCCCGCTGGGAACACCGAATGAACACTTGGCTGGGTTGAGCTTGATATCGTACCTACGTAGGTTGGCGAATGTTTCTGCCAAGTCAGACAACATGTCGGAACCTTTGCGTGACTTGACTACGATATCGTCTATATATGCCTCCACGTTTCGACCGATCTGGTCAAGGAGGCATTTTTGGATCATGCACATAAAAGTTGCTCATGCATTCTTCAAACCGAACGGCATAGTGATGTAGCAGAAACACCCGAATGGGGTGATGAAGGCTGTTTTTAACTCATCCGGACCATACAGACGGATCTGATGATAGCCCGAATAGGCATCAAGGAATGATAAACGCTCGCATCCCGCAGTCGAATCAACAATTTGATCAATTCGGGGGAGAGGGAAGTGATCTTTCAGACAGACCTTATTGAGATGCTTGAAATCGATGCACATACGGAGAGACTTGTCCTTCTTGGGCACCATGACAACATTAGCGAGCCACTCGGAGTGGTGCACCTCGCGAATGAAGTTGGCTGCCAAAAGTTTAGCCACCTCCTCTCCGATTGCCTTCCTCTTGTGCGCAGCGGACCGACGCATGCGTTCTCAGACGGGCCGAGCGGCAGGATCCACATGCAGTTGATGCTCAGCCAACTCCCTGGGTACACCTGGCATGTCAGCGGGCTTCCATGCAAAAATGTCCTAGTTCTCACGGAGGAATTGGATGAGCTCGGCTTCCTATTTTGGATCAAGGGTGGTGGAGATGTTCGTCGGGGAGGCGGTGTCGTCTGTCGGGTGTATGCTAACTTTCTTCGTGTCGCCCGCCGACTGGAATGCGAACTCGGAAGCTGGCTTCTTTGAACGCATCAGGTCACCGGGGTCGGCGGTCTTCTTGTACTCATCTAGCTCGAGAATAGCCATCTGCTGATCGGCAATCCTCGACCCCTGCTGCAAACACTCCTCGGCTCGCTGCCGATTGCCTGTGACCGTGATCACACCTTTGGGGCCTGGCATCTTCAGCTTCAAATAGACGTAACATGGACGGGCCATGAAACGCGCATATGCCGGGCGGCCCAGAATCGCATGGTATGCACTTTGGAAGTCCACCACCTCGAATGTCAGCTTCTCCTTGCGGAAGTTCTTGTCAGAGCTGAAGATGACATCCAACGCGATCTGGCAGAGTGATTTGGCCTTTCGTCCTGGGACGACTCCGTGGAACTGCATACTGCTCTCGCTAAGTTTGGACATCGGAATGCTCATCCCCTTGAGAGTGTCGGCGTACATGATGTTCAAACCGTTGCCGCCGTCCATGAGGACTTTGCGCAGCCTGACTCCTTCCACCACCGGGTCGACGACCAGAGCTTTCCTCCCTGGGGTGGGTACGTGTGCTGGATGGTCTGACTGATCAAAGGTGATCGCAGTCTGTGACCATTTGAGGAACGTGGGGGTGGTTGGGATTGCCATGTTCACCTCCCTGTTAAGCAGCTTCAGTCGACTCTTGCTTTCCACATCAGCAAAAATCATCAGCGTTGCATGGACTTGGGGGAACGGATCCCCCTTGTCCTCATCATCCTGCTCGGTGTCCTTTTCACTGGGCTGACCTTCACCGAATCCTTGGATCAGGAGGCGACACTACCGAGTGGTATGCTTCGGGAATATGGTGTTGCCTTCTTCGTCCATCTTCGTGTGGATTGGACATGGCTGATCCAGGATGGAATTCCCGAACTGTTTCTTCTTGGGGGTGTACTGAGCTTTCCCCTTGCCTTTGAACTTGGCGTTTGTAACAACAGCTGCCTCTGCCTGCGGAGTGGATTGATCCTTCTGCTTCTGCTTCCGACTTCTGTTTCCATCTCCATCGGCGACTGTCTTATGCTTGCTGCTACGTATGCGGTCCTCCTCTTCGCCATTTGCATAGCGTGTGGCTAACTCCATCATCTTGCTCATGGAGATGTCGCCTGTCCGACCGAACTTCACGTACATATCTCTGTACCGCACGCCTGCTTTGAAGGTGCAGACTGCTTGATGCTCCGTGACGTTCTCTACCGTGTGGTAGAGGGTCGTCCAGCGCTGGATGAAATCGCGCAGGGTCTCATTCTGCTTCTTGACACAATGCTGGAGCTCTACGAGACCAGCAGGGCGCTTGCATGTACCCTCGAAGGTCTTGATGAAGACTCGGGACAAATCTGCCCAATTGTAGATGCTTGACGGAGCTAACTGGTTCAGCCAAGCTCGCGCCCAGCCGTCGAGCATCAGGGGGAGATGTTTCATGGCGACCTGGTCATCTCCGCCACTGATCTGGACCGCCACTCTTTAGTCGTCCAACCATGTTTCTGGCTTGGACTCTCCTCTGAACTTGTTGATTCCCGTCGCCAATCGGAAGTTGGGAGGGATGTCAGCTGAGCGGATGGCCCGACTGAAGCACTCGGGACCGGAGACGACAGTCCTTCTTCCACTCGGACGGTCTCTATCGTGACCATCACGGTGGGCTCGCCTTCTGTCGACCTTCTTCTGGGCGATGTACCCTCTTGCGTCGGGCCTTGGATCATGCGCGTCACCGACTGAACGCCGATCATCGTGATGCCGGGGCCCGTAAGGCCCACCCCGCGGAGGGGTGCGCGAACGGCGACGATCTTCGTCATTCCTGGAACGGCTGCCCCCTCTACGTTGCTGATGAGAGTCGGGGTTGAAAACCGACCGATGCGTGTTCGCGTGAACATAACTGTTGTGGATCCTGTTGTGCGACTGGGAGACCGCCGAATTTTGCTGCTGCGCCATATGCAACAGGGCACGGATCTGCTCGATCCCTCTACCAGCCTCTGAATCAGTCGGCTGGAGAGAATCGGCTATCCTGGCAGCCGCAGCCTGGTTGAGGATGGGTGTGTGGAACACCTCGACTTTGCTCTGGCGAGTGCGTCGACTGGCAGAACGATGGTGTTGACGACGAGCGCTGGATAATTCTCCGACCTCATGCTCGTTCCGACCAATCCGGAGGGGACTTTCATGGGAATCGGCCATGAGGACTTCAGCTGCAGGCCCACGACCCAGGTACTCGGAAGGTAGCTCAGTCGGAACTGAGTCCGAGCACTGGGATGGCGGCGCGACCACAACCGATTCGAGCACCGCCACTTGAGAGGACGCGCTCTGTCACGTCTGGGCGTGTCGCACCCAACGCTGGAGCCGGGGCGACGGGATCGCTTGTTGCAGCGCGTGACGGGGGCGAGGATCGACACCGGGGCCGATGGCTGGAGAAGAAGTACGCCACAGGAACCGGCACGGAAGTGCGTAGCCCCGCGACTGGGGAGCGCCTCGACGTCGAGGGGCGCATCCCAAAGCCATGCCGAATCGTCGACAATGAAGGAGAGTGCGCCAAAGAGGATCTCGTGACCCATGCACAGATCTCCGCCGGACGACATGATGAAAAGATGAAATCGCAAACTCGTCGGAAGTCGCTTAGACGCCAGCCCCACGGTGGGCGCCAACTGTCGTGGGTATAAGTCTGGCAGTAGATGTATGGGGTACGAAAGGATGGGCAGAGCCTTAGCTACGGCGAGGATGTATGAGTTCAGGCCCCTCTACGGTGGAGGTAAAAGCCCTATGTCTCAGTGCTCTTGGGAGCTCAGTGTCGAGTGAAATATAGGATTACAGTAAATGCCAACCCCTGCACCAGTGGGGAAGGGCGGCTTATATAGAGTGCGCTGCCCTTCATAATGGCCCGATGGACAGGGGTGGAATAGTAGTGAGTAAATGCCTACGTTACAGGTAACGTAAGCCTTAAATGTTAATAATGGTGTATGGAAACGTATGACCGTTGCCCTCCTGGGAGGTTATGATGTACAGAGTGGATTCCAGTCGGTACGTTAAATATGCTCCGAGTGCTCGTCGCCGACTGGATGATGGGGGAGTCCTTAGTTCAGTTGGAACTGTCTAAGGCCCTTGTCCTCTGTGAAGGGTAGTCCTTGGGTAGGACCTATAGGGCAGGCCTATGACCCTACCCTGGGACTATAACCCCATCACTTAGATAATGTGATGAAAAGATTCATAATTGTTACCAAATGATACCTACTGTATTATATCATTCCCATAATTTATATCACTCAATATAAGCTATAGAAACACTAACACAAGCAAACTATGCATGCAAAATAGAATTTGTCAAAAACCGAACAGTCTGTGAAGATCGGAGTCAAAACCATACTTAGCCGACTCTAAACATTCTGAGACATTAGGACAACTCATAGAATTTGCATATAAAAACTGTGTAAAAATTTCAGAATTTTTTGACTTTCCAGTAAAATAACATAATTCATATACTGGAGGCAAAACTTTCTGTTTTTGAAAAGATTCAAACTAACAAGTTTCAACACTATCCCAAAGGCTTTACTTGACACTTTATTGAAATAAAATACACAAAAATGGTTAATAAAGTATATTAATCATATCAACACACAATAACATAATGTAAAAGTGTTGGGTTGTCTCCCAATAAGCACTTTTCTTTAAAGCCTTTTTAGCTAGGCATGATTATTTCAGTGATGCTCACGTAAAAATATTGAATTGGAACAAAATGGGAGCATCATGAAGCATATGACAAGAACATTTAAGTCTAACCTTCTTCCAATGAATAGGTAATTTGTGAGCAAACAATTTTTGGGAACAATAATCAACTAGCATAGGAAGCCAAAACAAGCATATCTTCAATATTTCAACACATAGGGAGGAAACTTGATATTGTTGCAATTCATACAAGGATATGATCCTCCCTCATAATAATTTTCGGTAGCATCATGAAGAATTTCAACAATATAACTATCACATAAAGCATTATCTTCATGATGCACATGCATATAATTTTCTTTACTCTCCACATAAGTAATTTTCTCCCCATTCATAGTAGTGGGAGAAAACTCAACAAAATAACTATCATGAGACAATTGATTGACATAACCAAATTGGATATTAAAATCATGATGACAAGTTTCATGTTTATCATTACTCTTTATAACATACATGTCATCATCATATCATCATAAATCAGAGGCATGCCATCATCATAATAAATTTGCTCATCAAAACTTGGGGGACTAAAAATATCATCTTCATCAAACATAGCATCCCCAAGCTTGTGGCTTTGCATATCATTAAAATCATGGCATACAGAGAATTGAAACTAACAACATTGCAAACATGCTCATCATTCAAGGAATTCTCATTGAATAATCTCACAATTTCTTCGTCTAACTATTGAGCCCAATTTTCCAAACCATTATTTTCATGAAAGACATTAAAAAGACTAAACCATTGAGGCAATGTAAACTCCATTTTTTATAGTTTTATATTATAAAACCAAACTAGTGAAAAACAAGAAACTAATAGATTTAATTGCAAGATCTAAAGATATACCTTCAAGCACTCACCTCCCCAACAACGGCGCCAGAAAATAGCTTGATGTCTACTACACAACTTTATTCTTGTAGACTCATGTTGGGCCTCCAAGCGCAGACTTTTGTAGGACAGTAGCAATTTTCTATCAAGTGGATGACTTCAGATTTATCAATCCGTGGGAGGTGTAGGATGAAGATGGACTCTCTCAAGCAAACCTACAATCAAATACAAGAAGTCTCTTGTGTCCCAAACACACCCAATACAATGGTAAATTGTATATGTGCACTAGTTCGGCGAAGAGATGGTGATACAAGTGCAATATGGATGGTACATATATGTTTTTGTAATCTGAAAGTATACAAACAGCAAGGTAACAAGTGGCAAAGACCGAGAAAAATGTTGTATTAATGCTTGGAAATAAGGCCTAGGGTACATACATTCACTAGTGCAATCTCTCAACAATGCTAACATAGTTGGATCCCTCAACGTGCAACAAAGAATCAATCCAAAGTTCCTATCTTGTGGAAAACAATAAGATGAAATTGGTGTAGGTAGTAGAACCACCTCCAAGTTATTCCTTCCGATCAATATGTTCAAGAGTTCCTACTAAGATAACATCAAGCTATCCTTTCGGTTCAAGCTATTCAAGAGTTCATACTAAGATAACATCAAGCTATCATTTCCATTCGATCTATCTAAGAGTTCGTACTATAATAACACCAATGATACATACTAATCGACCCTAATGTCACCTAGATACTCCAATGTCACCTCAAGTATCCTTAGGTAAATTATGCGACATGCATCAAACAGTTTCAGAGCTATCATATTCAATCGAACACAAAGAACGTGCAAGGAGCACCGCAAGATTTCTATCGGAGAACATGGCATGTAAACGTGCAATCAACCCCTATGCATAGATACCCAAGGTCACCGGAACCCGCAAGTTGATGCCTAATGTGTACTACGCAACCTTCTCCTTGTAGACGTTGTTGGGCCTCCAAGTGCAGAGGGTTGTAGGATAGTAGCAATTTCCCTCAAGTGGATGACCTAAGGTTTATCAATCCATGGGAGGCGTAGGATGAAGATGGTCTTTCTCAAGCAACCCTGCAACTAAATAACAAAGAGTCTCTTGTGTCCCCAACACACCCAATACAATGGTAAATTGTATAGGTGCACTAGTTCAGCGAAGAGATGGTGAAACAAGTGCAATATGGATGGTAGATATAGGTTTTTGTAATCTGAAATTACAAAAACAGCAAGGTAACAAATGGTAAAAGTGAGCACGAACGGTATTGCAATGCGTGGAAACAAGGCCTAGGGTTCATACTTTCACTAGTGAAGTTCTCTCAACAATGATAACATAATTGGATGATATAACTAGCCCTTAACATGCAACAAAGAGTCACTCCAAAGTCACTAATAGCGGTGAACAAACAAAGAGATTATTGTCGGGTATGAAACCACCACAAAGTTATTCTTTCTAATCTATCTATTCAAGAGTCCGTAGTAAAATAACACGAAGCTATTCTTTCTGTTCGATCCATCATAGAGTTCGTACTAGAATAACACCTTAAGATACATATCAACCAAGACCCTAATGTCACCTAGATACTCCATTGTCACCTCAAGTATCCGTGGGTATGATTATACGATATGCATCACACAATCTCAGAATCATCTATTCAACCAACACATAGAACTTCAAAGAGTGCCCCAAAGTTTCTACCAGAGAGTCAAAACGTGTGCCAACCCCTGTGCATAGGTTCCCAATGTCACGAACCCGCAAGTTGATCAACAAAACATACATCAAGTACTCACATGAATCTACATGTGCCAACCCATATGCATAGGTTCCCAATTGTCATAAACCCCTAAGTTGATCACAGCAGATAGACACGTGCAAGACATACATCAAGTGTTCTCAAAGACTTAGTCCAATAAGATAACTCCAAAGGGGAAACTCAATTCATTACAAGAGGGAGAGGGGGAAGAACATCATAAGATCCATCTATAGTAGCAAAGCCCATGGTACATCGAGATCAAGACATCTCAAGAACACGAGAGAGAGAGATCAAACACATAGCTACTGGTACATACCCTCAGCCCCGAGGGAGAACTACTCCCTCCTCGTCATGGAGACCGCCGGGATGATGAAGACGGCCACTGGAGATGGATTCCCTCTCCGGCAGGGTGCCGGAACGGGCTCCAGATTGGTTTTTGGTGGCTACAGAGGCTTGCGGCGGCGGAACTCCCGATCTAGGTTTCTCTTTGGGGGTTTCTGAATTTATAGGAATTTATGGCGGTGGAATTACGTCGGTTGGGCCCACGAGGAGGTCACAAGCCTGGTCGCCACCCCTAGGAGGGGTGGTGGCGGCGTTAGGGCTTGTGACTCCCTCGTGGCCCATCTGGCCTTCTTCCATAGCTTCGGGGGTCTCTTTTGGTCCAAAAAAATCATCGTAAAGTTTCGTTCCATTTGGACTCCGTCTGAAAATGGGCCAAAAACACGGAAACAACAGAAACTGGCACTTGGCACTGAGTTAATAGGTTAGTCCCAGAAAAGATATAAAATAGCATATTCATGCATATAAAACATCCAAAGTTGACAAGATAATAGCATGGAACCACAAAAAATTATAGATACGTTGGAGACGTATCAATGCCTCAACATATATCAAGTGAATCAATAGAATACCCCAATGTCACTATGGGTATTGTCGTGGGTATAAGCCTGACAGTAGATGTGTAGGGTATGAATGAGATGGGCAGAGTCCTAGCTACGGCGAGGTTGTATGAGTTCAGGCCCCTCTACGGTGGAGGTAATAGCCCTACGTCTCAGTGCTCTTGGAGCTGGTTACCGAGTGTAATATGGAGTACAATGTTTTTCTAACCCTTTTACCAGTGGGGGAGGGCGGCTTATATAGAGTGCGCTGCCCTCCACAACGGTTCTGATTCAAGGGTGGAGTAGTGGCGATTGAATGCATGCGTTACAGGTAACGTATGCTATAAATGCTAGTTAATGCAACCGGAAACGCACGGCAGTTTCCCTCCAGAGAGGTTACGACGCACCGAGTCTTAGTCTCCGACTGGATGATCCTGAGCCCGTTACCGACTGGATGATGGGGGCACCTCAATACAGTCGGGCATACATAAGGTCCTGTCCCTTGCGTGGGGTAGTCCTTGGTTAGGACCTGTAGGACAGGCCTATGACCCTACCCTAGGACTATGACCCCATCATTAGTCCCCGAATGGATTAGGGTTGAAACGCCAAAGCAATGCTCGATGCTCAGATCCGACTGGACTAGGTTCGGCTTAGGCGTTGCTTGCCTCTATCCATTCTATCTCTCTTGGCCGATGATCCGAGTGAATGTGTTCTGCAGAACGGACTGTCGGGAACCGAGTGCCTTCGCGGCATCTTTTGACACGACCGGTCAACTGACAGTGGCGGATTTTCCGGGATCTCAAATTTCGGGTTCCGCGCGCTTAGCGGGGGCGATGTCAGCGCGCTCGAGTAGCGCCTGACTCCTCGATCCTCGCGCCTTCAACTCTTCCGCCGATATCGCCGCGGCTCGTTGGGCGGATAAGATTTCGGGCCCGCTCGCCAGCGACCCAGTCGGTGTTCTATTTAACTCCGGCCGACGAGACCCTTCGGTTACGCTCGCCGAATCCTCTGCTCTCGCTTGTTCCGTCTTCCTCGCCACCTCTTGCGCTCATACACCTTTCTCTTCCCATCCTTCTCGGAAGCTCGCCACCGCCGCCATGACCAAGGGCCAGACCAGCAAGATGGAGGCAAGGAAGAAGAAGGGCAAGGCGGCGGCTGCCTAGCGGCGGCAGCAGCCATTGCCAGCGGGATGGATCCAGGGAGATTTTCTCCCCTCCACAGTGACGGAGGGGGACCTGCTGGAGCTGGTAGAGCACGGCGAGCTTGTGCATAAATCTTAGAGGTTGCAGGCGGACGACGAGGTTGAGCCGGCGCCACGGGAGGGGGAGCGCGTCTTGCTCCTCAGCCACGTTCACCGAGGTTTCTCTCTGCCCCCCACCCTTTCTTCAAGGGTATTATGAATCATTTTGGTGCACAACTCCATCACTTCCCTCCGAATGCCATTGCCCACCTTTCTGCCTTCATTGTTCTGTGCGAATGCTTTATCGGTTGCCCCCCTCATTGGGGTTTATTCAAACATATCTTCTCCGCCCGCTCTCAAACCATCAAATGTCTCAGTTAGTCGGATGACAAGACGCATCTCCTCCAGCTCTGCAGGGGTTTAGGGTTTCAGAAAAAGAGTCGTAGTAGCTACCCTGCTCTCCAGTTGAACGAGTCAGTTAGGAACTGGCAGTCAATGTGGTTCTACTGCCAGGACGTAGCCTGTCCGAACGCGTCGACTGGGCTGCCTCCATTTAGTCTAGACCGCCCTGCTCCACCCAAGCAACTCGCCCTCTCGAAAGCCGAGAGGAATGACATCCAGCCTTTGGTCGAGGCACTCGCGGATGTTGTCAGGAGGCGGGTCACCGGTATTGACCTATTGGAAGTCTTCATCGGTCGGAGGATCCAGCCTCTTCAAGCTCGCCACCATGCTATGTGGCTCTACACAGGGCCCGAGGATTCCACACGGACCGTTGCGGTGGGCATACTCGAGGAGAAGGTGACCTCGATAGTGCTCCAAATCACGGGACCTTGCGAGAACCCTAAAGGAGCTCGCCGAGTGGTGCCTTACAGCACGGACAACCCGCCACCGAATCAGGTGAGTAGCATTAGCCGAATATATCGAACTGTTTTGATTTCAGTCGTTCATTTATATCCTCGTGTGATGCTTAATGTTTCCGACTGAATCTCATCTAGGAATGGACCAACTGGTCCTCCCCTGTCTCGAACGGGGATCCGGAAGAGGAGGAGGAAGAAGGTAGTGAGGAGGGGAGCGTGGATAGCGCTGAATATGTCTCTGACAGCAGGGAGTCGGAGGAGGAGGACAGCGAGGAGGAGGAAGAAGACGAAGAGCGTGACTCTCCGCCTCCACCGCCAGAACAGCGGAGTAAGCGTCGGCATGAGCCTGTCGTCCCTTCGGCTCCCCCCGCGTTGTCGAGTGCTCTACCTACCGCTCCATCGGTCCCGAGTGCTCGAGGCACGAAGAGGTCCAGGGACGTCGCCGCTGAGCCTCCAGGCCAATCTCCCAGGGCGCCCAAACCGAGTGGGCCCAAACCTCGGAGGGTTCTGCCGCGCATGAGGGTTGCCATCCCCGTCACATCCACGTAAGTGAATCCAACTCTCAGCTTCTTATGTTATCCGAGTGAACTCCCGCTTTACAAGTCGAATGGGCTTCACTTGACAGGGTCGCCACTTCTACAACCTCTCCGGTCCGCCAAGGGGATGACCCCATGGACACAGACAACGTCGTCTCGTCCCAGCCGGGTATGTTGTAGGAGAGTCAGGTGTTTTATTCTTGTAGACTGTACTATCCTTTTCTTTTTCTGAATCATCATGCTATTCGGCTTGTCAGGGGCGATTCACCCGGACGAAGACGGGCAAGGGAGAGCCGAGGCGGCCGCGGAGCCTGTCGTGGAACCTGTCCTTGAGGCTGCTCTTCCTGCTGCTGCCCCTGCCGTCGACGCTCTGCCGACGGAAGTGCCTCCACCGACCGAACGAGTGCCGGTGGGTGACGAACTGACTGGGGCGAATCTTGGGATGCCCCAGGATCTTCCCACGATTCTCGGTTCGTCGACGACATCCGAGTAAGTGGTCTAGTAAGTACTTACTTTTCTTTTGTAACCCACTGGGTGTTGCCGTAGTCTGTTGTTTGCAATGGGTTCACTCTGAGTGAACCCAGTGGGTGTAGTCCCCGAGACTTCTGTCGAGTGCTTGCACCGACAGTTTTCTTTATACATTTGGTCTTTATTTTTGTCGTGTCCGTAGACAAGATTTCTGAGTGCAAGTACTTACTGCAGTCGGAACACTCTTGCGGTAAGAGTTCCCTAGAGTAAACTGCACACAGGTGGAGTAGCTTTAGCCTCGGAGGCGTAGATGAAAACGTGCACCTCAATAGGGCAGACCTGCTTGAGGTGCATGCCAGTGGGGTCACTCTTAGTGAACCCACTGGTTGTAGTCCCCGAGATCGCTGTCGACTGCTTGCGTCGGCAGGGGTCTGAAGAACGTAGTGTGTATTGAGAAAGTTGCTGATAACCCTTTGTTTTGTTTGGTAGAAAACGTGTGAGATGGGGAGCGCTTATGAAGCCTTGAGGGCTGAGAAGAATCACTATGCTGGTGAACTAGAAGCTGCAACGCTCGCCATGACTGGCATGGAGAACGCGCTGGAAGTTCGAGAGAAATCCTTGGAGGAAGCGCTGGAGGCAAACAGGGCGTTGGTGGCGGAGGTGGAGAGGCTGAAAAAATAGAGGACCGAAGCGTACGATCAAATGACTGCTTGGAACAAACGATGGACAGCTCAGGAGAAGTATGTGAATGACTGGGCTGTCCAGATGATGAGTCGTCTGGCTGGTAAGTCTGATGATTTGTCGAGTGGTTGTATCTGGTGACGAACACTCGGTTTGTAATTTCTATTTGCTCGTTTGTTCCAGATTTTTGTGGTGACGCCGAAGCTGAAGCAGCGGCCGTGGAACGATCCATGAAGGACAATGTACCACTCAGCGAGGACGCCAACCGGAATCTACTCCGTGCTTATATCCGCGTAGGCAAAGTGGGTCCATTCATCAACCGACTGAGAGAAATCTTCGGCCGCATTGAGAAGGAGCTTTGGCCGGAAGAGGAGTCGCGGGAGAAGATGGAGACTCTATTGGGGCGACTGGGGGAGATTCCGGCCCGAGTGCAATCTTGGAAGAAATCGGCAGCGCGTTGCGGTGCTGATGTGGCGATGTCCTTGGTCCGAGTCCATTGCAAAGAAGTGTGGGAAGATAAGCTGAAAGCCTTGAAAGTTGCCAACACGAAGAAGCTTCAATTCGAAGACTTCATGGAGACATTCTTGGAGACTGCGACCCGCATTGCTGGTGGAATCGACCTGGATACTTTTGTGGAACCCTCCAGTCCTGATGCGGGCCCAGCTGAGTCATGATCGAACTTTATCCTCGGTATGCCGAGTGTTTACCTGTACGATATTCTGGCCACTTCTGTTGGCAGTCATACTTTTGGATCGGTGCGGGTAAGCTTGATCCGCACCGAGTCTGTTATCGTGTCTAGACTGTTGGAGTGACAACGAAAACACTTATTCTTTTGCTTGAATGCTGTTTGGAGTTGAACACTAAATGTGTACTCGCAATATATTAGGACTTAGGTGATGCGTGATCGCAGCTAAGTCCCCGAGTGTGACGCAAAGTGCACACTCGGAGGTAGTTAATACTTAGGCGATGCAGGGTCGCAGCTAAGTCCCCGAGTGTGACGCAAAGTGCACACTCGGAGGAAGGTAATACTTAGGCGATGCGTGATCACAGCTAAGTCCCCGAGTGTGACGCAAGGTGCACATTCGGAGGAAGGTAATACTTAGGCGATGCAGGGTCGCATCTAAGTCCCCGAGTGTGTCGCAAAGTGCACACCCGGAGAAAGTTAATACTTAGGCAATGCAGGGTCGCAGCTAAGTCCCCGAGTGTGTCGGAAAGTGCACACTGGGAGAAAGTTAATACTTAGGCGATGCATGATCGCAGCTTAGTCCCCGAGTGGGACGCAAAGTGCACACTCGGAGGAAGTTAATACTTAGGCGATTCGGGATCGCAGCTAAGTCCCCGAGTGGGACGCAAAGTGCACACTCGGAGGAAGTGAATACATAGGCGATGCAGGGTCACGGCTAAGTCCCCGAGTGTGACGCAAAGTGCACACTCGGAGGAAGGTAATACTTAGGCGATGCGTGATCGCGGCTAAGTCCCCGAGTGTGACGCAAAGTGCACACTCGGAGGAAGGTAATACTTAGGCGATGCGTGATCGCGGCTAAGTCCCCGAGTGCGACGTGAAGTGCACACTCGGAGAAGTTAATACTTAGGCGATTCGGGATCGTAGCTAAGTCCCCGAGTGCGACGTGAAGTGCACACTCGGAGAAGTTAATACTTAGGCGATGCGTGATCGCAGCTAAGTCTCCGAGTGTGACGCAAAGTGCACACTCGGAGGAAGGTGTTACTTAGGCGATTGGGGATCGCAGCTAAGTCCCCGAGTGTGACGTAAAGTGCACACTCAGAGAAGTAATACTTAGGCGATTCGGGATCGCAGCTAAGTTCCCTGAGTGCGACGTAAAAGTGCACACTCGGAGGAAGCTAATACTTAGGCGATGCAGGATCGCAGCTAAGTCCCCGAGTGTGACGCAAAGTGCACACTCGGAGGAAGGTGTTACTTAGGCGATTCAGGATCGCAACTAAGTCCCCGAGTGTGACGTAAAGTGCACACTCGGAGAAGTTAATACTTAGGCGATTCGGGATCGCAGCTAAGTTCCCCGAGTGCAACGCAAAGTGCACACTCGGAGGAAGGTAATACTTAGGCGATGCGGGATCGCAGCTAAGTCCCCGAGTGGGACGCAAACTGCACACTCGGAGAAGTTAATACTTAGGCGATGCGTGATCGCAGCTAAGTCTCCGAGTGTGACGCAAAGTGCACTCTCGGAGGAAGGTGTTACTTAGGCGATTCGGGATCGTAGCTAAGTCCCAGAGTGTGACGTAAAGTGCACACTCGGAGAAGTTAATACTTAGGCGATTCGGCATCGCAGCTAAGTTCCCTGAGTGCGACGTAAAAGTGCACACTCGGAGGAAGTTAATACTTAGGCGATGCAGGATCGCAGCTAAGTCCCCGAGTGTGACACAAAGTGCACACTCGGAGGAAGGTGTTACTTAGGCGATTCGGGATCGCAGCTAAGTCCCCGAGTGTGACGTAAAGTGCACACTCGGAGAAGTTAATACTTAGGCGATTCGGGATCGCAGCTAAGTTCCCCGAGTGCGACGTAAAAGTGCACACTCGGAGGAAGTTAATACTTAGGCGATTGCAGGATCGCAGCTAAGTCCCCGAGTGTGACGCAAAGTGCACACTCGGAGGAAGGTAATACTTAGGCGATGCAGGATCGCAGCTAAGTTTTTTTTTTGTGACCATAGTCTGCAACCACGGAAGAACTCTGAATTTGCAAAAGAAATTGAATCTGTTGTATATTATTTCTCCAAAATTTGTTCGTTACACTTCTTCAGTCGGCGATCATGTATAAAAACGCTTGAGGAGGTCTCCGTTCCACGCGCGGGGTTCGTCGGTCTCCTTCTGAATGTTGTAGAGTCTGTATGTTCCATTGTTCAGCACCTTTGAAATGATGAAAGGACCTTCCCAGGCCGGAGCCAACTTGTGTGGTCTCTGCTGATCCACTCGGAGCACCAAATCGCCAGCCTGGAACGTGCGGCTTCTGACATGTCGTGCATGAAAACGTCGCAGATCTTGCTGATAAACCGTTGAGCGAGTAAGTGCCATTTCGCGCTCCTCCTCTAGAAGATCGACTCCATCTTGCCTTGCTTGTTCTGCTTCGGCTTCAGAGAAGAGTTCGACTCGCGGGGCATTTTGAAGCAGGTCACTCGGAAGGACCGCTTCTGCTCCATAGACGAGGAAGAACGGTGATTGCCCCGTTGATCTGTTCGGAGTGGTGCGGAGACCCCAAAGTACTAAAGGTAACTCGGTTACCCACGCACCAGCAACATGTCCTATCTCCCGCAAGAGTCGAGGCTTCAAATCTTGAAGGATAAGTCCATTTGCACGCTCAGCTTGTCCATTGGATTGCGGATGTGCTACGGAAGCAAAATCCACTCGGATACCTTGACTCGCGCAGAAACCTTTGAATCTGTCTGAGTCGAAGTTTGTCCCATTGTCCGTGATTATGCTGTGAGGCACTCCGAATCTGGAGATGATGTCTCTGACAAACTTCACGGCTATGGAGGCGTCGAGTTTCTTGATGGGCTTGGCTTCTATCCACTTTGTAAACTTGTCGACTGCCACCAACAGATGTGTGTAGCCTCCTTGGCCTGTCTTGAATGGACCGACTGTGTCTAATCCCCAAACTGCAAACGGCCACACAAGCGGGATTGTCTTAAGTGCAGATGTTGGCTTGTGGGACTTGTTGGAGTAGAACTGACAGCCTTCGCATCGATCAACCATAGCTTTGGCCATTTCGTTAGCCTGCAACCAGAAGAATCCAGCCCTGAACGCCTTGGCGACGATTGCTCTTGCAGAAGCATGATGGCCGCAGGTTCCCGAGTGGATATCCTCTAGGATCAACTGCCCTTCCTCTAGGGAAATGCAACGTTGGAGAATGCCTGAAACACTCTCCTTATACAATTGACCGTCAATGACGGTAAACGCCTTCGACCTGCGAAGTATTTGTCGGGCTTGGACTTCGTCTTCTGGAAGCTCTTGCCTTAGGATATATGCCATAATCGGCACAGTCCACTCGGGGATAATTACCAGAATCTCTGTGACCAGATCAACCATAGCAGGCACATCGACTTCAGTCGGATCTGTTGCGCTCTTGGGTTGCACTGGCTCTTCCGTGAAGGGACGAAAGTGCTCGAGGCAGACATCACTCGGGACGGGTCTCCGAGTGGATCCGAGCTTAGCCAATTCGTCCGCCGCTTGGTTCTTCAGCCTTGGAACATGATGAAGTTCTAGACCATCAAACTTCTTCTCCAGCTTCCTCACTGCATTATAGTAGGTTGTCATAGTGGGGTTCCTTACGTCCCACTCTTTCATAACTTGGTTGACCACCAAGTCTGAATCGCCGTAGACCATCAGGCGACGGACGCCGAGTGAGATGGCCATGCGCAATCCGTAGAGAAGACCTTCATACTCTGCCTCATTGTTAGAGGAATCAAAGTGTATCTGAAGCACATACTTGAGCTTGTCACCGTTTGGTGATACGATCACAACACCAGCGCCGGATCCATTCAACATCTTAGACCCATCGAAGAACATTGTCCAATGAGCCGAGTAGATGTGAGTCGGTTGCTGTTGTTCTACCCATTCTGCTATAAAGTCAGCCAGGGCTTGAGACTTAATAGCTTTCTTGGCCTCGAACTTGATGTCACAGTAAAGCATCTCCATCGCCCACTTCGCCACTCGGCCTGACGCGTCTCGATTGTGGAGAATTTCCTACAAAGGAGAATCAGAAACGACAGATACCGAGTGGTCTTGGAAATAATGGGCAACCTTCTTCGCAGTCAAATAGATCCCATAGATAAGCTTTTGATAATGGGGATACCTCTGCTTGGAAGGTGTTAGGACTTCAGAGACGTAGTACACTGGCCGCTGAACTTTGTATGCTTTGCCTTCTTCTTCTCGCTCGACTTTAAGAACAGTACCGACGACTTGATTTGTAGCCGCGATATACAGAAGAAGGGGCTCTTTACTGAGCGGAGCAGTAAGAACTGGCTGGGTGGAAAGTAGGACTTTGAGGTCGTCGAACGCGACCTCGGCTTCGTCTGTCCACTCGAAGGTATCTGATTTCTTCATGAGTCAGTACAGAGGAAGTGCTTTTTTGCCGAGTCGACTTATGAACCTGCTCAAAGCTGCTAAGCAACCTGTGAGTCGTTGAACATCGTGTATCCTGACCGGCCTCTCCATTCGGACGATGGTCCCGATCTTTTCGGGGTTAACATCGATCCCTCGTTCGGAAACGAAGAAACCGAGTAACTTTCCGCTGGGAATACCGAATGAACACTTGGCAGGATTTAGCTTGATATCGTACCTACGAAGGTTGGCGAATGTTTCTGCCAAGTCAGTCAGCAGGTCGGAACCTTTGCGGGACTTGACTACGATATCATCCATGTATGCCTCCATATTGCGACCAATCTGCTCGAGGAGACATTTTTGGATCATGCGCATAAAGGTAGCTCCTGCATTCTTCAGACCGAAAGGCATGGTGATGTAACAGAAGCACCCAAACGGGGTGATGACAGCTGTTTTCAACTCGTCGGGACCATACAGACGGATCTGATGATAACTCGAGTAGGCATCAAGAAATGATAAACGCTCGCACCCCGCAGTCGAATCGACAATTTGATCTATGCGGGGGAGCGGAAAATGGTCTTTCGGGCA
Organism: Hordeum vulgare subsp. vulgare; assembly: GCF_904849725.1. Taxonomy (NCBI): domain Eukaryota; kingdom Viridiplantae; phylum Streptophyta; class Magnoliopsida; order Poales; family Poaceae; genus Hordeum; species Hordeum vulgare. The sequence continues at coordinate 212,386,196 of NC_058523.1, read as the reverse complement.
GACCTTATTGAGGTGCTTGAATTCAATGCACATTCGGAGTGACTTGTCCTTCTTGGGCACCATGACTACATTGGCGAGCCACTCGGAGTGGTGAACTTCGCGAATGAATCTGGCAGCTAGCAGCTTAGCCACCTCTTCTCCGATTGCCTTCCTTTTGTGCGCGACGGACCGGCGCAGGCGCTCTTGGACGGGCCGAGCAGCGGGATCCACATGCAGTCGGTGCTCAGCCAACTCCCTAGGTACACCCGGCTTGTCAGATGGCTTCCATGCAAAGATGTCCCAGTTCTCACGGAGGAATTGGGTGAGCTCGGCTTTCTATTTGGGATCCAGGGTGGTGGAGATGTTCGTCGGGGCGGCAGACTCGTCCGTCGGGTGGATGCTAACCTTCTTAGTCTCCCCTGCCGACTGGAACGCGGACTCAGAAGCTGGCTTCTTCGAGCGCATTAAGTCAGCGGGGTCGACTGTCTTCTTGTACTCTTCGAGCTCGAGTACAACCATCTGATGGTCGGCGATCCCCGACCCCTCTTGCAGACACTCCTCGGCTCGCTGGCGGTTGCCGGTGATGCTGATAACGCCTTTTGGACCGGGCATTTTCAACTTCAAATACACATAGCACGGTCGTGCCATGAAACTCACATATGCCGGGCGGCCCAGAATTGCATGGTAAGCGCTCTGGAAGTCCACCACCTCGAATATGAGCTTCTCCTTGCGAAAGTTCTTGTCGGAGCCGAAGATGATCTCCAATGCGATCTGGCCGAGTGATTTGGCCTTCCGCCCTGGGACGACTCCGTGGAACTGCATATTGCTCTCGCTGAGTCTGGACATCGGAATACCCATCCCCTTGAGAGTGTCAGCGTACATAATATTCAATCCGCTGCCACCGTCCATTAGGACTTTGCGCAGTCGGACCCCTTCCACCACCGGGTCGACGACCAGAGCCTGCCTTCCTAGGGTGGGGACATGTGTTGGATGATCCGACTTATCGAAGGTAATCGCAGTCTGAGACCATTTGAGAAACTTGGGGGCAGTCGGAACGGCCATGTTGACTTCTCTGTTTACTAGCTTCAGTCGACTCTTGCTTTCGATGTCAGCGAAGATCATGAGGGTTGCATGGACTTGGGGGAACGGATCCTCCTTGTCCTCCTCATCCTGTTCAGGATTCTGCTCACTCGGCTACCCTTCGCTGAAACCCTGGATCAGGAGACGGCACTGCCGAGTGGTGTGCTTTGCGTATATGGGGTTACCTTCCTCATCCATCTTCGTATGGATTGGACAAGGCTGGTCCAGGAGGGGATTGTTGAAAGGCTTTTTCTTGGGGGTGAACTGCGCTTTCCCTTTGCCCTTGAATTTGGCGCTGGTTACAGCTGCAGCTTCTGCTTGCGGTGTGGGAGGAACCTTCGGTTTCTGCTTCCGAGTGTTACCTCCGTCGGTATCGCCGACTGTCTTGTGTTTACTGCTCCGGATGCGGTCCTCTTCTTCGCCATTTGCGTAGCGAGTTGCTATCTCCATCATCTTGCTCATGGAGATGTCGCCGGTTCGACCAAACTTCAAGTACAGCTCCCTGTACCGCACGCCTGCCTTGAAGGCGCAGACTGCTTGATGCTCGGTGACGTTCTCCACCGTGTGGTAAAGAGTCGTCCATCGCTGGATGAAGTCGCGCAAGGGTTCATTCGGCTTCTGGACACCAAAAAAATTCCGCTCCGCAACCGCAACTCTCCGTATCACCAAAAAACCAATCTGGAGCGATTCTAGTACCTTGCCGGAGAGGGAAAACCATCACCGGTGGCCATCTTCATCATCCTCGCGGAGGCCATGATGAGGAGGGAGTAATTCGCCCTCACGGCTCAAGGTATATACCAGTAGCTTTGTGTGCAATCTCTCTCTCTTGTTCTTGAGATAGCACGATCTCAAGAACACGGGATTTGTTAATATAGTTTATCATATGATGTATTTCCCTTACCATCTAGTTGTGATGAATCGAGTCTTTTCCTTTAAGATCTCGCGATGTTGGATTGAGCCTATTGGTATGATAACACTTGATGTATGTCCTGCGTGGGATATCTGATGGGGTCATAGTCCTAGGGTAGGGTCATAGGCCTGTCCTACAGGTCCTACCCAAGGACTACCCCACGCAAGGGACAGGACCTTATGTATGCCCGACTGTATTGAGGTGCCCCCATCATCCAGTCGGTAACGGGCTCCGGATCATCCAGTCGGAGACTAAGACTCGGAGGACACCGGACCTACCGACTGGATACACTCGGTGCGTCGTAACCTCTCTGGAGGGAAACTGCCGTGCGTTTCCGGGTGCATTAACTAGCATTTATAGCATACGTTACCTGTAACGCACGCATTCAATCGCCACTACTCCACCCTTGAATCAGAACCGTTGTGGAGGGCAGCACACTCTATATAAGCCGCCCTCCCCCACTGGTAAAAGGGTTAGAAAAACATTGTACTCCATATTACACTCGGTAACCAGCTCCAAGAGCACTGAGACGTAGGGCTATTACCTCCACCGTAGAGGGGCCTGAACTCATACAACCTCGCCGTAGCTAGGACTCTGCCCATCTCATTCGTACCCTACACATCTACTGTTAGGCTTATACCCACGACAGTTGGCCCCCACCGTGGGGCAGGCATCTAAGCGACTTTCGGCGAGTTTGCGGCTACTTCCTTTTGTCATGTCGTCCGGTGGAGTTTCGAGCATGGGTCACCAGATCCTCTTCGGTGCTCTCTCCTTCGTCGTCGACGATTCGGCGTGGCTTCGGGAGGCACCCCTTGACGCCAAGGCGCTTCCCCGTCGCGGGGCCACGCACTTTCGTGCCGGCGCTCGCGGTGTTCTTCTTCTCCAACAATCGGCTCCGTTGCCGGCTTGCACCTTCGTCACGCGCCGCAACAGGCGATCTCGCAGTCCGCGCTACAACATTGGGTGCAGCATGCCCGAGCACGCCAGTTCGCCTCCTCTCAGGTGGCAGTCCTGGAGTCTGTTGTTGTCGCCCCACGCTCCCAGTGCTCGGACTCGGTTCCGACTGAGCTTCCTACCGAGTACGTGGGTCGTGGGCCTGCAGCAGAAGTACATATGGCCAACACCCATGAAGATCCTCATCAAGCCGACCTAGGTGAAGTTGGCGAAGCATCCGGTGCGCGTCGACCGCCTCGTCGTTCTGCCAACCGACACACTCGGCGGAGCAACGTGGAGGTGTTCCGCACACCTCTCCTCAACCTGGCCGTGGCTGCCCAGATTGCCGATTCCCTCCAGCCGACTGATTCAGAGGCAGGAAGGGGAATCGAACAAATCCGAGCCCTGTTGCGCACGGCGCAGCAGCAGAATTCTGCAGTCTCCCAGTCGCACAATCGGATCCACAATAGTTCCGTCCATGCAAACACGCATAGATCGGTTCACAGCCCTGGATCTCATCAGTATCGCCGTCGCTCACGCACCGCTCCGTGGGGTGGGCCCTACGGGTCCCGGCATCATGATGATCGGCGTTCAGTCGGCGACACCTACGACCCAAGACCCGACGCAAGGGGCCGAATCGCCCAGCGAAGAGTTGACAGAGGTCGAGCCCACTGCGATGGCCGCGATATGGACCGTCCAAGTGGAAGCAGGGCCATCGTATCTGGCCCTGAGTGTTTTAGTCGAGCCATCCGCTCGGCTGATATCCCGCCCAACTTCCGATTGGCCGCGGGAATCGGTAAATTCTCACGAGAGTCCAAGCCCGAAACATGGCTAGACGACTACCGAGTGGCGGTCCAGACCGGAGGAGGAGACGACCATGTTGCTATGAAGCACCTCCCTCTGATGCTGGACGGCTCGGCCCGAGCTTGGCTGAACCAGTTGCCCCCCTCAAGCATTTACAGTTGGGCAGATCTAGCCCGAGTGTTCATCAGAACCTTCGAAGGAACGTGCAAGAGCCCTGCAGGTCTTGTGGAGCTTCAGCACTGTGTCCAGAAGCCGAATGAACCCTTGCGCGACTTCATCCAGCGATGGACGACTCTTTACCACACGGTTGAGAACGTCACCGAGCATCAAGCAGTCTGCGCCTTCAAGGCAGGCGTGCGGTACAGGGAGCTGTACTTGAAGTTTGGTCGAACCGGCGACATCTCCATGAGCAAGATGATGGAGATAGCAACTCGCTACGCAAATGGCGAAGAAGAGGACCGCATCCGGAGCGGTAAACACAAGAAAGTCGGCGATACCGACGGAGGTAACACTCGAAAGCAGAAACCGAAGGTTCCTCCCACACCGCAAGCAGAAGCTGCAGCTGTAACCAGCGCCAAATTCAAGGGCAAAGGGAAAGCGCAGTTCACCCCCAAGAAAAAGCCTTTCAACAATCCCATCCTGGACCATCCTTGTCCAATCCATACGAAGATGGATGAGGAAGGTAATCCCATATACGCAAAGCACACCACTCGGCAGTGCCGTCTCCTGATCCAGGGTTTCAGCGAAGGGTAGCCGAGTGAGCAGAATCCTGAACAGGATGAGGAGGACAAGGAGGATCCGTTCCCCCAAGTCCATGCAACCCTCATGATCTTCGCTGACGTCGAAAGCAAGAGTCGACTGAAGCTAGTAAATACAGAAGTCAACATGGCCGTTCCGACTGCCCCCAAGTTTCTCAAATGGTCTCAGACTGCGATTACCTTCGATAAGTCGGATCAACCAACACATGTCCCCACCCTAGGAAGGCAGGCTCTGGTCGTCGACCCGGTGGTGGAAGGGGTCCGACTGCGCAAAGTCCTAATGGACGGCGGGAGCGGATTGAATATTATGTACGCTGACACTCTCAAGGGGATGGGTATTCCGATGTCCAGACTCAGCGAGAGCAATATGCAGTTCCACGGAGTCGTCCCAGGGCGGAAGGCCAAATCACTCGGCCAGATCGCATTGGAGATCATCTTCGGCTCCGACAAGAACTTTCGCAAGGAGAAGCTCATATTCGAGGTGGTGGACTTCCAGAGCGCTTAGCATGCAATTCTGGGCCGCCCGGCATATGTGAGTTTCATGGCACGACCGTGCTATGTGTATTTGAAGTTGAAAATGCCCGGTCCAAAAGGCGTTATCACCATCACCGGCAACCGCCAGCGAGCCGAGGAGTGTCTGCAAGAGGGGTCGAGGATCGCCGACCATCAGATGGTTGTACTCGAGCTCGAAGAGTACAAGAAGACAGTCGACCCCGCTGACTTAATGCGCTCGAAGAAGCTAGCTTCTGAGTCCGCGTTCCAGTCGGCAGGGGAGACTAAGAAGGTTAGCATCCACCCGACGGACGAGTCTGCTGCCCCGACGAACATCTCCACCACCCTGGATCCCAAATAGGAAGCCGAGCTCACCCAATTCCTCCGTGAGAACTGGGACATCTTTGCATGGAAGCCATCTGACAAGCCGGGTGTACCTAGGGAGTTGGCTGAGCACCGACTGCATGTGGATCCCGCTGCTCGGCCCGTCCAAGAGCGCCTGCGCCGGTCCGCCGCGCACAAAAGGAAGGCAATCGGAGAAGAGGTGGCTAAGCTGCTAGCTGCCAGATTCATTCGCGAAGTTCACCACTCCGAGTGGCTCGCCAATGTAGTCATGGTGCCCAAGAAGGACAAGTCACTCCGAATGTGCATTGACTTCAAGCACCTCAATAAGGTCTGCCCGAAAGACCATTTTCCGCTCCCCCGCATAGATCAAATTGTCGATTCGACTGCGGGGTGCGAGCGTTTATCATTTCTTGATGCCTACTCGGGTTATCATCAGATCCGTCCGTATGGTCCCGACGAGTTGAAAACAGCTTTCATCACCCCGTTTGGGTGCTTCTGTTACATCACCATGCCTTTCGGTCTGAAGAATGCAGGAGCTACCTTTATGCACATGATCCAAAAATGTCTCCTCGAGCAGATCGGTCGCAATGTGGAAGCATACATGGATGATATCGTAGTCAAGTCCCGCAAAGGTTCCGACCTGCTGACTGACTTGGCAGAAACATTCACCAACCTTCGTAGGTACGATATCAAGCTAAATCCTGCCAAGTGTTCATTCGGTGTTCCCAGCGGAAAGTTACTCGGTTTGTTCATTTCCGAACGAGGGATCGATGTTAACCCTGAAAAGATCGGGACAGTCGTCCGAATGGAGAGGCCGGTCAGGATACACGATGTTCAACGACTCACAGGTTGCTTAGCAGCTTTGAGCAGGTTCATCAGTTGACTTGGCAAAAAAGCACTTCCTCTGTACCGGCTCATGAAGAAATCAGATACCTTCGAGTGGACAGACGAAGCCCAAGTCGCGTTCGACGACCTCAAAGTCCTACTTTCCACCCAGCCGGTTCTTACTGCTCCGCTCAGTAAAGAGCCCCTTCTTCTGTATATCGCGGCTACAAATCAAGTCGTCAGTACTGTTCTTACAGTCGAGCGAGAAGAAGAAGGCAAAGCATACAAAGTTCAGCGGCCAGTGTACTACGTCTCCAAAGTCCTCACACCTTCCAAGCAGAGGTATCCCCATTATCAAAAGCTTATCTATGGGATCTATTTGACTGCGAAGAAGGTTGTCCATTATTTCCAAGACCACTCGGTATCTGTTGTTTCTGATTCTCCTTTGTCAGAAATTCTCCACAATCGAGACGCGTCAGGCCGAGGGGCGAAGTGGGCGATGGAGATACTTTACTGTGACATCAAGTTCGAGGCCAAGAAAGCTATTAAGTCTCAAGCCCTGGCTGACTTTATAGCAGAATGGGTAGAACAACAGCAACCGACTCACATCTACTCGGCTCATTGGACAATGTTCTTCGATGGGTCTAAGATGTTGAATGGATCCGGCGCTGGTGTTGTGATCGTATCACCAAAGGGTGACAAGCTCAAGTATGTGCTTCAAATACACTTTGATTCCTCTAACAATGAGGCAGAGTATGAAGGTCTTCTCTACGGATTGCGCATGGCCATCTCACTCGGCGTCCGTCGCCTGATGGTCTACGGCGATTCAGACTTGGTGGTCAACCAAGTTATGAAAGAGTGGGACGTAAGGAACCCCACTATGACAACCTACTGCAATGCAGTCAGGAAGCTGGAGAAGAAGTTTGAAGGTCTAGAACTTCATCATGTTCCAAGGCTGAAGAACCAAGCGGCGGACGAATTGGCTAAGCTCGGATCCACTTGGAGACCCGTCCCGAGTGATGTCTGCCTCGAGCACCTCCATCTTCCTTCAGTCAAAGAAGATCCCTTCACGGAAGAGCCAGTGCAACCCAAGAGCGCAACAGATCCGACTGAAGTGGATGTGCCTGCTATGGTTGATCTGGTCACAGAGATTCTGGTAATTATCCCCGAGTGGACTGTGCCGATTATGGCATATATCCTAAGGCAAGAGCTTCCAGAAGACGAAGTCCAAGCCCGACAAATAGTTCGCAGGTCGAAGGCGTTTACCGTCATTGACGGTCAATTGTATAAGGAGAGTGTTTCAGGCGTTCTCCAACGTTGCATTTCCCCAGAGGAAGGGCAGTTGATCCTAGAGGATATCCACTCGGGAACCTGAGGCCATCATGCTTCTTCAAGAGCAATCGTCGCCAAGGCGTTCAGGGCTGGATTCTTCTGGTTGCAGGCTAACAAAATGGCCAAAGCTATGGTCGATCGATGCGAAGGCTGTCAGTTCTACTCCAACAAGTCCCACAAGCCAACATCTGCACCTAAGACAATCCCGCTTGTGTGGCCGTTTGCAGTTTGGGGATTAGACACAGTCGGTCCATTCAAGACAGGCCAAGGAGGCTACACACATCTGTTGGTGGCAGTCGACAAATTTACAAAGTGGATAGAAGCCAAGCCCATCAAGAAACTCGACGCCTCCATAGCCGTGAAGTTTGTCAGAGACATCATCTCCAGATTCGGAGTGCCTCACAGCATAATCACGGACAATGGGACAAATTTCGACTCAGACAGATTCAAAGGTTTCTGCGCGAGTCAAGGTATCCGAGTGGATTTTGCTTCCGTAGCACATCCGCAATCCAATGGACAAGCTGAGCGTGCAAATGGACTTATCCTTCAAGATTTGAAGCCTCGACTCTTGCGGGAGATAGGACATGCTGCTGGTGCGTGGGTAACCGAGTTACCTTTAGTACTTTGGGGTCTCCGCACCACTCCGAACAGATCAACGGGGCGATCACCGTTCTTCCTCGTCTATGGAGCAGAAGCGGTCCTTCCGAGTGACCTGCTTCACAATGCCCCGCGAGTTGAACTCTTCTCCGAAGCCGAAGCAGAACAAGCAAGGCAAGATGGAGTCGATCTTCTAGAGGAGGAGCGCAAAATGGCACTTACTCGCTCAACATTTTATCAGCAAGATCTGCGACGTTTTCATGCACGACATGTCAGAAGCCTCACGTTCCAGGCTGGCGATTTGGTGCTCCGAGTGGATTAGCAGAGACCACACAAGTTGGCTCAGGCCTGGGAAGGTCCTTTCAACATTTCAAAGGTGCTGAACAACGGAACATACAGACTCTACAACATTCAGAAGGAGACCGACGAACCCCGCGCGTGGAACGGAGACCTCCTCAAGTGTTTTTATACATGATCGCCGACTGAAGCAGTGTAACGAACAAGTTTTGGAGAAATAATATATAGCAGATTCAATTTCTTTTGCAGATTCAGAGTTCTTCCATGGTTGCAGACTATGGTCACAAAAAAAAACTTAGCTGCGATCCTGCATCGCCTAAGTATTACCTTCCTCTGAGTGTGCACTTTGCGTCACACTCGGGGACTTAGCTGCGATCCTGCAATCGCCTAAGTATTAACTTCCTCCGAGTGTGCACTTTTACGTCGCACTCGGGGAACTTAGCTGCGATCCCGAATCGCCTAAGTATTAACTTCTCCGAGTGTGCACTTTACGTCAAACTCGGGGACTTAGCTGCGTCCTGAATCGCCTAAGTAACACCTTCCTCCGAGTGTGCACTTTGCGTCACACTCGGGGACTTAGCTGCGATCCTGCATCGCCTAAGTATTAACTTCCTCCGAGTGTGCACTTTTACATCGCACTCAGGGAACTTAGCTGCGATCCCGAATCGCCTAAGTATTAACTTCTCCGAGTGTGCACTATACGTCACACTCGGGGACTTAGCTGCGATCCCGAATCGCCTAAGTAACACCTTCCTCCGAGTGTGCACTTTGCGTCACACTCGGAGACTTAGCTGCGATCACGCATCGCCTAAGTATTAACTTCTCCGAGTGTGCACTTTGCGTCCCACTCGGGGACTTAGCTGCGATCCCGCATCGCCTAAGTATTACCTTCCTCCGAGTGTGCACTTTGGGTCGCACTCGGGGAACTTAGCTGCGATCCTGAATCGCCTAAGTATTAACTTCTCCGAGTGTGCACTTTACGTCACACTCGGGGATTTAGCTGCGATCCCGAATGGCCTAAGTAACACCTTCCTCCGAGTGTGCACTTTGCGTCACACTCGGGGACTTAGCTGCGATCCTGCATCGCCTAAGTATTAACTTCCTACGAGTGTGCACTTTTACGTCGCACTTAGGGAACTTAGCTGCGATCCCGAATCGCCTAAGTATTAACTTCCTCCGAGTGTGCACTTTGCGTCCCACTCGGGGACTTAGCTGCGATCCTGCATCGCCTAAGTATTAAATTTCTCCGAGTGTGCACTTTGCGACACACTCGGGGACTTAGCTGCGACCCTGCATTGCCTAAGTATTAACTTTCTCCGAGTGTGCACTTTGCGACACACTCGGGGACTTAGCTGCGACCCTGCATCGCCTAAGTATTACCTTCCTCCGAGTGTGCACTTTGCGTCACACTCGGGGACTTAGCTGCGATCACGCATCGCCTAAGTATTACCTTCCTCCGAGTGTGCACTTTGCGTCACACTCGGGGCCTTAGATCCGACCCTGCATCGCCTAAGTATTAACTACCTCCGAGTGTGCACTTTGCGTCACACTAGGGGACTTAGGTGCGATCATGCATCACCTAAGTCCTAATATATTATGAGTACACATTTAGTGTTCAACTCCAAACAACATTCAAGCAAAAGAATAAGTGTTTTCGTTGTGACTCCAACAGTCTAGACACGATAACAGACTCGGTGCAGATCAAGCTTACCCGCACCGATCCAAAAGTATGACTGCCAACAGAAGTGGCCAGAATATCGTACAGGTAAACACTCGGCATATCGAGGATAAAGTTCGATCATGACTCACCTGGGCTCGCGTCAGGACTGGAGAGTTCCACAAAAGTATCGAGGTCGATTCCATCAGCAATGCGGGTCGTAGTCTCCAAGAATGTCTCCATGAAGTCTTCGAATTGAAGCTTCTTCGTGTTGGCAACTTTCAAGGCTTTCAGCTTATCTTCCCGCACTTCTTTGCAATGGACTCGGACCAAGGACAGCGCCACATCAGCACCGCAACGCGCTGCCAATTTCTTCCAAGATTGCACTCGGGCCGGAATCTCCCCCAGTCGCCCCAACAGAGTCTCCATCTTCTCCCGCGACTCCTCTTCCGGCCAAAGCTCCTTCTCATTGCGGCCGAAGATTTCTCTCAGTCGGTTGATGAACGGAACCACTTTGCCTACACGGATATAAGCACGGAGTAGATTTCGGTTGGCGTCCTCGCTGAGTGGTACATTGTCGTTCATGGATCGTTCCACGGCTGCTGCTTCAGCTTCGGCGTCAGCACAAAAATCTGCAACAAACGAGCAAATAGAAATTACAAACCGAGTGTTCGTCACAAGATACAACCACTCGACAAATCATCAGACTTACCAGCCAAACGACTCATCATCTGGACAGCCCAGTCGTTCACATACTTCTCCTGAGCTGTCCATCGTTTGTTCCAAGCAGTCATTTGATCGTACGCTTCGGTCCTCTGTTTTTTCAGCCTCTCCACCTCCGCCACCAACGCCCTGTTTGCCTCCAGCGCTTCCTCCAAGGATTTCTCTCGAACTTCCAGCGCGTTCTTCATGCCAGCCATGGCGAGCGTTGCGGCTTCTAGTTCACTAGTATAGTGGTTCTTCTCAGCCCTCAAGGCTTGATAAGCGCTCCCCATCTCACACGTTTTCTACAAAACGAAACAAAGGGTTATCAGCAACTTTCTCAATACACACTACGTTCTTCAGAACCCTGCCGACGCAAGCAGTCGACAGCGGTCTTGGGGACTACACCCAGTGGGTTCACTAAGAGTGACCCCACTGGCATGCACCTCAAGCAGGTCTGCCCTATTGAGGTGCACGTTTTCATCTATGCCTCCGAGGCTAAAGCTACTCCACCTGTGTGCAGTTTACTCTAGGGAACTCTTACCGCAAGAGTGTTCCGACTGCAGTAAGTACTTGCACTCAGAAATCTTGTCTACGGACACGACAAAAATAAAGACCAAATGTATAAAGACAACTGTCGGTGCAAGCACTCGACAGAAGTATCGGGGACTACACCCACTGGGTTCACTCAGAGTGAACCCATTGCAAACAACAGACTACGCCAACACCCAGTGGGTTAAAAAAGAAAAGTAAGTACTTACTAGACTACTTACTCGGATGTCGTCGCACAGCTCCAAGCTCCGCTGGTACAAAGCCGCAACGGAGTCATAAGCCTTCTTGGCCTCCCCGGTCATCAGCTCCGCTTGGATCATGGCTCCCTTGGCCGCTCCCACCTGCTCCTCTGGGATGAACCGAATGCTGAATTCAACATTCGGCGAACCGGGAATCGTGGGAAGATCCTGGGGCATCCCAAGATTCGCCCCAGTCAGTTCGTCACCCACCGGCACTGGTTCGGTCGATGGAGGCACTTCAGTCGGCGGATCGTCGGCGGCAGGGACATCAGCAGGAAGAGCAGCCTCAAGGACAGGTTCCACGACAGGTTCCGGGGCCGCCTCGGCTCTCCCTTGCCCGTCTTCGTCCGGGTGAATCGCCCCTGACAAGCCGAATAGCATGATGATTCAGAAAAAGAAAAGGATAATACAGTCTACAGGAATAAAACACCTGACTCTCCTACAACATACCCGGCTGGGACGAGACGATGTTGTCTGTGTCCATGGGGTCATCACCTTGGCGGACCGGAGAGGTTGTAGAAGTGGCGACCCTATCAAGTGAAGCCCATTCGACTTGTAAAGCGGGAGTTCACTCGGATAACATAAGAAGCCGAGAGTTGGATTCACTTACGTGGATGTGACGGGGATGGCAACCCTCATGCGCGGCAGAACCCTCCGAGGTTTGGGCCCACTCGGTTTGGGCGCCCTGGGAGATTGGCCTGGAGGCTCAGCGGCGACGTCCCTGGACCTCTTCGTGCCTCGAGCACTCGGGACCGATGGAGCGGTAGGTAGAGCACTCGACAACGCGGGGGGAGCCGAAGGGACGACAGGCTCATGCCGACGCTTACTCCGCTGTTCTGGCGGTGGAGGCGGAGAGTCACGCTCTTCGTCTTCTTCCTCCTCCTCCGACTCCCTGCTGTCAGAGACATATTCAGCGCTATCCACGCTCCCCTCCTGACTACCTTCTTCCTCCTCCTCTTCCGGATCCCCGTTCGAGACAGGGGAGGACCAGTTGGTCCATTCCTACATGAGATTCAGTCGGAAACATTAAGCATCACATGAGGATATAAATGAACGACTGAAATCAAAACAGTTCGATATATTCGGCTAATGCTACTCACCTGATTTGGTGGCGGGTTGTCCGTGCTGTAAGGCACCACTCGGCGAGCTCCTTTAGGGTTCTCGCAAGGTCCCGTGATTTGGAGCACTATCGAGGTCACCTTCTCCTCGAGTATGCCCACCGCAACGGTCCGTGTGGAATCCTCGGGCCCTGTGTAGAGCCACATTGCATGGTGGCGAGCTTGAAGAGGCTGGATCCTCCGACCGATGAAGACTTCCAACAGGTCAATACCGGTGACCCCCCTCCTGACAACATCCGCGAGTGCCTCGACCAAAGGCTGGATGTCATTCCTCCCGGCTTTCGAGAGGGCGAGTTGCTTGGGTGGAGCAGGGCGGTCTAGACTAAATGGAGGCAGCCCAGTCGACGCGTTCGGACAGGCTACGTCCTGGCAGTAGAACCACATCGACTGCCAGTTCCTAACCGACTCGTTCAACTGGAGAGCAGGGTAGCTACTACGACTCTTTTTTTGAAACCCTAAACCCCCGCGGAGCTGGAAAAGATGCGCCTTGTCATCTGACTGACTGAGACGTTTGATGGTTTGAGAGAGGGCGGAGAAGATATGTTTGAATAAACCCCAATGAGGGGGGCAACCGATAAAGCATTCGCACAGAACAATGAAGGCAGAAAGGTGGGCAATGGCATTCGGAGGGAAGTGATGGAGTTGTGCACCAAAATGATTCATAATACCCTTGAAGAAAGGTTGGGGGGGTAGAGAGAAACCTCGGTGAACGTGGCTGAGGAGCAAGACGCGCTCCCCCTCCCGTGGCGCCGGCTCAACCTCGTCGTCCACCGGCAACCTCCAAGATTTATGCACAAGCTGGCCGTGCTCTACCAGCTCCAGTAGGTCCCCCTCCATCATTGTGGAGGGGAGAATGTCTCCCTGGATCCATCCCGCTGGCAATGGCCGCTGCCGCCGCTGAGCAGCCGCCGCCTTGCCCTTCTTCTTCCTTGCCTCCATCTTGCTGGTCTGGCCCTTGGTCATGGCAGCGGTGGCGAGCTTCCGAGAAGGATGGGAAGAGAAAGGTGTATGAGCGCAAGAGGTGGCGAGGAAGACGGAACAATTGAGAGCAGAGGATTCGGCGAGCGTAACCGAAGGGTCTCGTTGGCCGGAGTTAAATAGAACACCGACTGGGTCGCTGGCGAGCGGGCCCGAAATCTTGTCCGCCTAACCAGCCGCGGCGATATCGGCGGAAGAGTTGAAGGCGCGAGGATCGAGGAGTCAGGCGCTACTCGAGCGCGCTGACATCGCCCCCGCTAAGCGCGCGGAACCCGAAATTTGAGATCCCGGAAAATCCGCCGCTGTCAGTTGACCGGTCGTGTCAAAAGATGCCGCGAAGGCACTCGGTTCCCGACAGTCCGTTCTGTAGAACACATTCACTCGGATCATCGGCCAAGAGAGATAGAATGGATCGAGGCAAGCAACGCTTAAGCCGAACCTAGTCCAGTCGGATCTGAGCATCGAGCATTGCTTTGACGTTTCAACCCCAATCCATTCGGGGACTAATGATGGGGTCATAGTCCTAGGGTAGGATCATAGGCCTGTCCTACAGGTCGTACCCAAGGACTACCCCACGCAAGGGACAGGACCTTATGTATGCCCGACTGTATTGAGGTGCCCCCATCATCCAGTCGGTAACGAGCTCAGGATCATCCAGTCGTGGACTAAGACTCGGAGGACACCGGACCTACCGACTGGATACACTCGGTGCGTCATAACCTATCTAGAGGGAAACTGCCGTGCGTTTCCGGGTGCATTAACTAGCATTTATAGCATACGTTACCTGTAACGCATGCATTCAATCGCCACTACTCCACCCTTGAATCAGAACCGTTGTGGAGGGCAGCGCACTCTATATAAGCCGCCCTCCCCCACTGGTAAAAGGGTTAGAAAAACATTGTACTCCATATTACACTCGGTAACCAGCTCCAAGAGCACTGAGTCGTAGGGCTATTACCTGCACCGTAGAGGGGCCTGAACTCATACAACCTTGCCGTAGCTAGGACTCTGCCCATCTCATTCGTACCCTACACATCTACTGTCAGGCTTATACCCACGACAGCAGGCAATCCTCCCACTTGATGCCAAAAGATATAACACAGGCTCTCAGCATATCCTCAAGAACTTGATTGACTCGCTCCACTTGGCCACTAGTCTGAGGATGAAAAGTTGTGCTGAAGCGTATCTTCATGTCCATCGCAGACTGAAAAGAGTCCCAGAACTTGGAAGTGAAGATACTTCCGTGATCCGAAGAAATCATCATAGGCACGCCGTGCAAAGACACAATACAGGAATTGTACAACTCTGCAAGCTGAGCTGCCGAAATGGATTCCTTGACTGGAAGAATATGAGCCACTTTACTCAACTTGTCGATGACGACGAAGATGGCATCATTACCCTTCTTGGACGTCGGAAGCCCGGTGACGAAATCTATCTCAATATGATCAAACTTCCACTCGGGAATGGGCAAAGGATGCAAAAGACCTGCTGGACGTTGATGCTCTGCTTTCACCCTTCGACATACATCACATTCATTTATGAACTGAGCAATCTCACGCTTCATGCGAGTCCACCGGAAGGTCTGTTTCAAGTCCTGATACATCTTGGAGCTTCCAGGATGAATAGAGAGCAGAAATTTATGAGCTTCTTCCATGATTACCTTTCTGAGATCACCTTTCGGAACGACAGGACGATCCTCAAAGAACAACGTGTCTCTGGCATCAACACTGAAGCACTTATATTTGGGAAGACTCTTTGGCACGCCAATCTTGACTTTCTTCACCATTGCATCAAGAAGCTGTGCTGCTCGGACCCGATCTTCCAAGGTAGGAGAGATCTCAAGGTTTGCAAGAAATCCCTGAGGTACTAACTGAAAGTTGAGCTTTCTGAAAGACTGACAAAGGTCAGGCTGGAGAGGTTTCAGAATGAGACTGTTGCAGTAAGACTTCCTGTTCAGAGCATCTGCCATGACATTAGCTTTGCCTGGCGTGTACTCAACACTCGGATTAAAATCTTGGAGCATTTCCACCCAACGAGTTTGCCGAAAATTCAGGTTAGGCTGAGTGAAGATGTACTTGAGACTCTTGTGATCGGTGAACACTTCAACCATCGTTCCAACAAGAGGTGTCTCCAAGTCATCAGAGTGTGTACCACACCTGCTAGCTCAAGATCATGCACAGGATAATTCTTCTTCGCTGGCTTCAACTGCGTGGAGGTATAAGCAACCACTTTCTTCTCTTGCATCAGAACTGCACCAAGACCCTTGAGAGAAGCATCGCAGAACACCTGGCAAGGCTTGGAATCATCCGGAGGAACCAAGACTGGAGTAGAGGTGAGCTTCTCATTGAGTGTGTCGAAGGCCAACTGACACTCTAGAGACGAAGCATACTTCACACCTTTCTGAAGAAGACTTGAGAGCGGCTTAGAAATCTTGGAGAAGTTCTCAACGAACCTTCTGCAATAGCTTGCGAGCCCGAGAAAGCTTCGAAGCTGCTTCACATTCTGCGGAGGCTCCCATTCAACAATAGCCTGCACCTTCGACTGATCAACTTTGATGCCCTCGGCAGAGATAATGTGCCCAAGATAGACGACTTCTTTCAGCCAGAACTCACACTTGCAAAACTTGGCATACAATTTGTACTCTCTCAGCTTATCAAGCACCAATATGAGATGTTCTTCATGTTCTTCCTCAGTTTCAGAAAAGACCAGAATGTCGTCGAGATAGAGAAAGATGAAGTCATTCTTGAACGGAGAGAATATGTAGTTCATCAATCGACAAAATGTCCGAGGAGCATTTGCCAGACCAAAAGACATGACCGTATACTCATACGAGCCAAAACTGGTCCTGAAAGCATTCTTCGGAATATCCTCTTCGCGAATGCGAATTTGATGATAGCCCATTCTGAGATCGAGCTTGGAGAAGATCTTAGCCCCTTTCAACTGTTCGAACAACTCAGTTATGTTCGGAAGTGGATACTTGTTCCTGATTGTCTTCTTATTCAATGGGCGTTAATCGACACACAACAGGTCCGTGCCATCCTTCTTCTTGACAAATAGAACTCCACAGCCCCACGGAGACGAGCTCGGTCTGATCAGACCCAAACGCTCCTGGTCATCGAGTTGCCTCTTAAGTTCCTTCAACTCTTCTGGACCCAATTTGTACGGCCGTTTGCACACAGGCTCAGTACCTGGTTCAAGCTCAATCACAAATTCAACTTCTCGGTGTGGAGGCATGCCTAGCAGCTCTTCTGGAAACACATCTTCATATTCGCAGACCACTGGGACTTGTGAAATAGGATTGATCTCACCCTTTTCATTCAAAGAGAACATACGGATTGTATCATCGCACACCGTGAATATAATCATGTCCTCCGAAGAGTGAGTAAGCTTCACTTCTTTAGCTGCACAATCAATCGATGCCTTGTTCATGGCCAACCAGTCCATACCAAGGATCAAATCAATGTCGGAATTGCCCAAGACAATAGGAGACACCAGAAAGAATAACTACCTATCTTGACAGAAGCATCCGGAACCAACATGTGAGAACTCATGCGCATGCCCGGAGAAACCACACAGAAGGGACTATCGAAATGAATCGCAGGAATATCATGCTTAGCAATGAATTGCTTGGAGATGAAGCAATGCGATGCACGAGAATCAAATAACACTTTAGCAGGAATATCATTAACGAGGAGGTTACCCATGATCACATCTGACGAGTTTTCTGCCTGAGCTGCATTCACCATGTTGACACGAGCAGACCTGGGGTTGAACTTGACGAGAGCATTGCTTGGAGGTTTGCCTGGAGGAGGAGGCGGAAGACGGAGCTGAGAAGTACACTTGTTGGCATAGTGACCTTTCCGCCCACACTTGTGACAAGTAACATCTGCTGGCTGACGGTACTGTGTCCGAGGAGGCCCTTGCTTCTGATGCTGGAATCTCTGCTGAACGACTGGGTTACATGGGTGGGAAGAACCACGACCACCAGAATGCTTGAACTGCTACGAGTGCCGAGGAGGAGGAGGAGACACCCAAAACTTCTGTTGCTTCTGAACCACCTGACTAGAGGAAGAGCTGGAATCTCTGAAGCGCTTCTTCAAATTCTCCACCCTGAGCAAGGCTGCCTCTGCCGTGAGAGCTAAGTTGTAGAACTTATCAAACTCCTCAGGATCGTGCAAAGCGAGAGCTAACTGCAAATCTTCTTTCAAGCCACCTCTAAACTGATAAATCTTGCTCCTCTGATCAGGGATATCCTGCAAGGCGTATCGGGCTAGATCGTGGAACTCGACATTGTACTTGTACACGGAGTTACCACCTTGCTTCAAGCGCCTGAACTTCTCACGCATCTCCTCCACGAAGCTGGACGGAATGTAGTGGGATCTGAAGTCACGACAGAACTCATCCCAAGTGATCACTCTAGCGCCCCTGGAATCCTTCAACTGTTGCCACCAGATAGATGCTTGCCCCTTCAGCTGGAATGTAGCAAACTTGACGAAATCCTCAGGACGAACATTGCCGCATTCAAAGTGCTTGTTCATGTCGCGGATACAATTCTCAATGTCAAACGACTGGTCACAGGAAGTGAAAGTCTTCGGCTGATTCGACATGAACTGACTCAGATTAGCAAACTGATTGCCACCATGCTGGAAATTGCCTTGCTGCTGATTGGCCCTCTCTTGCAACAACTGTAGCAGCATCTGAGTGTTTGCATTTGTAGCAGCCATCACCGCTTGCCAAGCCTCTGCAGGAGGAGGCGGCGGCGGAGGATTATCCGGAGGAGGAGGTGGTGGCGGCACATCCTCCTCACGTGGATTCTGACGAGTTGGTGGAGCCATCCTGAAGATAGACAACACATTAGCCCACAGAATAAATTGAAGGTTTAGCTGAATAAAAAATGGCAGGAATATCTGAACAGGAATATAAGCAAGTGCACTCGAACAAAATAGTAGGAATGCTTCCTCAAAGTGACGGTCGACCAAATTCTGATTAAGACCACTTGCAAACAATTATGAGCTAGAACTGCTTGGAACAAACATATGATCGATATTGTATCCGATATCTTCGTGGATAAGATTGCACGGGCTCTAATTTACAGTAGCCATCCTGTGCAAGGTAGTGCACACGACTTACGAAGTATCCCCGAGTTGTAGCGAGCTACAAGCACTACTGAAATTCAGAAATTTGCCGTCTGCCAAGGCGGACGGCAAAGGGGGCAACCACGGACGGCAAAGGCTTTGCCGTCTGCCCCCTCATGGCAAAGTAGACGGTAAAAAAAAATCCGATGAAGAGGCTCTTTGCCGTCTGCTTTCACAAAGCGGACGGCAAAGAATCTTTGCCATGAGGGGGCAGACGGCAAAATAAGTGGGACGACATATATTGCAACGTCCCCTTTAAGTGTTAACGGCAGGCCTCCTCTCTTTGCCGTCTGCCTCCCCCCCTTTGCCATGTGGGGGCAGACGGCAAAGAGGGGAGAGAGAGGGGGCAGATTCTCTCTTTGCCGTCTGCCTCCCGCCCTTTGACATGTGGGGACAGACGGCAAAGAGGGGAGAGAGAGGGGGCATATTCTCTCTTTGCCGTCTGCCTCCCCCCCTTTGCCATGTGGGGGCAGACGGCAAAGAGGGGAGAGAGAGGGGGCAGATTCTCTCTTTGCCGTCTGCCCCCCCCCCTTTGCCATGTGGGGGCAGACGGCAAAGTGGGGAGAGAGAGGGGGCAGATTCCCCCTTTGCCGTCTGCCTCCACCCCTTTGCCATGTGTTGGCAGACGGCAAAGAGGGGAACCAGCCCCTTATTTATTTATTTTTTGTTATATCCAGCATTTTTAACAATAATCAGGATATATATATATATTTGACATAAATAAATATCTTTTCATACTCATAACCATATTAAAATAACTCTCATCCATAGTGCATACATATTATGGAAGTTACATCCGTACCAAACCATATATTACACCAGTTTCATCCACGTGCATACAAAGTTTCATATATTCATATACTACAATAGTTTCAATACAACCCATGGTACAAGAAATCATCTTCAAGCATTCCATCAACCAAGCTTCCCGTGAAGTGAAGGTAATCTGCAAAATGACAAATAAGAAAGTTAGAAAAATAATACTAGATGAAGTAGTGTATATATAGGTTATTTCGGAGAGAAATTAGCTAAGTATAGACCATTTAGGAGCTAACTAAGCTAATTATGTCATTTAGGTGGAACCCTAGCTAACTATAGGAGAAGAGAAAGAGAAGAAGAAGTAAAAGAAGGAGGAGGAGGAGGAGAAGGAGAAGGAAGAGGAGAAGAAGAAGAAAAAGGAGGAGGGGGAGGAGGAGGAGGAGAAGGAGAAGGAAGAGGAGAAGAAGAAGAAGGAGAAGAAGGAGAAGAAGAAGGAGAAGAAGGAGAAGAAGAAGGAGAAGGAGCGGGCTAAATTGGCTAAGAATGCCTTTTTGGAGCTAATTATGTCATTTCGAGGATAATTAGCTAAGTATAGGTAATTTTTTATTAAATAGGCCATTTTGGAGCTAACTAAGCTAATTATGTCATTTCGTAGGATAATTAGCCAATTTAGCCTTTCTTGGATGAGTCTAAGCTACGTAGAAGAAGAGATAGAGAAGAAGAAGTAAAATAAGGAGGAGGAGGAGGAGGAGGAGAAGAAGAAGAAGAAAAGAAGAAGGAGAAGGAGAAGGAGAAGGAGAAGGAGGAAGAAGGAGGAAGAAGAAGGGGAAGGAGGAGCTCCTTCTCCTTCTCCTCCTTCTTCTCCTTCTTCTTCTCCTCCTCCCTCTCCTCCTTCTTCTCCTCATTTTTCCTCTTCCATCCTTTCATTTTTCCTCTTTTTCTCTTCTTGTCCCCTTCTTCGGGCTAAATTGGCTAAGAATGCCTTTTTGGAGCTAATTATGTCATTTCGAGGATAATTAGCTAAGTATAGGTCATTTCTTATTAAATTGGACATTTTGGAGCTAACTAAGCTAATTATGTCATTTCGTAGGACAATTGGCTAATTTAGCCTTTCTTGGATGAGTCTAAGCTACGTAGAAGAAGAGATAGAGAAGAAGAAGTAAAATAAGGAGGAGGAGGAGGAGGAGGAGGAGAAGAAGAAGGAAGAGGAGAAGAAGAAGAAAAGAAGAAGGAGAAGGAGAAGAAGAAGGAGAAGGAGAAGGAGGAAGAAGAAGGAGTAGGAGGAGCTCCTTCTCCTTCTCCTCCTTCTTCTCCTTCTTCTCCTTCTTCTTCTCCTCCTCCCTCTCCTCCTTCTTCTCCTCATTTTTCCTCTTCCCTCCTTTCATTTTTCCTCTTTTTCTCTTCTCGTCCCCTTCTTCGGGCTAAATTGGCTAAGAATGCCTTTTTGGAGCTAATTATGTCATTTCGAGGATAATTAGCTAAGTATAGGTCATTTTTATTAAATAGGCCATTTTGGAGCTAACTAAGCTAATTATGTCATTAGATGGAAGTCTAGCTATTTTGGAGCTAACTAAGCTAATTATGTCATTAGATGGAAGTCTAGCTATTTTTTATTAAAACACTAGAAATAACATATCTAAGTTAGGGTGAAGCACGGTGGCTCTGGCTTGTTTCACCTGGAGAAGGCTGCCCTGGAGAAGGCTCGACTGTAGAAGGGTCGTGCGATGCGTTTCGGGACATATTCTGCACCAAACATCGTTTGCAATGTGTAGTTAGCATGAGGACAGTCTTAAGATCACTCCACTGAAATGAAACTCACCGTCCCCGCCACGTTAATGACTGGCCTCGGCGGAGGGACTTGGCCGTTCTTCTCGCACATAGACTGTACATTTGGTTTCGACAAGTCAAACTTTTTATTTATTAATGAAACGGACATTCAAATGCAAGATTTGAAATAACATGAAGAAGAAACTTACCACGAAGAGCTCGTATATGGCCCTGGTAGACGCTTCATTCCCTGCCCTCTCCGCCTCCACCAATGCAGTCGTCCTCTCCTCCAGCTCCCTAATTTCCTTATCCTTCTCCGCCATAGCCGCCTGCATTGCCGCTCTCTCTTTCTGAATAGCAGCCTGCAACACAACTCATTGTTAGCAATGTAATCATATTGGTTCCAACGCACAACATAATGCGGAAAGATAGTTGAGTCCATTAAACTAACCTCGATGGCGAGCTCGACTGGCCGTGGACGACGTGTTATCTCCGGACAAGAGCTCGTTTGGCGTGCCTTTATCTGCCGGAGAGTGCTAGGACAACGTATAAGGCCGTCTCCAATGGCGATCGAGCCATGGGGCCTCCCGTTTCCAGCTATAATCACCAACTCTGGATCAATAGGCCCCTCGCTCGAGTTAAAGTCCTCCCCTTTCCTCGCCTTCCCGTGATCTCTGTACTTAACGAGCTTGTCGTGGGAGGAGATGTTGGTGAAGTTTTCTGGATGCTCGAGGTCAGACTCACAGAATGCCTTGACCTTCTTGTACGAGGCAGTATGGGCCATCACATACATGTCGTACATCTGTGGCGCCTCCGTCTTATTGTGACGCGCCTAAAAGAGAGAGAGCAGAAAATTGTATTGGTAAAGGGCTCAAGATAGCATTAAGAATGAATTGCATGAGGCATGAAGCAAACCACATACCCAGTTCTCGCCAAATTGGATTAAGTTGACGCTCCCTTGATGGTGTGGCACGCCAACCATTTTGCCACGCCTCTCCTTGGCGTTGTTGTGGCTGGTCTCCCACGTTTCGGAGCACCACTGGTCCACCAAGGCCTCCCAACAATCCATCTTATCCACACACCATCTAGGGGGCACCTAAGTTAATAAAGAGAAATTTGAGTGCGTAAGAACCAAATCAAGGAAACTAACTACAAAGCCTTAATAATATGTAATTACCTTCATGTAATGCTCCTTCTCCATCTTAGCATCACGGCACTTCGCCTTATCAATCCTAATACGCCGCGTGGCATAGTAGTCTCGAACAGCCTGCACCCGAGCCTCGTGCCGAAAGTTTTGAAGTAGGCGGCGACATTCGGTTTCGATAACCTTTGCCGCGTCGTCCTCGTATCCCTCCTCACACCTGTAGAAGGTCTGCAAACGAGACAACACCGATTAGTACAATAAATAGCTATGGTTAATTTATAATTGTGTGAAAGAGAAATTACCCAGAACTTTCGGATCACCATGTCCGCCCTCGTGTCACACAAAACACCGTCAATCTCCACCTCCGGCGGGGCCGGGGCACCCAAGTAGTGCTCCCAGGTCATCCCTACCTCTCGCTCCCGACCGGGCAACGTAACAAACCCTGGGAAGTTTTGACGGCAAAGAACACCGAGGACGCTGTTGGGCTTGCGGACACCCTTGGCAACAATCCAACCCCTACAGTATGACAAATTAAAGCCAAAACATTAGATATTTGAGAAAACGCGAAGGCAAAAGGTTAAATAAGAGTAAATTAACTTACTTGTCCCCATTTGGCCTAATCGAGCACCTCTGCTCGGGGGTTGCTGGCACGAGCGGGAGCCCCGAACTACTACGCTGGTAGACGGTATCCCCCTCACCCAGCTCCTCGTCGCTACCAGCATGGCCAGTTGGCTCTGGCCAGGGATCCCACTGGATCTCTTGGGACGTACCCTCATCCCTGCTGTGCTCCGCAGTCGTGTGGAAGGAAGCCTCTGGGACACGAGTCTCGTGGGTCAAAGGCTCGTCGACCCGAGGCTCGTGAACCGGAGACCGTGTAGTCTCCACCTCAGACGAATCCACCCTAGAAGTCCTCCTGTGCTCAGGTGAATCAGCTTGGGGTGGTGGCGGAGACCGTGTAGCCCTACCTCTCCCGCGGCCACGTGTACCTTTAGTACAACATAAATACCAACATGAGTAATAAAATGTATATAAATACCAATATGCATACAACATGAGTACACCATAAATACCAACATGAATACAACGTGTACCTTTAGTGCCTCTCGGCTTCGCGGGTGGTCGACCTCCTCTCACGGGGGCTGCTCCTTGCATAGTAGAGAGCAACACTCTCCGAAGAGGCGAGGCAGGAATGGAAGTACCCATCCCATCACCCGCCGACGAAGAAGCAGCCGCGGCATGCTTTCGACCCTTTCCCACCATCTTTCAACACCTGTCATAACAAAGAGTAAATGAAATTAGTACAACATAAATACCAACATGACTAATAAAAATTGAATACCTAACATGAACTCAAAATTTATATATAGTATAATAGTTGAATACCTGACATGAACTAATAACAATCGTCCTCGTCTATATATGCTTCGGGGTCAATAAATGCATCATGATCATCACTATCATCAATAAATGCATCATCATCATCACTATCTAGAAGAACATGTGGAAGGCCACCATTATGTAATCGGTCAAGAAGTGACAGGTCATCCGCAGCAGTAACCTCTTCTTCTTCCAGCTCTTCCTCTTCGGGCTCAGGGGTTAAGACGGATTCACTGTCGCTGTCTACTTCAATGTTCTGGGGTGAAGTAGAGTGGTTCTTGAAACGTTTCTTGGACATACGTGTTTCTTGGAAGAATTCTCCTTCATATGTGTCTGGGTTAATGTGAGGTTCGTAATCCTCTTCATTGAGGGTAGGTGGTCTAAAATGTGGTGGCACTTCATAAACGACATCCCAACCTTTGAGATTTCGATCAGTTTGGCAGGCGCACGGTAGATAGAAAACTTGTGTCGCCTGTTGAGCCGTAATATAGACATCGGGAACATCTAAGTGGGTGTTTTGGTTGATTTCGACTAGTCCTATATGTTCATGAGTCCTTCTAGTCTCCCTCGGCTCAAACCAATAACATTTGAAGACTACGACGGTCGGTGGGTTTTCACCATAGAATAGAAGTTGATAAATTGCTTCAACCCTTCCATAATACTCGGTGTCTCCTTCGCCGATAGCAGAGACAGAACAATTTGTAGTCTTTAGGTCGGGCATAGATAGCTCTTTGCCAAAGGTACGAAAGTGATACCCGTTGATGTTGTATTTGTCAAATGAACGGACCTTATAGTCAAAACCATTAGCGACTTGTCTCAACTCGGCGTCCATAGACTGGGTTCGTTTTCCCATGCTCTGCTCCAGATGCGACGCAGAATTTCGGCAGCACCTCCCCGCTGTTCTCCTGATACACGTCTCGGCAATAAGCAGAGAGGATGTGTACCCGGAGAACAACAGGGGAGGCACTGACGAAATTCCGCATCGGATCCAGAGCACAGCATACGGGAAAACAAACCCAATCTACACATACTCGGGCTGTCCATGGATAATGTTGGACAATTCGAAAGGATGGCGGTTATAAATATGCAAAGAAATGCATATTTATAGATGTCGCCCTTTCGAACGGGAGACGCATACTGGTCACGCATACTCATGATTGAAGAAACCTATAGCTAGCAAGTTTCATCGGCACGAAGACCGGGACAGAGCAAATTAAGGGGGTAGGAGGAGAAGTCATTTGTGCTCACCAACAAACGCAAGGGCGGAGCTCGTCCAACGCACGTGGAGGTCGTCGAACAACTGCACATTGAAATTCACCCGATCAACACAAATACGATGTTTTTATAATTAACATGATCGGAAAATATGTGACCTAACTCATAATTTACAAAACTATGACCCCGTGGGCCTCTGGAAGGCCGAAAAGCACCTTCTCGTTCAAAAGAAGGCAGAAGAGGTGTCGGGGGTCGGGGCTTAGTGGCGTCGGGAGTCAGTGCCGTCAAGGGTCGGTGGCATCAGGGGTCGGGGGGTTAGTGGCGTCGGTTGTGGGGGGTCAGTGGCGTCGGGGGTCCAGGGTTAGTGGCGTCGGGGGTCCAGGGTCAGTGACGTCGGGTGTCAGTGGCGTCGGGGGTCGGGGGTTGGTGGCGTCGAGCGTCGGGGGTCGGGAGTCGTGGGCCGAGGGTCTGGGTCGGGGGCAGTGGCGTCGGGGGTCGAGGGTTAGTGGCGTCGGGGGTCAGTGTCGTCGGGGGTCGGGGGTCGGGGGTCAGTGGCGTCGGAGATCGATGGTCGGGGGTCAGTGGCGTCGGGCGTCAGGGGTCGGGGGTCGAGGGTCAGTTTCGGGGTGCCGGGGTTCCCTTTTCCTCTTCTTTCTTCTTCTCCTCTCTCCTCTTTTTCTTCTTCTTCTTCTTCTTCTTCTTCTTCTTCTTCTTCTTCTTTTTTCTCCTCCTACTCCCCCTCCTCTTTTTCTCCTTCTATTCTTCTTCTTCTTCTTCTTCTTCTTCTTCTTCTTCTTTCTCCTCCTCTTTCTCCTCCTCCTCCTCTCCTCTTATTCTTCTTCTTCTTCTTCTTCTTTTTTCTCCTCCTCCTCCTCCTCTTCTTCTTCTTCTTCTTCTTCTTCTCCTGCTTTTTTTCCTTCTGCTTTTTTTCTTCTAACCTAACTAACTAACCTAATTAGCCTAATAATCTAACCAAATAAACTAACTAAATTACCCTATGTATAATAAAAAAACTAACCTAATAAACTAACTAAAGTAATTAACTTTTTTAAAAAGAAAAACAGGAAAAACTCACCGGCAGGGGGCGGCGGCGGCAGGGGGCGCGCGGCTGGGGGCTCGCCGCAGGGGGCGTCGGCGGCAGGGGGCGGCGACGGCAGGGGCGCAATGCAGGTGGCGCGCAGCAGGGGGCGGCGGCGGCAGGGGGCGGCGACGGCAGGGGGCGCAATGCAGGTGGCGCGGGCGCGCGGCAGGGGGCGGCGACGGCAGGGGGCGCAATGCAGGTGGCGCGGGCGCGCGGCAGGGGGCGGCGGCGGTAGGGGGCTGCGGCGGCAGGGGGCGGCGGCGCAGGGGAGGTGCTCACCGTGGGGGTGGGTCGCTGCGGGGAGGTGCCCTCTCGGGGAGGGGATCCCACGGGGAGGGGGTCGCCGGGGGGGGGGGGGGGGTGGGCTCGCCGCGGGGAGGGGATCTCGCGGGGAGGGGGTCGCCGCCGTGGAGAGAGAGAGTGGTCGGGGTGAGAGAGAGAGAGAGAGAGACAGTGAGCGAGGGGGGGGGGGTAACGGCCATTATAGGGCTGCCCCTTTGCCGTCCGCCCCCCGACGGCAAAGGGCCGTATGGCAGACGGCAAAGGGCCGTATGGCAGACGGCAAAGGCCCGCGGACGGCAAAGGCCCCCGGATTTCGGACACGGCTGGCAGACGGCAACGGACCCACACATGGCAAATAGTATTTTTGCCATGTGTCAGTTCTTTGCCGTCTGTATTGTGTCAACTGATGGCAAAGAGGTTCTTTGCCGTCAGCCAGCAGACGGTAAAGAACTGGCTGACGGCAAATTTCTGGATTCTAGTAGTGAAGGACTCTTTAAGACACAATGAGAACCGCTGTAAGACGACCGTGAACAAACATACCCACTGACATTGAATTCCAACCTCACATCATGCATCTGTAGGAAGATTGTCCTATAAGTTACTACTTGATATCCCACCTATGAATTCCCGAAATATCTGGTCATGCAATCTGGTACACGGATACAAGGAGTAATAATCACACAGCTCCTATACTAACTCGTCCATCGTATCACATCCGTAAACACATAACCAGAATCTCGGACCTTCATCTACAACAGACCCTCGTGATAACAACGATACAAAGTATGGCAGTACTCCCGAGCAATCTGCACCAGTACAGGGGACATCGGGGTTATCTCGCCACTAGTAGTATTGAAGTAATTACGAACATCATTCGTTCTTAGATACTCAGAAATCTGAATGATGGTGATGTGCACAAGAATCCCATGGAGCTCAACTCCCCAGAAGAAATCAAGGCAGACAGGAGGCACCAAGACAGAACTCCGTCACATCGAAATCATATAGATTTCACAAATACCCGCATGATCCTAATTTTTTTTGAGCGAGAAGAGGAGTAGAATTAAGATTTCCTAAGTCGGGAATCTCACCACAGCATGGAAGAGGAAAAAAAGAATCCTACTCTCCGATATAACCAAGACTCAAAACATTTTATTAGACTCGACTCGGCCAAGTACGATCACACAAAGGCTCCTATGGTCGTAAGGCTCTGATTACCAACTTGCAACGACTAAGATGCGGTCCTTTCCGATTTAGGGAACGAGGCCCCGAATTGGAAAGAAGCGCATCTATGCATTTCTCAAGCACGGTAACATAGCACATACATAATAATAGTAGAATGACAATAAGGGATTCAATTGCCATCTCATAAATATATCACAGTTACAACACACATCCAAACAAGATAGTTCCGCTACGGACTACAAAACATGGGAAATGACTATGCTACCCTGCATGCTTGCACACGATCACGACCACGCCTCAGTCTTCTGGATAGTTCACGTACAGGCGGTCGTTCTCCTCATCGTACTGCCACGCCAGCTGCGTGCCGTCGGGATCACCTGTCTCGGGGGTACCTGAACCTGTTGGTGTTTTGAAGGAATCTGTGAGCCATGGGGACTCAGCAATCTATGACGTAGGTGCCAGAACTAGTCAAGTTATTAGGTAAGGTAGGTCGAGTATTTAGGTTGCAGCATCCTAAGCATTATGTTGGCTAACTTACGTAGAGCAAGTATTGAATGTGGTCTATACTAGTGATCGATGATTAGCTGATCACTAAGTGATCCTGAACACCTACTTACGTCAGCCATAACCCCACCGTGTTCCCGTTCGAAGAGAGGTCTTCGAAGGGGACAGTCACAGTTACATACTCAGTTGGCAATTTTATTATATTATGTTCAAGTTATCCATAACCGGATGTTAACAAATATTCCAAGTTGCCACATAACCGCAGGCACGACTTTCCGAAAGATTAACCCTGCAGGGGTGCTCCAACTAGTCCATCACAAATGGTCACGGGCCGCAAAGTAATCCTCTATCACGAAACTCGTGATGTCGTCGAATTCCTTAGAGGAAAACCTCAACTCTGGGGAGAACCAAAGCTTCACTCGGATTCCTATACGCAAGATATATTGCTAATGTAAGACAAGACTAGCAGGACCTCCCGTCGTGTCGACAACCCCGATAAGAGCCACGTATCTCAGTCTCATGACACGACGGATGAGCTAGACATCGGGATGGCCAAACCTCTGGGTGACCAGTGGGGCCCCGGACATCGCTCAGGTGGGACCAACACTCATGAGGAGCACTGGCCTGGGTTGTTGATTAAAATCCTCGGGTAGCTATTCCCTATGCAGATTATTATTAAGTGATTAGCAAATTAACACCAATGTTGGGTCCTGCCGGACAAGTCTTAACACTACACGATTTATCAAGGGGGGTCCCCATAACAACCCCGAACGTGTTAGGAGTGATCAGTTATGGAATCAAACACCGGTAGCCGGTAACTATGGCTGTAATAACGGAACAAAGCACCCGGTAAAAGGCTAGGTCTTCCGTTATTTACCAAGTATATAGGTGCATTAATTAATTAACAGATTAATATAATGATATCAAACTCATGTTATCACATGAGACAATTGCACCTATAACTAGCAACGCTAACATTAGAAGCTTAGCAAAGCCTACTTAGCCATTCAAGATTTGCTAGGAAGGGATAAGTGTATGGGTTTCATGGAAATATCAGGAGGCAATTATTTCAGTGGTAGGCAGCAAGCATATGACAAAGAAACGTAATCTAGCATAACAAGTCTAGAGATGGAATCAAGGTCATATCATCTTGCCTATGATGTCCTCAGCTTGGAACTGCTCTTGTTCGTCCTGCACGTACTCTCCCAGATCCACGTACTCGTTCTCCAATCCCGGTGCTACCCAACATAAAAGTAGAATCCAATGAACAACAACACCTCAAGATGCAACAAGCACATGATGCATGAGATGAAAATGAACATGCATCTCTATCCTACTCACTTGCACATGCATGAGATGTAAATATAAGTTCCTGGACAGAACTGCACTCTAAGATATGTTGACATGCATGATGATGACATGATCAGATGCGTCACGTGAAAACGATGCAAAAACATATAAAGAACGTAACGATCGGAGCTACGGATCAACGGGAAACAACGAAACAAGAAATGACGTCCTACGTATCAAAATCATCACAACACACTCCAATGGCATACTTCTGGTACTCTCAGGTTTCCAAGACATAAAACAAACCAACATGGATGGGGTGGTGCAAGGAATATCAGCACACCATCATCTATGCACTCACAAGCATCAAAACATCAAAACTACACAATCTGCCATAAACATCATCATAGCAGCTTGAGGGCTACATGCAAAGCACCTACAACCACCCAAATATGACAAATAGGATATGTGGCAGAAGCTATCCAAGAGTACTTCAAGCACAAGCAAAAATATCACACAAAGGAGTTTCACACAGAAAGTTACACATCTGCTAACTTGGCCAAAAATATCAGTTTTCAGGGACTTTGTTAAAATTCCAGATTCTCACTAGCTGTTTATGCTCTGAAGCATTTTGACAGCACCCAAAAAAATATCTATAGGACTCCAAATGGAATGAAAATTTACAGAGAGCTAGACAAACACAAAAGCTACAACTTACCTGTTGATAGCAAAGGCTGATTCCCAACACATGGACCTCTACAAGCACAACAACAGGAGAAGAAAATATAAGCAGATTCTCAAACTTAGTGAAAATAATAGATTTTCACTAAACTGGAATTTCAGCCACACAGGGCCGGCCCTGGTGTATGGCCCCAGAGGCGACGGACTAGGGCCCAGGCGAGCAGGGTGGCCATGATGTAGCGTATATATATACATAGCCCAACAAAAATATAAGTAAAAGGAATTTTCAAAGGAAAGGAAACGAGATGCAAGGCAGCTAAGCGTCACACGACGTGACTCGCGTGACATATAAGGAATGGCTCCTCGTTCTTCTTCATCTCGTCGGTTCGTCTAATCATCTGCCTCCTCTCGTCGATCGCAAAACGTCGGCTCGCTTGTGGCTGCTGGGTTCCTGGCAACCTCGGCCGCCACCGCCGTTACGTGCAGTCCGGCAGCCCGGCCATCTGGCATCTGGCAAGGCGGAAGTACATATATGGTATGCATCCGGCAAGTCTGCAACCGAGCACCATAACAGCGAGTACGCATGCATCCATGTTCTTGATTCATTCCTCAAATCCAAATTTAACAATTTCAGTAGTTTATTTATTTTTTCTTATTTAGTACTCCCTCTGTCACATAATATAAAAGCATTTTTGATACTACACTATTGCAAAAAACACAATTACATTATGGGACGCAGAAAGTATGTACGTATTGAACTATTCATCCCTGATCTTTTTTCCAATTTAAGTATACACGAAGTTTTAAAATTTTAATAAATAATCTTCTAATTCAATCTTTCATAGTATGTATTCATATATTTTAATGTATAATTTTCTAATTTAGTTATTGTTGTCGATGAAGTCAGTTAGAATTTGATTATTATTGTTGTTGATGGAGTCGATCAAATTATTATAATTAAATTTTAAATTAAAGATGTGTAGTTATAAATTATGTTAATAAGTTATACATATTATTTTTTAGGAGTTTAGACATGTTTATGTATCATGCACATGCATACATACATACTCCCTCTATTCCTAAATATTTGTCTTTTTAAAGATTCAACTACGGACAATATACGGAGCAAAATGAATGGACTTACACTCTAAATTATGTCTATATACATCCGTATGTAGTCCGTAGAGAAATCTCAAGAAAGACAAATAT
Source organism: Hordeum vulgare subsp. vulgare (assembly GCF_904849725.1). NCBI lineage: Eukaryota > Viridiplantae > Streptophyta > Magnoliopsida > Poales > Poaceae > Hordeum > Hordeum vulgare. The sequence goes on along the minus strand of NC_058523.1, from coordinate 212,354,972 downwards.
TTAGGAACGAAGGGAGTATGATATTAGAACACATGGCCATGTTATCGAGTTCGCCTAGGGCCTTCCGAAACACAGGACCGGCCCTGTAGCCGCATGCCTACTTTGACTAGGCACAATTTGCACACATGAACTCCTAAGCATGAAACAAAACCAACATGCTATAGAGGGGGTCACCTTCTAATGACACAACAAGGAATCAACCTCTTGGGCTGACCACATCTCATGGAACCAAGCTCCAAACATAGAACAAATCTGAAATATGATATTCCCAGAAAGTGTTCCAAAGGCAAAACTGACTTCACCAATGGATTCCTGAGATGATTCTACCCCAAAAACATATATAATACATGGGCACTTGCATAGAACAAATGGGCACAAACTAGAAAAGAAAAGCTACATGGAATCACATATAGTGAATAGTGCATCATCACATGTGCTATTCACTAGAACAACATCTACACTAGCATATGCACACTCTCACAAGTCCAATGGTGACATGAGGGTTTAGACCTCATGCATGTGTGCCATAGCACATCACCATTCCCACTCAATACAACAAGCACAAGCAAAACAACACCTACATATGCTAATGAGGACACACACACTAGATGACACCACATCCTCTATACCCATACACATATAAAGATGCTCAAGTGCTCATCCAAGGCTGACCAAGCCTTGGTCATGTGTGGGTCACTACACACTTACCACACACTCATGACAAGAGCACCTACATAAACACAAGGTAGGTGAGGGGGGAAACCCACACACACACTCACATCACAACATGGTGCATGAGTTCATCACCATGCACATGGACACACATACTACACACATATATATCATGATATACATCTACACATGCGTAGGCTAGGTCAATTCTACACTTGCACACAAGGTCTGCACATACACAAACACCACACTAGACATGCCACAAGGCCTACACCATCATAACTACCACATACATGAAACTAACACATGCATATATGCACTCAATCTACACATGCTTATACAACTACCAAGCTAGCAAATACTAGCAACACATGTTGTTGGAGGCAAGCAGAAATACCCACATGAAGATCTAACACCCCACTTACATCTATGCAAGCATACAATGCAAAAACAGAAAAGAATGCAACAAAAATATAAAAGGTTTTGGGGGGGGATTGAACCCCAGAGCCCCTGATCCACCAACAGACAAGCCACCACTCTGCTAACAAGCACTAGCTCGACAGAGAAGGGGAGCCAAGCAATGGAAACTACCTCTGAACTGCTTTGCTACTGTGCCGAAATAATTGCAAAAAAGGGGGGTGGCACGTGCGAGACTCGAACCCACGACCTCACATCAACAGACACACGCTAAGACCACTACGCTACGCTACAGGATCTTGAGAGAGAGGAAGCATCCAACTAGGTAACACTACAAAGCAACATGGTCGCCCTGCTCTACTATGCACAGAGATGCCGGCGACAGAGACTTTCACCGGAGCGTGCTCTCTACTCTGTAGCTGCGCCAGAGAAGGGCTTCACCTGCGCTACTGTTACTACCGCGAGGGAAGTCGACATCCTGAACCGAACGAACCGAGCACACCACACAAGCACATTCATGGCCGTCCATTCTCTTCTTTGAACAGAGAAGCACGACGACGACTACTATGCAACATCTACCAAGGGGAAGGGAGGAGGAGAGCTAGCTCACCTAGGGGAAGGAGAAGGGGGCCGATCGGGAAGAAGAAGCCGCCTGGAGATGACGAGGACGCCCTGACGAAGTTGTCCTGCTGCGGACCAAAGCAGGGGTAGAAGACCGACGGGAACGCGCCGTTGGCGTGGAGCTGTCCGTCGGTGTGGTCGCTCCCCAACCTCAGTGACAGCGGGAATGGAGCGCGGGGTCCTGCCCGAGCCCGTGGACATGGAGGCCGTCGCCGGAGACGACGGGAGCAGGGTGGACGTCGGCGGTGCACTTCCGATCTCTCTATGCTACCTGCACTACAGAGACTTACCAGGGAGTAAGAAGGTGGAGGGAGATGGTGGCGGCGCTAGATGGGGAAAGGGAGGAACCCCAGGGAAAGTAGGCATGCATGCCGAGGCTATAAGAGGGCCTCGACGTCCGTGAGCCCTCATGGCGACTCGCTCTCTCTCTGTTGTCTGACGAGAAGTGAGAGCGGGGGGGGGGGGACGGCGTCAGGAAGAAGGCGGTCGCGCTCTTGGGCTGCCGAAGGAAAAGAGAGGAGGGGTGTTTGGGCCGCGCAGGGGGGAGGAAGCCCACCGTGGCGCCAAATAGGAGAGGAAGAGTCCTTGTGGCTTACTTATTTCAGCCAAGACCAGACAATGAAAATAATGCACAGTCTAATCAAACAATGCTAAAAATAAAGTAAAGGTACCCCTGCTCATAACAAAATATAACCTATTTAAGAAAAATAGAAAAGGAATTTTAGGAGCAACTAAATATTTACAAAATAGAATATGTTTGCTCTATTTTGTGAATATTTACACCTTTTAAACTTGGTTCAAAATAGCAACTTCATATCCTCACAATCACCAAAAAAATATACTAAATCTTGGACATTTTTAAAACAAGGATGGGACAAGTGAATATAGAGCTTAGGATAAAAGAGAGGGGGGAAGTTTTATAAACCCTAGAGCAGATCTCATGCTTCCTACTAACACATGCACACTCCACACATGCTAACACATCACATCACCACATCACATGGATCACACCAACACATGATCACAGGGCAACAAACACAAGACATGGAATGATATGGAATGCATGCTTGCAAAGGAAGAACAATGCAAGGTGACACATGAAATCATAACACATAGAATAGCTCTCATATCAATTACAAGGTGGACCCAAATAGAGAAGGTTCCAAATAGGGAAAGATACACTCTTGGGGCATTACATTGATGGTGGACACTGGAGACTTGGCTACATTATGAAGAATAAAGGGGTATTCCTCATTCATATTGTGTCAAGTCAAATCATTTGGATTATAGAGTTTCTATCTTATATCCAATGTGTCTCCTTATGGTAACCTAATTTAAATTTTTTAAATTGGTAGTTACTTGCCCCTTTGCATGTTGTGGTTTTGTAGCTTGCAAGTGCTTGTACATGTTGTGCTTCTATCTTCCATATCTTGAGTGATCAATTATGTGTATGTTGGTATGCACATCATGTACATGCGAGTCTTGTGTTGAGACTTTTTGCATCTTGTTTGCATCTTTGTTGGCTCTTTTGAGATATTAATGGATTATCCCATTTTGACGAAGTGATGTCCTTCGCGCACCTCACAATCCTATAAATGTGTATACATGAGGAATACCACTTAGTATTGATATTTCAAGATTATCTAGTCTCTATGTGGTATGTCTTACTCATGGTAAATTCAAATTCTAAATTGTCCATTAATTATCTCTTGTTGGTTTACATTTTCCACTTGTTAATAATGTTCAGTTATCACATTATGGGGGAGTAATATGCTATGTGCATATTACAAGCCTAAAAATGGGTATATTTGAGATATTGTCACTTAGTTTTCATATTGTAAATTATCTTGATCCTAGGTGGCATGTTAGCTCTACAAATGTCATTTGCTTGTGTTTTAGGAGTAAAAATAATGTTGTATATACATGAAATCTACCAATGGGAATTATTTCCAAATACTTCTTGTCCTTTGACAATTGGTATTCCCTTCATGTCGTAGAAATTGCTAATCATCTTTACATTGTATTTTGCGTATCGTTTGTCTACCTTGACTTTTGTGGATCTTTTTAAAAAAGCCTAGTGTTTCTATAGATATAGAGAAAGTGACGATCCGATCTTGTGCATTTTGTATTCAAATGTAAATTCTATATAATGCACATCTCTTGAGGGAGCTATCCTATTTTCTTAGAACACTCTTATTATGCATTCATCATAAAATATTTTTGATCGCCACCAAGTGTGTGTTTGTGGGAGGCAAGCCTTTCTCTTTATGGTGCTTTGTGCCATCATGAAAATTTGTTGAGGATTTGGTTTGTTTGGAACCTAGCTCTTTTTAGGGAACTTGATACATCTTGTTTGTTTTCCTTCAATTGGTATCTTGTTTCCTTCTATTTGGAATGTGTCACTGGATATCACGTTCATTGATGTATCTTTTAATTGGTATTCTTCAAATGATAATTTTCGTTTGGTATCTTATTCTCACTTGATACCTTGTCTTTTGGTATCTTATCAACTATGTGTTGATTTGATTCTTCAAACCCTTGAGCATGCATATTTACTATATGTACCTTCTTTGGTATGCTTTCTTTCTTTGACCCAATATATAGAGGAAACTCCACCATGCCATAAACTGGCTAAAGTGTGCATGAAATTAAATTTCATATCTATATGCACATATTTATGTGGAGTTTGTCCTATGTATTGTTGGTTCTCTAACTCCTTGGTCCCAATGAGTTTGGGCACAATTTTGTTTGTGTTGTTGTTCTAGGAACAATTGGATATGCATAGGATGCTCGTCTCACTTACAAGGAAGGTGTTGAGACCACGTGCTTATTGGATCCAAGTTAGGACGATCGACGAACAATTATCTGCTACACCAATCCAATGCTATCTCGGTAACAAGTATCTACGTCATGCATACATTTATTGCATACAACCTTTCGTAGGCTACATCATGGCATGAATTTGTTGATTCATTCTTGTGGTACTTATTTCCTTTCTCAAAGCATCCCAACAATGATGTCTTATTGCTAGTTGTGATGTCTTTGATGTTTGTGAGTTGGAAGTTCATTTATGTACAATAATAAAATATTAGGCCATGTGCTATGCTTTCAAGCAAAGATCTTATTGGTAATATATATGACTTCCTTTCGTTCCTTCTTGTAACTATTTCGTCTGTACATCCTTGTTTGTGGATATATATCATCATGATTGTCTTCTACCTAGAATCTTTTACACATGAGAGAATTTACATCTCTAGTTGATATCCTCGTTTCTTTCACGTCCGCCATTGCATTTCCTTGTTAAAATTTTGGTGCTTTCATGAAAGATTTGTCTTGAGTGCGTATCTTATATCCTTGCATCTTGATGCACTCTTTGGTGATGAAGGTTACTTCTTCTCATGCTTGTCTTGACGAGGGTTTTCCATTTTGATTGGTATCCCTCCTCTTGACAAGGCTATTATTTCCTATCATCACCATCGGTTTTCACAATCTTTGGTTTTAAATTTGTATATTCGTAAGCTTGTGAACCCATTTTCTAGTGTGTGTGTGTCTTGGGGGGGGGGGAGGATATGTCTTGCACTTTGTGGCTCATTTCATCAAGACTATGTTGATGCTTAAGGCTCATCCTTATATTAGTCTTCTTAAAGTGCTTTGCCATGACTCACACACATAATTTTGGCTGAGCCTATTCTTAAGTTGCTTCTTTTACATGTTTCTCCATATGTTTGGTGCAAGTGCTATGCTTATTGTCTTATCTACTTGCTTGCACTTGTTGTGTGTTTTTATTGAATTTGGGGGACTAATGATCCTATTTTTTGCACTTGTATCAAATAGAAAAAATCTTAATAGTTCACAAATCATGGAGAGCTTCTCTAGTTTCGATAAAACACTCCTTTGCTCATATCATAATATCTTTTATTCATGTAGCTCGTAGGACCATGTGATTGATTGTTTCTATTGGTATCTTTCGATTGCTTGCTTCACTCTTCGGTATGTCTCTGTGACATATCATCCTTTTTGCAATCCTTGGATCCTCAATATAGGTTGTGTTCCTCCAACTATTTATCATTGGATATGTGTATTTCATTGCACTCATATTTTGAGAAATACACACTTTTTGGAGGAACACCTATTATATTGGCTTTCTAAGCTTTTCGTCCATTTTGGCAATCAATGCCAATCGGGAGAAGTGTAGAGAGTTTAATTTGGGTATGTTAAGAGAGTTTTTCTTTTGTTGCTTTGCATCTCAAACCCATGGATTATTGCTTTTCATGCATGTGCTTGGTTATGCTTATTTACTTATATAAACTCTCTTGAAAGTGATTTTCATCCATTACCAAAACGCGGGAGATTGTTAGAGCATATTTCTCCATATGTGGTTTTGGTAACTGATGACAATCCCTATGGACTAATGGTTGCCTTGAGTTATATTCGAAGGATTTGTCCACAGGTACTTCTTGAACTCCATCTCTTGGTTTCAAGGAGTTTATATGATGACCAAAGTGGTATTCAAGGTTTTATCCGAAGATTGGTCATAAAGACACAAGGTTGATCAAGACTAAATCAAAGAGTGAATCAAGTTGATCAACACACAAAGTGTACAAGATGTATTGAGAGGGATCAAGTGATCTCATGGTATGGTAATCATTGTCCATTACGCTTTGTGTAGTAACCCATGCTCTACGTGAGAGTTCTATGTAGGGTTAGGTATATTTCCATGGGCTTGCATCAAGAAGAAGATCTAATATGACCCATGGAGGATGACATCAAGTGGTGATCATCATCAAGATTGTAGCGTGCAAGTTCAAGTGGAGCATCATGAATAGATCATGCTTGAAGGTTGTCGTCCATTGTGGGTGCAATGGACTTGTGAAGATGTGCTCAAGAGTGGCTCACCAATAGTGGAGTAGGGGGGAGCAACCTACTAGTCTTCATCAAGCCGGCGCAATCGAGAAAGCTGGTCCATCTTGAGGAGGACTACATCAACATCATCTAGCTCAAGCGGACTATGCGCAAGGCAAAGGTTTGTCCTTGATAGTTTTTCTTTTTTATTGGTCTCACTGTGTTAGTTGGGACACCAGGCTATATGATAGATTGTCGTACTATCAAGGAGAGCTCTCAATTGAGTAGCTTGATCATATCGTTCGTTGAGAGATCAAAATATTGCATTCTTGGCATCATCATCTTTCTTGGTTCTTGGTTGGCTTTTCTCTATGTGGGTTCTTGAGCTTAAGGTCATCTTCATAACAAGCTCGAGTTCATCGAAAATGGAGTTCATGTGCATCCTCTATGATGTTTTCAATGTTTGAGTTTTTTCGGTTCTTCATTCATACACGACTGGGGCAACCTTGTCACCCCATAGAGCCATGCCTCCCAAATTGGGCTCGACACCACACAGAGCCAAATTGTAGAACTCGTCGAACTCGAGAGGATCGTGCAAGGCAAGGGCCAGCTGCAAGTCTTCCTTCAAACCACCTCGAAACTGATAGATCTTGCTCTTCTGATCTGGAATGTCCTGTTTAGCATAACGAGCCAGCTCCTAGAACTCTACATTGTACTTGTACACAGATGAACTTCCTTGCTTCAAGCGCCTGAATTTCTCACGCATCTCTTCCACAAAACTTGTTGGAATATATTGATCCCTGAAATCCCTGCAGAAATCATCCCAGTTGATCACTTTGTAGCCTCTGAAATCCTTCAACTGCTGCCACCATTCTGTTGCCTGCCCCTTGAGCTGAAATGTTGCAAACTTGACAAAGTCCTCTCGTCATACATTACTGCACTCGAAATGCTTGTTCATGTCACGAATCTAGTCATCTGCATTGAATGGCTGGTTACGGGAGGTGAAGGACTTCGCGTGGTTCATTGGAAATTGATTCAGAGATGCAAACTGATGTCCACCATTGTTGAAATTACCCTGATGCCCTTGGTTCCTCTCTTGCAACAATTGGAGCAACATGTGAGTGTTTGCATTGGTTATCGCCATCACAGCCTGCTATGCCTCTTAAGGAGGAGGTGGTGGCGGAGGGTGTGGTGGAGGGTTAGCACTCTCACGACCCGGTTCTGGCGAGTTGGAGGAGCCATCCTAGAGATGGACACCAACATTAGACCAGAGATGAAAAATTCAAAGAGTAAGCTGATCCAATGGACATAAATATCTGAACAAGAATTCTTAACAAAAGCCACTTGTAAATGCCAAGTATGAGCTAGGATTGCTCGAAACAAATGTATATTCCCAACATACATCTGATGAGAGAATTTCTAAGTTGCTAATGGAATTCCCGCCTAAGAACTTCCAAAATTTCTGGTCATGCAATCCGGTCCACGAATAGAAGGAGTAATATATCACTCAGCTCCTAGCATCTAACCCGTTCAGTGTATCACATCCGTCAATATGTAACCAGAATCTCGGAACCTCATCTATCTTAGACCCTTGTAATCACAACGATACTAAGTATGGCGGTACCCCCGAACTCTCTGCACCAGTACTGGGGATTTCGGGCCTATCGTGCCACTACTAGTATTGAAGCAATTTTGAACATCCTCCATCTTGAGATACTAGGAAATCTGAATGATAATGATGTGCTCAAGAAACTCGTGGAGCTCAACTCCTTGGAATAAAATCAATACAGCAGGAGGCACCAAGGCAGAACTCCATCACATCGGTATCATATAGATTCCAGAATATGCGCGTGATCCTAAAAAAATTGAGCGAGAAGAGGAGTAGAATTAAAATTTCCTAAGTCGTGAACCACACTAGAGCATAGAAGAGGAGAAAAAAGAAACCTACTCTCCGATATAAGAAAGACTCAAAATAGTTTTCACTAGACTCTACTCGGCCAAGTTCGATCAATCGAAGGTTCATATGGTCGTAAGGCTCTGATAACCAACTTGTAACGACTAGGATGCGACACTTTCCTTATTTGAGGCGAGGCCTCAAAAGGGGAAAGAGGCGCATTTGAGCGTTTCGCAAGCAGGCTAATATCCCAATACATAATGGATGGAAGAGTAATAAGATTTGGCTTACACTCGCCACAAGGTAAATTACACAGTCACACAGTCATACATTATTCAAATGGGGAAAACTGGGTCCGACTACGAACAAGATAAACGACAAATGCCCATGCTATCCCGCCTTGCTAGCCCCACGATCACGACCAAGTGCCTCTAAAACTCGGGATACGTCACGTACATCCGGCGATTGTCCTCGTCAAACTCCCACTTGAGCTCTGTAGCGTCGAATGAACCTACCTCTACTTTACCCGTACCTGCGGGTGGTTGTAGTATGCTGTGAGCCACAGGGACTCAGCAATCTCATGACCTTGCTACATAACCGCGGGCATGACTTTCCAAAAGATTTAACCTTGGAGGGGTGCTCCAACTAATCCATCACAAACTACCACATGCTGCATAGTAATCTTCGACCACGAAACTCGTGATTTTGTCAGATTCCTTAGAGGAAACCCTTAACTCTGAGAAGACCCAAAGTCTCACCGTAATCCCAATGTGCAAGATATATCTCTAATGTAAGACAAGTCCATCAAGACCACCCGGTGTGTCGACGAACCAGATAGGAGTCGTGTATCTCGTTCTTAGGTCACAACCATCTATGCATAGTGGACGATAGACAAACGACTCGAGTTTCCCCGAGGTCCCACCGCCGACTGCTAGGTGGGTGTACCAACACTCATGAGGAGCACTGCCCTAGGGGTTGATTAGCTTCCTCAGGGTAGCTATTCCCTATGATTTTTATTAACTTATTAGAAAATTTAAAACCAAAGTTGGGTATTGCCAGACACGCCTTAGACTAAACGATTTACCAAGGGGTTAGGAGTGCTTCATTATGGAATAAAACACCGATAGCCGAAACTAAGGCGGCAACACCGGATGAAATCACCCGACAAAAGGCCAGGCCTTCCGCTCTTTACCTAGTATATAGGTGCATTTATTAAATAGCATTAAGGAAGATAATAATCAAATTACCCATGTTAGCACATGGACCAGCTTGAACCTGCAACTAGCAACACTAAGATTAATAGTTGAGCAGCCTAACTTAGCCAAACAATATTTGCCAGGAGGGGAGGTGTTTGAGGTTTCAAGGAAATGTTTGATGGCATATATATCATGTGGTAGGCAGAGGATATATAACGATGGTATCGAATCAACTAAGCATAAGAAATCTAGAAACGGTGTCAAGGTCACGATCATCTTGCGTGAGAATTCTTCAGAGTGGAACTGTTCCTGATCGTCCTGAACGAACTCACCGGACTCCACGAACTCGTTTTCGAACCCAGTAGCTACCCAAAGAAACAAACAACAAATAAACTCCAACAATTGATAATGCAACAATCAATATGATGCACGTATGCACAACCTCTGAATATGCACACAAACAATCCTACACAGATAACAAAGTGCCACCTCATCACAAAATGACACTTTTGTAGAACTACTCAAATCAGGAATCCAGTGGCACCATTGGATTCTTGGGGTTTTTCTACCCCAAATCCATGTATCATACTGTTATATATATGCATGTAGAAAAAGACCACAAAACAACACATAAATTCTACACGGGATCAAAACTACTAATGTCAAGAACATGAGTTGTTCTTGAACTTGCCATATCTGGTATATACCAGATTAGGCAATTCCACTTCTGGCTACTAACAAAATGGAATTAACACACAAACAGGTAAAAAAACAAAACAACACACTATTGACAGGGGGTCCACTGGTCATATACACCAGGGCCCCTAGAGTATGACATGAGGGCCCTACACCCCACACACAATAATGCATGCAGAAAAATAAAAGGGGCCTCGTGGGGGATCGAACCCACCACATCACCCCCACACACAACATACTCCACCACTCGGCTACTACGGGTTAGCTGCACAACAAAGGGGGTTAAATGCACATAAGCACACTCTGCAGGTATAACTCGAGGTAATGAAACTAGGGAAAAAGGGGCACCACGAGGGGACTCAAACCCAAGACCCGCACGCATGGCACAACTCTGTTGCCACTGTGCTATCAAGGTGTTGCTGCTCTAACAAAGGCAACATGCAAGGTAAGTATGCTCTGTTAGCTAAACTACCACGTGAAGAAAGTGCCGAAGCTAAAAAGGGGGCGCACGGTCTCAAACCCGCGACCTCAGGTCACACACGCAACGCTCAAACCAGTCGGCCGAGGAGGGGGAATCTGCTCAACAAGAGGTTCCACTCGAGATGACTAAACAACACACGTCTTCCCTGTTATAACAGAGGAACGCTGGCCAAATGCTACCGGTGCACACACAACATGCTGCATGCATGGCACACCATAGGGAAAATCGCTCGCTGGGGGACAGCACGCTCGAACTAGCTGTGCTGCCGTGATCTGCTGCTACAAGCTGCTACTGCTACTATAGGCTGATGTTGCCTCCCTACAGAGCCACACGACAAGGAAACACGCTGGCGACGCGGCTACATGAGGCTACGAACAACGAGGGGAGGGAACGATGTTGCGGCTGCTCACCTAGGGGCGATGACGAAGAACCGACACAGGAGAGGAGGGAGGCATCGACGTCAAGGTGCGGGAGGAGCTCGTCGGATGTCGAGGAAGGAGCAGGCCGTCGTGGACGTCGGGGAAGGAGTCCCTGCGCCCGATCTCTATGAAAATGGAACCGCGCTGGGGTCCTCTTGCTCTTGGCAGGCTAGGGGAGGAGGCGAGGCCAACACTACGCCGGCGTCGAGCTTGAGCCGAAGCTGATCATGGCGACGACGGTGCTCTGCTTCGTCCCTGACGGTGCGAGAGGGGAAGAGAGGGGGAGAAGAGAGAGGGCTAGGGCTGGAGAGGAAGGAGGAGAGCTACATAGACTGAACCACGAGGCATGGGGTCGTCGATCACACGGGAAAGGAGGATCGGTGGGTCTCCCTAGCGCCGTACACAATGACGACAGTGAGGAGGGAGAGGATCGCTGGTTGGCCCGTGGGCCGAAACATAACACAATGGATCTGCTCTATCTCTTTGTGGCTGAAAATAAAAATTAGCAGCTGTTTTAGAAATAATGCCACAGGAAAAAGAAAAGGAATTAAACAAAAATAAAAAATACTTTTGGGCTGCTAAAAACATGCTCCAATTTATAAAACAAAATTGGGCATTGACGAATAGTAAAATTTAAATGCCTTTTATTTAAATAACACCAAAGGGGTTGCCTCCACAATTTACAAGAAGTATTTTAGAAAAGGAAGAACTTTTTTAATGGGCCAAAACAACAACTTTTAAACTGCCTAGAAATAAATGGGAAGAAGGAGTTTTAAAACCATGGTGCAACAAAAGGGTTTTGGAGCTAAATCTTGTTGCACAAAATCACCCTACCATCACATGCCACTCTCACCCATGCACTCCACTCAAACACCAAGGTGCAAGGCAAGCAACCAAGACAAAGATAAAAGATGTTATGCATGATGCAATGATGCACTTGAAATGAAGATACCTTCAACTCAAACCACTTGAACATCATAACAATGTTTCCATACAGGGGATGAAATTACAAGAGGGGGAAGGAATGCATTGGGGCTGTCACAACTCTCCCACACTACAAGAGGATCTCGACCCGAGATCTAGGAATGGAAGAACTCTGGGAATTCGGAACGGAGGTGGTACTCGTGTTCCCAAGTGGCTTCTTTGTCTGAATAATGTGACCATTGCACTTTGAGGAAATTGATTTACTTATTGTGGGTCTTGCGCTCAGTCTCTTTAAGAATTGCTATAGGATGCTCATGGTAGGATAGGTCGGGCTGGAGGTCGATATCCTGGAGATCAACTGTGCGCTTGGGAGTCTTGAAGCATCTCCAAAGCTGAGAGACGTGGAACACATCGTGCACATTAGGGAAGTTGGATGGAAGCTCTAACTGATATGCAAGATTACCTCTCCTACCAACAACTTTGAAAGGACCAACAAAGTGAGGAGCTAGCTTTCTGTTGATGCCGAAGCACTGAGTGCCCTTCATGGGAGACACTTTCAGATAAACAAAATCATCAAGCTGAAAATTCATGTCATGATGCTTGCTATCGTAGTAGCTCTTCTGACGGGACTGAGCTGCTTTGAGATTATCCCGAATGAAACGTCACATTTCTTCTTCTTCAACAATCATGTCATTCCCAAGAATCTGACGCTCACTAGTCTGAGACCAATTGAGCGGGGTACGACACGTCCTGCCATATAGAACCTCGAATGAAGCCTTGCCTGAGCTTGCCTAAAAGCTGTTGTTGTGTGAGAACTAGGCGAATGGAAGGAAGTTTTCCCACTTCATACCAAAGGAAATCACACATGCTCTCAGCATATCTTCAAGGATTGTATTGACTCTCTCAACTTCACCACTTGTCTAAGGATGGAAAGTTGTACTGAAACGGATCTTAGTACGCATTGCATTCTGAAAGGAATCCCAGAACTTGGAAGTGAAGATGCTTCCACGATCTAAAGAAATGAGCATAGGAACACCATGCAACGAGACTATCCTTCACGTAAACAACTCTACAAGCTGAGCTGCCAAGATAGACTCTTTGACTGGGAGGAAATGAGCGACTTTGGTCAACTTGTCGATGACGATGAAGATGGCATCGTTGCCTCTCTTGGACTTCGGAAACCCAGTGACAAAATCCATTTCCACCTGATCGAATTTCCACTTGGGTATAGGCAAGGGATGAAGAAGGCCCGCTGGACGTTGATGCTCCGCCTTCACTCTATGAAACACATCACACTCGTTCACAAACTGTGCAATTACATGTTTCATGCGATTCCACCAGAAGGTCTGCTTCAGATCTTGATACGTTTTGGAGCTTCCTCGATGTATCGAGATGAGGGAATTACGGGCTTCATCCATGATAACTTTCCTGAGCTCTCCTTTCAGAATGACAAGGCGGACCTCGAAGAACAAAGTATCTTTGTATCAACACGGAAGCACTTATATTTAGGAATGCTCTTTGCCAAGCCAATCTGAACTTTCTTCACCATCACATAAAGAAGTTGAGCTTGTCGGACTTGGTCTTCCAAGGTAGGAGAAATCTGGAGATTAGCAAGAAATCCCTGAGGTACTATCTGAAGGTTGAGCTTCCTGAAAGATTCATAGAGATCCGGCTCGAGAGGCTTCAGGATGAGACTGTTGCAGTAAGCTTTCCTGCTCAAAGCATCTGCAATGACATTTTCTTTTCCTAGAGTGAAGTAAATGCTCAACTTATAATCTTGGATCATTTCTAACAAACGAGTTTGCCGAAGATTGAGACTAGGTTGGGTGAAGATGTATTTGAGACTCTTATGATCGGTGTAGACTTCAACCTGTCTGCCCAACAAGAGGTGTCTCCAAGTCATCGAAGCATGGACCACTGCCGCCAACTCAAGATCATGAGTGGTGTAGTTCTACTCACTTGGCTTCAACTGCCTCGAGGTATAAGCTACTAGTTTCTTCTCTTGCATCATGTACTACACCAAGACGTTGGAGAGAGGCATCAAAAAATACTTGATAAGGCTTGGAATCATCAGGAGGAGTCAAGACTGGAGTTGAAGTGAGCTTCTCTTTGACGGTATCGAAAGCCAATTGACACTCTAGAGAATAGACAAACTTCACACCCTTCTGAAGAAGGTTGGACAGAGGCTTAGCAATCTTGGAGAAGTTCTCAACTAACCTTCTGCAATAGCTTGCAAGCCCGAGAAAGCTTCGAAGCTGCTTCACATTCTGAGGAGGTTCCCACTCAACAATGGCCTTCACCTTAGTAGGATCAACTTTGATGCCCTCGGCGGTGATGATGTGCCCAAGGTACACAACTTCCTTCAACCAGAATTCACATTTGGAAAACTTAGCATAGAACTTATTCTCTCTTAGATTATCAAGCACAAGTCAGAGATGTTCTTCATGCTCTTCCTCGGTTTCAGAAAAGACCAGAATGTCATCAAGATACACCAAGACAAATTCATTCTTGAATGGGGAGAAGATATAATTCATCATCCGAGAGAAGGTCCGAGGAGCATCGGCGAGACCAAAAGACATCAGTGTGTACTCATAAGAGCCAAAGCTTGTCCTGAAAACAGTCTTTGGAATATCTTCTTCGCAAATGCGGATCTGATGATAGCCCATTCGGAGATCAAGCTTAGAGAAAATCTTGGCCCCTTTCAATTGCTCAAACAATTCATTGATGTTGGGAAGTGGATACTTATTTCTGATTGTCTTCTTATTCAATGGGTGGTAATCGATACAACGTCGGTCTGTGCCATCGTTGTTCTTGAAAAACAGAACACCACACCCCAAGGAGATGAACTTGGTCTGATCAAACCCAGACGTTCTTTCTCATCAAGCTGCTTCTTCAACTCTTTCAGCTCTTCGGGACCAAGTTTATACGGACGCTTGCAGACCGGTTCAGTTCCAGGTTCAAGTTTAATTACAAACTCAACTGGCCAGTGTGGAGGCATTCCTGGCAATTCTTCTGGAAAGACATCTTCATATTAACAGACCACTGGAACTTGAGAAACGAGAGAGATTTTACCCTTCTCATTGAGGGAAACGAGACGGATCGTGTCATCACGAGCAGTGAAAATAATCATGTCCTCCGAAGGATGAGTCAACTTGACTTCTTTTGCTTCACAATCAATATACGCCTTGTTCGTCGCCAACCAATCCATCCTAAGGATCAGATCAATATTAGACTAGCCAAGGATAATTGTGGAAGCCAGGAAGGAATAGCTGCCCATTTTGACAGACATCAGGAATCACCATGCTAGAATTCATGATCTTACCGGGAGACACGACTGACAGAGGCTTAAGCAAGTCATGAGTTAAGAACCCATGCTTAAATGAGAAAGGACTTGAAATGAATGAATGTGATGCACCAGAGTCAAATAAAACTTTTGCTGGAATATCATTAACTCGGAGATTACCCATGATCACATCTGAGGAGTTCTCTGCTCCAGCTGCATTCACCATGTTTACCCTTGCATACTTGGGGTTATGCTTCACCATTGCATTGCTTGGAGGCCTAATTGGAGGAGGAGGCGGGAGACACTTCTGGGTGGTGCACTTGTTAGAGTAATGACCCTTCTGACCACAGTTGTGACAAGTCACCTCTGACAGCGGACGAAATTGCACTTGAGGATTTCCTTGCTTCTGTTGCTGAAATCTCTGTTGGAAAGCTAGGTTGGGTGGGTGGGAACAACCACGACCACCACACTGCTTGAACTGCTGAGGTTGCCGAGGAGGAGGAGATACCCAATATTTCTGTTGTTTCCGAACCACCTGAGTTGAGGACGAGGAACTGGAATCTCTAAAATGCTTCCTTGAGTTCTCGACTTTGAGCAAAGCCGACTCAACCCTCAGAGCAAAATTGTAGAACTGGTCGAACCCAAGAGGATCATGCAAGGCAAGGGCCAGCTGCAACTCTTCCTTCAAACCACCTCGGAACTGATAAATCTTGCTCTTTTGATCTGGAATGTCCTGCTTAGCATAACGAGCTAGCTCGTGGAACTCCACATTGTACTTGTACACACACGAACTTCCTTGCTTCAAGCGCCTAAATTTCTCGCGCAACTCTTCCACAGAACTGGCTGGAATATAGTGATCCCAAAAATCCCTGCAGAAATCATCTCAGCTGATCAATCTGTTGCCTCTGGAATCCTTCAATTGCTGCCACCATTCTGCTACCTGCCCCTTGAGCTGAAATGTTGCAAACTTGAAAAAGTCCTCTGGTCATACATTACTGCAGTCGAAGTGCTTGTTCATGACTCGAATCCTGTCATCCGCATCGAATGGGTGGTCATAGGAGGTGAAGGACTTCGGCTGGTTCGCGAGGAATTGATTCAGAGATGCAAACTGTTGTCCAGCATTGTTGATATTACCCTCATGCCCTTGGTTCCTTTCTTGCAACAAGTGGAGCAACATGTGAGTGTTTGCATTGGTTGCCTCCATCACAGCTTGCCATGGCTCTTGAGGAGGAGGCGGTGGCGGAGGGGGTGGTGGAGGGTCAGCACACCCATGACCCGGATTCTGGCGAGTTGGAGGAGCCATCCTGGAGACGGACAACAATGTTAGACCAGAAATGAAAAATTCAAAGAGTAAGCTGATTGAATGGACAGAAATATATGAACAAGAATTCTTAGCAAATGCACTCACACTATAATTAGTTCGAATGCTTCCTCAAAATAACTGTCAATACCATCTTATTCAAAGCCACTTGTAAATGCCAAGTATGAGCTAGGATTGCTTGGAACAAATGTATATTCCCAACATACATCTGATGAGAGAATTTGTAAGTTGCTAATGGAATTCCCGCCTAAGAACTTCCAAAATTTCTGGTCATGCAATCTGGTCCACGAATACAAGGAGTAATATATCACTCTAATCCTAGCATCTAACCCGTCTAGTGTATCACACCCGTCAACACATAACCAGAATCTCGGAACCTCATCTATCTCAGACCCTTGTAATCACAATGATACTCAGTATGTCGCTCCACTACTAGTATTGAAGCAATTTCGAACATACTTGGTCCTGATATACTATGAAATCTGAATGATAACGATGTGCTCAAGAATCCCCTGTTTCTCAACTCCCCGGAATAAAATCAACATAGCAGGAGGCACCAAGACAGAACTACGTTACATCCGTATCATATAGATTCCAAAATATCCGCGTGATCCTTAAAAAAATTTGAGCAAGAAGAGGAGTAGAATAAAAATTTCCTAAGTCGTGAACCTCACTAGAAAAAAGAAACCTACTCTCCGATAGAACTAAGACTCAAAATAGTTTTCACTAGACTCAACTCGGCCAAGTTCGATCAATCAAAGGCTCCTATGGTCGTAAGGCTCTAATTACCAACTTGTAATGACTAAGATATGACACTTTCCTTATTTGGGGGCGAGGCCTCAAAAAGGGAAAGAGGCGCATTTGAGCATTTCGCAAGCAGGATAACATCGCAATACATAATGGATGAGAGATTAATCAGATTTGGCTTACACTCGCCACAAGCAAAATTGCAGAGTCACATAGTCCTACATTATTCAAATGGGGGAAAACAGCGTCCGACTACGGACAAGATAAACGACAAAAGCCTATGCTATGCTACCTTGCCAGGCCCACGATCACGACCAAGTGCCTCTAATCCTCGGGATACGTCACGTACATCCGGCAGCTGTCCTCGTCAAACTCCCACTTGAGCTCTGTAGCGTCGAATGAACCTGCCCCTGCTTGACTTGTACTTGTGGGTGGTTGTAGTATATTGTGAGCCACGGGGACTCAACAATCTCATGAACTTGGTAAAAAGTCTAACTAAGTTAATAGGTGATGTTGGGGTATGTGTTGAGTTTATAGCAACCTAAGCATATATGCTGGCTAACTTACGAAGAACAGAAATAAGTTATGGTGGTCTACGTAAGACGAACAAGATCTTAGCATGACCACATAGATAACAAAGTGCCACCTCATCACAAAATGACACTTTTGTAGAACTGCTCAAATCTGGAATCTTGTGCCACCATTGGATTCCTGGGGTTTTTCTACCCCAAATCCATATATCATACTGCTACATATGTGATACGTATCCATCGTATGTACTTTTCCAAACTATTTTGCCCTTGTTTTGGACTCTAATTTGCATGATTTCAATGGAACTAACTTGGACTGACGCTGTTTTCAGCAGAATTGCCTTGGTGTTGTTTTTGTGCAGAAATCAAAGTTCTCCAAACGTCCTAAAAATTTACGGGGAGCATTTTTGGAAAATATCAAAGTTCTCCAAACGTCCACCTGAGGGCATGGGCCCGTGGGCCACAAGCCCTGCCTCCGCCACCCCCTGGTGGCAGTGGGCAAGCTTGTGGGGCCCACACAGCTCTGCCGCCCCCAATCTCAGGTCTATAAGTTCACTTTCGTCCCAGAAAAAATAAAAAGAGAAGATTTCATCGCGTTTGCGATACGGAGGCGCCACCACAACCCGTTCTTCATCTGCAGGGCAGATCTGGAGTCCGTCTTGGGCTCCGGAGAGGGAAAATCATCGCCATCGTCATCATCAACCTTCTTCCCTTTCCAATTCCATGAAGCTCTTCGTCGTTCGTGACAAATCTATTCGTAGGCTCGGTGGGCGGTGATGAGTAGGATGAGATCTATCATGTAATCGAATTAGTTTTGATGGGGATTGATCCCTAGTATCCACTATGTTCTGAGATTGATGTTGCTACTACTTTGCCATGCTTAATGCTTGTCACTAGGGCCCGAGTGCCATGATTTCAGATATGAAATTATTATGTTGTCACCAATATATGTGTGTTTTAGGTCCGATCTTGCAAGTTGTAGTTACCTACTCTGTGTTATGATCCGGCAACCCCGGAGTGAAAATAACGGGAACCACTCCCGGTGATGACCATAGTTTGAGGAGTTCATGTGTTCACCAAGTGCTAATGCATTGGTCCGGTTCTTTATTAAAAGGAGAACCTCAATATCCCGTAGTTTCCTTTTGGATCCCGCTGCCACGGGAGGGATGGACAATAGATGTCATGCAAGTTCTTTTCCCTAAGCACGTATGATGACACACGGAATGCATGCCTACATCACATTGACGAACGGGAGCTAGCCACATATCTCTCCATGTTATGATTGTTGCATGATGAATATCATCCAAACAAATCACCGACCCATTGCCTACGAGTTTGTCCTACTGCTTCTGTTACTTGTCTTGCTCTGCTGCTGTTACTTGTTTTGCTCTACTGCTACTGTTGCTACTACTGTCGCTTGCTACTGTTGCTACTTGCTACTGCTGTCACTACTGCTGTTCCTTGCCACTGCCGTTACTCGCTACTTTGTGGTTACTACTTTGCTTGCCGATACTAATCTTTCAGGTGTGGTTGAAGATGATAAATTCAGCTGCTAATACTCGAGAGTATCCTCTCACCTCCTATCTGGCGAATCAACAAATTTGGGTCGAATACTCTACCCTCGAAAACTGCTACGATCCCACGCGCTGGTGGGCGGTCAACAACATTCTTCTAGTTTCGATTGCTGGAGAGTGCTAGCAGCATTCTTCTGGTGCCGTTGCAAGGGAAGGTCTGCTGTTACGGACTCAATATGCATGAAGAAAAACACCACAAAACACCACAGAAATTCTACACACGATCAAAACTACTTATGTCAAGAAGAGGAGCTGTTCTTGAACGTGCCATATCTGGTATATACCAGATTAGGCAATTCCACTTCTGGCTATTCCAAAAATGGAATTTACACAACAAAAAGATAAAAAAAACCAACACCCTATTGACACGGGGCCCACTAGTCATATGCACCAGGGCCCCTAGAGTATGACATGTGGGCCCTACACCCCACACACAGTAATGCACACAGAAAAATAAAAGGGGCCAAGTGGGGGATCGAACCCACCACCTCACCCACCCACACAATATACTCCACCACTCGGCTACTGCAGGTTAGCTGGACAACATAGGGGGTTAAATTAAGATAAGAAGGCTCTGCACGTATAAGTCCACGTAATAAAACCAGGGAAAAGGGGGGCCGCTACGAGGGGACTCGAACCCAAGACCCGCGAGCACGGCATAACTCTGTTGCCACTGCGCTATTGAGGTGTTGCTGCTCTAACAGAGGCAACATGCAAAGTGAGTCTGCTCTGTTAGCTCAACTACCACGCGAAGAAAATGCCGAAGCTAAAAAGGGGGCGCTCGGTCTCGAACTCCCGACCTCAGGTCACACGCGCAACGCTCGAACCAGTTGGCCTAGGAGGGGGAATCTGCTTAACAAGAGGTTCCACTCCACATGACTAAACACCAGGCATTCTCCGTGCTATAACAGAGGAACACCGGCGACGTGCTGCCGGTGCACACACAACACGCTGCATGAACTACACACCATAGGGAAAAACACTGACGGGGGGGGGGGGGGGGGGGGGGTGGGACTGCGCGCTCGAACCAACTCCGTTGTCGTGATCTGGTGCTACATGCTGGTGTCGCTCTACAGAGCCGCGCGACAAGGCAACGCGCTGGCGATGCGGCCATGCGAGGCTACAGATAGCGAGGGGAGAGAACGAGGCTTCAACTGCTCACCTAGTGGCGGTGACGAAGAACCGGTGCAAGAGAGAAGGGATGCGTCAACATCGAGATGCGGGAGGAGCTCGCTGGAGGTCGAGGAAGGAGCCGACGATCGTGGACGTCGGGGAAGGAGTCCCTGCGCCCGATCTCTGTGAAAATTGAACTTCGTCGGTGTCCTCTTTCTCCTGGTAGGGTAGGGGAGGAGGCGTGGCCGACGCTAAGCCGGCATCGAGCTTGAGCCAGAGCTGATCATGGTGACGGCGGCGCTCTGCTTCGTCCCTGATGGTGCGAGAGGGGAAGAGAGCGGGATAAGAGACAGGGCTAGGGTTGGAGAGGAAGGAGGAGGGCTGAATAGACCAAACCCCGAGGTATGGGGCCATCGATCACAGGGGAAAGGAGGATTGGTGGCTCTCCCTGGCGTCGTACAGAGTGATGGCAGCAAGGAGGGAGAGGATCGCGGGCTGGGCCCTGGGCCGAAACTTAACGCAATGGGCCTGCTCTCTCTCTTTGGCTGCAAATAAAAATTATAAGCTATTTTAGAAATAAGGCGAGAGGCAAAAGAAAAGGAATTAAACAAAAATAAAAAATACTTTTGGGGTCCTAAAAACATGCTCCAATGTATAAAAATAAATTAGGAATTTTTGAAGAGTAAAGTTTAAATGCCTTTTATTTAAATAAGACCCTGTTTTAAAATAAAACCAAAAGGAAAATAAAAACTAAAACCAGAGGGGTTGCCTCCACAATTTACAAGAAGGATTTTAGAAATGGAGGAACTTTTTAAAGGGGCCAAAACAACAGCTTTTAAACTGCCTCAAAATAAATGGGAAGAAGGAGTTTTAAAACCATGGTGCCACAAAAGAGTTTTTGAACTCGATCTTGTTGAGCACAATCACCCAACCATCACCTGCCACTCTCACCCATGCACTCCACTCAAACACCAAGGTGCAAGACAAGCAACCAAGACAAGGATAAAAGATGTTATGCATGATTCCAGGATGCACATGAAATGAAGACACCCTCAACTCAAACCACTTGATCATCATAACAATGTTTCCATACAGGGGAAGAAATTACAAGAGGGGGAAGGAATATATTGGGGCTGTCACAAACCCCTTGGATTTAGACCTTGGAGTTCTTTGTGAGCTCCTTGTTCTTCCTCTCTTATTTCTTCATAGCTTCTGTTGTTGTGGAGAGATTTGAGTGTGAGGGACTTGAACGCTTCGTGTGTTCTTGCCATTGCATTAGTTGCATCGTTTGAGTTCTCCACGGTGATACATGGAAGTGAAATTTTTGAGAAGTGTGTTACTCTTGGGTGCTTGGTACCTGATATGTCCCAAACGTATCTATAATTTCTGCTTGTTCCATGATCTTTTCGGTGACATTGTTATATGTTTTGCTACACTTTTATATCATTTTACACATATTTGTACAAACCTACTAACTCAGTGCACCTAGTGCTAGTTTTTGTCTGCTGATGTCTATTTTGCAGGGGATTTTACCCAATTTTCCGAAGCCCGAAAAATTCCAGGAAAAATATATAAAATATCAGCGGAACGGAAACTTCCAGATCACCGAAGTTGGACCAGAGGGGGCCAGGGGCTCCCCAGGAAACCTGCTCGCGTGACCAGGCCTTAGGTCGCGCCAGGAGGCCGCCTGGGTGGGCCCACCTTGTACGGTGCCCTCCTTTGGCCTTTATTTAGAGTGCCGAGAGGAAATCCTTCCAAAACTTCTAGAATCGCGAATTTCTCCATCGTGCCGCTGTCGCAACGCTTTCCAGATCGGGAGCGTGAGGAAACATCTTCCCGGCACCTTGCCGGAGGGAGGATTGACTTCTGGGACCTTCTCCACCGCCATGGACACTTCTCGGACGTGTCGTGAGTAGTCCTCCTTGGACCATGGGTCCATGACCAGTAGCTATGTGATGTCTTCTCTCCAGTCTTGTGCTTCAATGGTTAGTCCTTGTGAGCTTCCCCACAAGATCAAGGCTTCTATGTAATTCTCTTGCTATTGCTATGCTCGGTTTGTTGGGATCCGATAGATTAAGAGATTATGTTCAAATTGTTTTGAGTTATATATTTGATTATCCTTTTACATTATGTTCCTTAGTGATTCATGCATGTTCTCCATTGCTATTTATTGCTTTGGCCGAGTAGTAGATTATAACTCCAAGAGGGAGCGTTATGCATGATTGTTGGTTCATGCCCCTCGATGTCTAGATTGAGTGACAGAAACATGAGACTAGGGGATGTGATGTTGCCACGAGGGAGAAAACAATGGTGCTTGTGACCACATTTGCAAGGATTGTTTACCTTACACATAGTTCGTTAATGTAGTTGTCCGTTGCTTTGAGTTTACACTTTGGGTGGGGCTCGCAACTTAATACCGGGGAGATGTTCTGGATAGATATCTCAAAGTGGATGATTAGTAAGTAGATGCTGATGAATAAACGGTCTACTTGTCTTGGCGTACTACCCATTACTATTGAACCTCTAACTATCAAGTAGCATAATTAGCATTGCGGTGCGTTCATAATTCTGTCAGTGCCCAACTGTGATTAGTTTACCCAAGCATAGTTGTTTATCGTATTTTGGGAGAGAGACATCACTAGTGAACATCATGTGACTCTGGTCCATATCACTATCATTGTTTACACCTCCACCATTTACCGCTTTCATTTACTTTTCCGTTGCAATCACTATTACCTTCCCGCTTGTGTGTTTGATCCTTTGCAAACTACACGGCCGGGGAGATTGACAACCTCTCTGTACTCGTTGGGAGCAAAGTTATTTGTTGTGTGTGCATGTCCACGTCTTCTGCTAGTGCCAGGGTGGAAGACACCTACTTGTTGATCATAGGAGTCCTGTTGGTTCGATGAACCTCACAGTCTCCGTGTGAGGGAAAACTTGTTGCTGACTAGATCTCAAGCTTCCACTTGGGGTAACCAAGAGGAGCGAGAAGTATATACATCATCTCATCATCAAGCAAAGTTTTCTGGCACCGTTGCCAAGGACTCCAGTCTTCTAGATAGGGGAGTTGCACACTATCCTTTACCTTTGCTTTTTAGTCTTGTTACTTTACTTTCTAGTTTTTGCTTTAGAGTCTTATACCGAAAACACAAAAAAAAAATTAGTTGCTTTATTCTTGCTTGTTGCTGCTGTTATGGGTTCCACTGAAAACACCAAGTTGCGTGACTTCACTAGTCACAACAACAATGACTTTATCCGAAATCGTGTTGCTGCTCCCACCACTGGAGCCTCGTCCTATGATACTAAACCTGCTTTACTGAACCTTGTTATGAAAGATCAATTCTCCGGTGCTGGAGATGATGCTGCCTTGCACTTGAACAATTTTGTTGAGCTCTGTGATATGCAAAAATATAAAGAATTAGATGGTGATATTGTTAAACTTCAGCTTTTTTCCTTTCTCCTTGAGAGGAGGAGCTAAAGTGTGGCTTCAATCTTTGCCTAGGAATAGCATAGATTCTTGGGATAAATGCAAAGATGCTTTTATTGGGAAGTATAACCCGCCTGCTAAGATTATCCAGTTGTGGAGTAACATTATGAATTTTGGACAATTGGATAATGAACATGTTGCTCAATCTTGGGAACGTATGAAATCTCTTGTTAATAATTGCCCTACACATTGTTGGCTACTTGGATGGTTATCCAAACTTTTTATGCAAGATTGAACTTTAGCTCGCGGAATCTGTTAGACTCGGCCACGGGAGGAACCTTTATGTCAACTACACTTGGTGCTGCCACAAAGCTATTGGATGAGATGATGACAAATTATTCTCAATGGCACACCGAGAGAGCTCCAACAAGTATGAAGGTAAACTCTATTGAGGAGCTCTCCTCCCTTAATGATAAGGTTGACATGATCACGACTCTATTTACTAAGCAAGCTCCTATCGATCCTCATGATGTTCCTTTAAATTATTTGGTTGCTCAAGAAAGAGAGCAAGTTGATGTTAATTTTATCTCTAGGAACAACTTTAATAAGAATCCTTATAGGAGTAATTTTGGTAGCAATCCTACCATCCAACAACTATGGGAACAACAACAATTATCCTAGCACCAAAAATCCACTTCTGAATTAGAGAGCATGCTTAAGGATTTTATCACTTCTCAAATAGCCTTCAACAAGAGTGTAGAATAAAAACTAGAAAAATTAGATAGTCTCCATTTGAAGGTGGACAACATAGCTCATGATGTAGAGATGCTTAAGATTAGAACTTCGCCACTTGAGGAAAGGACCACTACACCCATGAATGCTATCCAAGTCCAAATTAATGAGAATATACGGATGCCAGCCAAACTTAAGGATAGATGGGCTAGAGAAAAGGAAGAGGAAGAGAGAATTAAGAGCCTTTCTACACAAACTACCATTGCTACTATACAAGTGGTTGAGGATCTCAAAACTTTTAGCACCCATCGCACTTCTAGTCCCAATGGACCTATTAATGGTGATGCCAATACCTCAACTATAGGACAAGAAAGTCCTTTGAATTTGGAGACTACCAAAAGAATGAGCTTAGATGACATTAGTACCACTTTAATTAATGGTAGTAACCTTATTTTTGACAATTGAAGTCTTTCCGAAGTCATCATCTTTTTGCAAAAAATGGCTAAAGACCCCCACACTAGTATGCTTAATATTGCCTTCATCGAGCATATTACCAATGCTCTCATCAAAGCTAGGGAGGATAAGCTCAAGTTAGAGACTTCTATTCCTAGAAAACTAGAACATGGTTGGGATCCTATGGTAAAAATTAAATTGAATAATATCTCTTGATTTGCATTGTGTGATGTTGGAGCTAGTGCCTCCATTATGCCCAAAAGAATGTATGATATGCTTGATTGGAAACCTTATGATCCATGTTCTTTTGGTGTTCGTCTTGTTGATTCTTCCATAAATAAACCTTTAGGGAGAATTTATGATGTGCTTATTATTGTCAATGATAATTATGCGCCTGTTGATTTTCTTATTATGGACATTGAATGTGATCCTTCATGTCCAATTATTTTGGTACGTCCTTTTCTCCGCACCATTGGTGCTATCATTGACATGAAAGAGGGAATTATTAAATTCCAATTTGCACTTCAAAATGGAATGGAACACTTCCTTAGAAAGGAGATTAATTTACCTTATGAGTCCGTTACTCGGGCAAGTTATTCTTTTGTAGTTGATAACACTTGATCTTCTTGCATTATGCCTAGCTCAAAGGCATAAAAGAAAGCGCTTGTTGGGAGGCAACCCAATTTGTTTTTACTTTCAATTTTAGTGGTCTTGATGCTTGTTACTACTGTAGAAACATCATTGTATCTTTATTTTTAAGCTTTGTGCCAAGTTATAGCCTCCGATTGCAAGAAAGTTCAAAAATTATGACATGTTGTCCAGAAACAGATTCTGTCTGCCTGACGAACAAATTCGCCAAAAATCATCAGATCATGTTTTTGATCTGAATTTGTTTGACAGCATGCTCTATATAATTGCCTATCTAGCATCTGTTCTGAATATTTTTATTTGAGTTGCAGAAGTTCCCCGAATAAATTATTTACTACCTGTTGTTCTGTTTTTCACAGATTCTGCCATGTTTTGCGTTTCCATTGTTTTGCAAATCCTAAGCTTACTTTTTATTTGCAAAAACCTTTTGGCAATCATGAGAATCAGTAGACTTTCATGAAAATCCTTATTTCCAGCAGGTCATGAATTATTTTATTAAGGGTACTAACCATTCTAATCAGCTTATGATGAGTTTCGTATGAAGGTTGTTTTCAAGTATGGGATGGGAGCTGATGAAAGAAGATACAGGAGTGTCAAGCGCTCAAGCTTGGGGATGCCCCCATGCACCCCAATATATATCTAAGGATACTCAAGCGTCTAAGCTTGGGGATGCCACGTGCATCCCCTTCTATATCAACAATCATCAGTTCGTCCATCTCCATGCTATATTTTTATCACTTTTTATGTGCTATGCTTGGAGCGTCCCACTATTTGCTTTTTAGTTTGTCTTAGTTTTGCTTGCTGTTCATAACAAGTCGGAACCTAGCCTACCTTGTTTGGGAGAGAGACACACTCCATTCCACTATAGAACACAACATAGGTTTTCATGCTTATCTTTTTGTGTGTTCTCTATCTTTTCGTAGCTACTATCATGCTTAGCTATTAGTTTTCATGCTTATATTTTAAGAGCTTTTATTTAGGTTGCTTTTGGAACTCTCTTGACTTATCATTCTTACCTTGTTTAGAGAGTTGGCTCGTTGCACTGAGTTGTGTGTCTTGCATGAGTAGGTAATTAAGATTGCTATTTAAGTATAGTAGTAACTTGCAATCGTTTTGAGGTATTGATTTGAGTAATGTTTGGACTATTGGTGCCAGGAGCTTGAGCCTATTAGTGATAGATGTCGTATTCTGGGGAATCCATGTGTTTTTCAAAAACTAAAAATTAGTTGAGAACTCTAGCTACTAAGTTGATCGCTAACCTCTAGAGGGGTTAGAATATATAGAGTACCCTCACGTTACCATGAGTTGAGGATGCCCAAGGATAATCAAATCCCCAAACACTCCTCCTCGTTGTACTTGTCTCTTTGTGAATTTCCTAACTAGATAGAGAGTTACCGATAATAAGTGTATGAGTTCTTCAGACTAATGTGAGTATTCGATTGTTGGCACTTCCACCATCCATAATTTTCTAGCCTCTTTGGTACCATGCATTACCCATTCTCACATTGAGAGTTGGTGCAAACTCCACCGGTGCATCCAAACCAATGACATGATACGGTCTGTCATACATAAGCCTCACTATATCTTTCCTCAAAACAGCCACCATACCTACCTATTAAGGCATTTCCATAGACTTTTCGAGATACATTGCCATGCAACATCCACCATCTCATGATTTGATCTTCGTGTCATACATGCTTTTGCTTGATCGTAGAGTCGCATGATAGTTGAGCCTTGCTCCAATTATTGCTACATGACGCGCTAGTATTATTGCATATCCTGCTACACTCGCAGAGGCATACATTTGCATACATCATGATAGTTTTCACTTGTCTTTATGTTGTGTACTTCTTATAAAGTGTGATGATCTTGTTTTTATTCATGTAAAACATAGTGTGTTGCCCTTAAGTGAGGAAAAGATCCCAAAGAGGACAAACAAAAGATACCAAAGAGGACAAATGAGAGATAAATAGAAAGAGACAAAGAGGCCACAACAAAAAAAAGAGAAAAAGAAAAAGAAATAAAAAGAGAGAAGGGGGCAACACTACTATTCCTTTTGAAGATCCACACTCATAGTCCATTGCTATATTGGTACTACATAGAGATTATCATTCATGCATAACTATGTGGGGACCCTTACACTATAGAACTTGGTTTGCATATTCCAATGACGAGCCTCCTCAAATGAACTCTAGGTCTTCATGAGCAAACAAGTTGGATGCACTCCCACTAGTTCCATTGGAGAGCTTACCTTAGCTCATATGTGCATCCGTTAC
The DNA here is from genome assembly GCF_904849725.1 of Hordeum vulgare subsp. vulgare. Lineage (NCBI taxonomy): Eukaryota > Viridiplantae > Streptophyta > Magnoliopsida > Poales > Poaceae > Hordeum > Hordeum vulgare. The sequence goes on along the minus strand of NC_058523.1, from coordinate 212,326,706 downwards.
ATGGCAATCCCTACTCCTCACATCATATCTATCATTTGGCTTTCTCTCGCCTATGGTTGTCCTCATTGATGTGAGCCATTCACACCTTTTTGTCTTCCTTCGCCATCATTATTCTATTTTCCATCCTAAGTGCCAAAATATCTTTCTTACGCTCATCCATTGCATGAGTGCTCAAAGTCAAAAGGGAAATGATCATTTTGACTTGTGCCTGGCAACTGGTCTGGGGATGAGTCAAAATAAGATCCCGAAGGAGACCTAGTGTGAAATTTTAGTAGATTAAGTTCTCTTTAAAGAATATATTTTATGATCTTGTCACACCCTGTTTTTCAGCACAAGTATTTTATGTTGCAAAATCAGAACTTGTTAAAACTTTTTCAAATAATGTTGTGAGGGCAATGTAAGCCCTTGTATGAGTGAATGCTTGCTTGCTTGATGACTCAAACCCATGAAAAACTTATTATTTTGCTCTCTTCAAAAACCCTTTTCCCTTTATATCAAGATCACCGTCATCATGTTGGATACACTACTAGCTCATGAAGCCAAGTGGCACTTCCAACCAAAGTTGATGATCTGATCCAAATATTATTTTCATTCATTAAAAACATTAATTGGTGATTTAAAATATAATTTTCCTATTTTATATTTATGTCTGTTTCTAAGGCCAGGAATGATATTCCCACAAGCCAAATTGCTTTCCTGCCTTAGAAAATTCTGAGTAAATTCATGGAAGCTCAGAAGGACATATATTTTCCATATATAAGATTTTCAACCCTATTTTATATTAATATTATTTGAGTAAAACCATGAAAACCATTTCTGTCTGTTTTAGCTTTTTGAGATGTTTCCAAAGGAAATAATCTCAATAAATTCCCATAAAATTACAGGAGCCCTCCCAGGCCATATTAGGTGCTCACATAAAATCTCACCTTGATCCAAGGTGGGGAAGTGCACCAAATGAGCCCAAAACCCTCTCTGTCCAGAGAAGAGGTGGAACAACTCTACATTGCAAAGTTTCTCCAATGGAGCTGAAACTTTGCAGAGGTGTTTGACACCCCAAATGAGGACTCCACACCAAAGATGAGATTTGTGAGACTCTGATTGGCCACACTTCCTTTGTAAAGGACAGAATTGGTCATTTTGGAGCATTTCCAAGTTTACAAAGCTAAACTTGTTCAATGGAGCTCAAATTTGGTGGAACCCCATGTTTTTACCCCAAGACCAAACCTGTTAAGTGTCAGTTCCAGTGGTGGAGTGGAAGCACCCCAAATCACTGTCGAACACCTTCTGACAGGAAGGTAAAAACCCTCCTAGCCACTGTTTTACCCAATGGCAAAGCCCCAAACTTGGTGAGTTAGAGCCCCAGAACACCCTGAGCACTTAGTCAACCAGCCCCTCCCCAACTCCAAGCACAAGTGACAAGATATTCAATTTGAGCCACAAGCCAGGGCAGGCAACACTGGTGTTCCTTGCCTCCTTTGACCAGCTCGTGCTCCCACTAGCACACAACGGCTAGGCTCACTCCCAGCAACACTCAGGACATGGAGGACACGTCCAAAGTGCCCCAGAGCGCGCCAGCATGCCGTGGCATGCCAAAACTGCGCTCTGGACGCGCTACAGAGAACCTCCAGCAAGGGGACGTCCCCCGGCCAGTTCAAACCTCCCAGTAGTATCCAAACGCTCCCCCGACAACCACTCTGTTCAAAGCTACCATCAGGGGCCCCCTCTCCTCGCGCAAGAACTCAGGCAACGCGTGCCTGCGCACGCCCGACGCGGCCGAGCATGCACGGACGCTGCGGCTCGACCCCACTCGCTCTCCCTCTACGGCCGATGCACCAGAAGGTCCTAAACCACGTCCCGAACCCGTGGTTTCGCGGCCACCACCTCACTGTGCACGCACGCGCTCCACGGTGAGTCACCCGCGCTCCCGAGTCGGCTCACCGTCGCTGGCCTATAAATAGGTCTCCCCGGCGCTCTAGCACCCCCCAGGCAGCTTCAGCACAACCACTAGACTCCCCCGAGCCGCCCAATCGACCTCGCAGAGCCCCGGTGCTCGAGTTCGACCGAGCCCCTCCGCCTCGGAGCTCCGGTCGATCTCCGGCTACACGCCGGCTCCTGCGCCGCCCGACCTCCCATTGCACTTCCCTTGACGCCAGGATCATTTCCCCCAACTTCCCCGGGCGAATCCGTGCCCCTAGCCACTAGCTCGACGACATCCCGAAACCTTCCCGCCACGGTCACCTCGTCGCCGACGACGCAGACCACCTCCGGTGTCGTTCCGACCACGAGCAGGTAGGCGGAGGAACGAGGGACCCATTCCCGCTCCTAGATTGGCCTGAGGGCAACGGTAGCCTCGCCGGCGTCCGTCTCCACCTCTCTGGCTGGAGGTAGGAGAAGGACCCGACAGGTGGAGCCCACCTTCCGGTGTCCTGGGGCAGCCAGCGCGCGCAGCCTCCGACACTGACCCCAGGGGCCCGCATGTCAGGTTTGAACCAGGCACGCGCGCGCCTGGTGGCCGGTCTGCTGGCTGGGCCGGCTGGGTCGCCCCCCGGCCTTTTCTCTTATTTTTAACCTGCAAGCTTAAATGATTTTTATAAAAATATTTAGCCAGTAGAAAAATATGATTCTTCCACCAACAATTTTCTAAAAATGTGTAGTAGTTGATTCTGTAGAGTTTGACATTTTTCAAAAACAGAATCTGTTTTGGTATAATAAAATGATATTAAAAGCATTTGTTTGCTCCTGTTTGCTTATAGATAAATATGCTTAGCTAATAAAAACCATAGGAAACATTTTCCAAAATAATAAACTAATTTTATTTAAGCTTTGCAACATTTTTAAAAAGCACCTTGTGATCTGTTTTGGTGTGAGCTATTATTTATTTATTCCTTTCTCGACGGTAGAGTTACCGAGTGACGGAGGATTCGGAGCAGAAGATCTCGAAGACCCTGGATACCTAGCTGACCAAGGCAAGCAACCCTTTGACCATGACTTGAGCACATACCTTGATGCATGCTAGAATAGCAAGTACTTTTCTGTTGCATGTGATCACAGTGCCGGTTCATCATTGGTGTGATGGTACCGAAGGCTTCTTCGAAGCACTTGCATGATAGTGGTGTTATACATATGGCTCCTCGGAGCACAAGCATGATGAGCTTGACCCTACCATCTATGAGGCTCATGCTACTGTCATGTTGACTAGTAGAGTAAGATCATTGCATTGAGCTTGACCCTACCCCTTGAGGGTCATGTTAATACCATGTTGACAAGTAAAGATAGAGCATATTATCATGAGCATGATGATGAGTTAAATCAAGAGTTTATGAAAACCCCGTCGGGTGCCACTAATGCCCGAGGGTGATGATGAGTTGGTGATCACTTTTGGTGAAGTGATGCACCGGTGTTTTGTGTGAGTATGGTTTCGGAAATGGGATTAGATTTATGATGTGTCGACCGTCCCAACCTTACCAGTACGACCACGATACCCCTTTATGGGACGGGGATTTGTTGATTACTCTGGTCGGTGCTAGCAAAGAGCCACATTACTAGTGGCGGGAGTGATTGTCGTCACTGTCGTGATGGGGTCGTGCCAGGTAGGACGACTATGCCATTATTATGAGTTCCAGGCACACCGTTGGTCCCCGGATGGTTAATATTGTCCAGAGTCGGTGCTCGTAAGACGTACAACATGTGGGCTGGGTACCAATCGAGTGGACCTCTTTGTCTAGTATCGTCAGGGGAAAGATGATGATCGGGTACTTTCCTCGGGTATATGTGATATACCGCGAGTCGTGGATGACACGGAAGTTTCCCGGATCTCATGGGTCCAGCGTACTACCTCTGAGGAGTGTAAACTATTCGAATAGCCGTGTCCACGGTCAAGGACAGTTGGGTGGTGCTGCTTAAACTATGTCCAGCGTTTCCGCATAAACCAAGTGTGTGTGTGTGTGAGTTCGGTGAATGGTGTTAATAACCGGAGTTACTTGAGGAATTGATATCACCAAGTTCGGTGACATGGCATATAGGATGAACCAGGTGTGTTCAACCCTTGTCATATATGTCGATATCTGTAACCTGTTCTTCAAGAGTAGTTCTTTAACTTGTTGCATATACCTGATCATTCCACCAAATTGTATTCCACCAAAGATACATGTTACTGTTATTCTTCACTATCAATGTTCATATCATGGGCTGTTTGCGAGTACATTCAAAGTACTCATTGGCTTGCCACTGGTTAAATTATTGACCAGACATGGAAGGACCAGAGTTTGGCGACAAGTACGCCTTCGGAGACGAACCTGCGATCTAGGACGCTTCCAAGTCAGAATGCCTGTCGGTGTAGGCTTGATGGCATGGGCACCGCTTAGCCCTTGCGAGTTTCCGCTACCCGATGTATCTGTTTAATTGGCTTTAGGCCTCGCTCTTGAACCCGACCTTCTGGTCGTTTGATGTAATAATTTCGGTACTTGGATGTAAGACTCTATTATTCAGTATCTGTGTTCAATGAACATTGATCCTTGGGGTCACTGGGCACGGCGAACTCGACTTGCTAGTCGGGGTCCCCACAGAACTGGTATCAGAGCCATCCTGACTATAGGAAGCCTTAGATAGCATGGACGTTAGCCGAGAACGTTAGCACGCCAGCCTTGCACAAAACTTTTGCACATACGACCTTCTGACTTCTCTCCTATACCTTGTAGATGGCTAACGTACCTGAGACGCTTCTGGAGACCGGCTTTCCACTACTCCTGGTGGATTGTCTCGAGAAGTGCCACGTACATCGCCCGCCCATCTTCCTCTACCACGAGCACTGGGTCAACACCGACACTAAGGAATATCACGTGGACGTGATAGTGAAGGCTAATGACTCCCCGTCTAGCTGGTTCTTCTAAGGACCACAAATGGGAGAGCTGATGTTGGCAGTGGAGACGGCCGCACGAGAGGCGCTCGTGCGTCTCCGCAGCATCCTCCCTGAGATGGCTAACGAGCCTGTCACTCGTCACCTACCTTTCATTAAGGAAGGAGTGGATGGGAGTTGGACACTCACCCCAGCCACGGAGGATGGGATGCCATTAAGGTTTCAGACCTACTTCTGCCTCTCGTCGGACACCCTGACGCACTTCCTGGTTAAGGAATCAGCCAAGCTTCGCCAAGAGCTGCACCTAGTCAAGGGCCTGCTCCACACTGAAAAGATGAAGAATCGCAAGGTAAAGAAGGCAGGCGCACCTGAAGGAAGGACAGTTGTTGCTACTAGGGGTGGTGTGTTACCCATCCAGGCAGTCCCTCTTCGGAGTCGCCGCCTGACAGGGAAGAGTACACTGAGATCTTCGCCGCCTCGCCTAAGAGACGCCGTGATGTGCAGATTCTTTCTTCCACTCCTATAAAGGAAGAAGATGTTGATGAAGACGAAGACGAAGATGAGGATCCTGTTGAACCCGCCTATGAGACCGAGCAGTCCGCCCCGTAGGATTTAGCGTAGGCAATTAGGAATACCCCGAGCATAGGGTATCCACGTATCCGTTTTTAATTTACGTATGTGTGTATGATGTAAGTCACATATTGACTTAGGCAGCCTGTAAGTGACTACATCACCTAGTTTTTATGAATGCAATTTCCGTTTGTCAAAAACTTTGGTTTTGAAAACTTTGCACATGCATGCATTGGACCCCCTCTTACTAGGAACGAATCCTTGTATTTCCGAGCAAGGTGGCATTTTGACCTGTCTGTTTCTATGACAGTATGGTGAACGCAACCCGCAACAGCACCTTCGGCAACCCCAACGCCGGCTCCTCAGGAACGCCGCAGGGAACCGAAGGAGAAGCTCACGCTGGAGGTCACCACGAGCAGCCTAGCGACATTCCGCCACCACCTCCTCCTGAGAACTTGACGATGGCTCAGTTCCTTCAACCTCTTCGGGAGGAGCGTCAAGCCAGCAATGCCGCTATTCAGTAGCTGACTCAAGTCCTGGTGGACAACCCGCCGCGGAATGGGAATGTCGGTGGCCGCTCTACTCTTTCTGAGTTCATGCGGACTACGCCCCCCGTAGTCACGGAGACGACTGAACCACTAGACGCCGATGACTGGATCCTCACCATTGAAGACCTCCTTGCGTTGGTCAAGTGCACCGACGATCGTGAGAAGGTCATTTATGCTTCTCACTGTCTCGGAGGCACCGCCAGGTCATGGTGTGATGGATTCCAGATCATGCGGATAGGGCAAGTCATCACTTGGGTGATGTTCAAGGAAGGATTTCGCGCGGCTCACATTCCACCGGGAATGATGACCATTAAGAAGCGGGAATTCCGAGCCTTGAGGCAGGGCAGTGGAACTGTTAAGGAGTACCTGCAGAAGTTTAACCACTTGTCGATGTACGCGCCCGAAGATGTTAACACTGAGGCCGCTAAGGTGGAACGCTTCATGGAAGGGTTACAGCAGTCCCTGCAATACCAGCTGGTGGTTTGCGACTTCAAGACCTTCAGCGAGTTGGCTAACAAGGCGCTTATGCTGGAAGACAAGCGTCGTGCGATGGACGACACCCGCAAGCGCAAACTAATAGGCAATGGAGGACCCAGTAGCGCAAGACCAAGACCATGGCAGTCAGCACCTGCAAGACCCAACTTTCAGCAGCAGTAGTACAAGCACCCGGTGTTCCGTCAGAATTATCAGCCTCAGCAGCAAGCCAAGCTAGTAGTCAACCCGCCGAACAATGGTGGAGTCAAGACCAACCCTCCGGGGCAGGTCACCTGCTTTGGGTGTGGTCAGACCGGGCACTATTCCAGGCAGTGCCCTAACAAGAAGCCCGACGCACCGCGTCCCAATGCACCCAACCCCGGTCAAGGTTCACCAGGAAGGAACCAGGCTCCCCGCAACCAACAGTTCAATGGCAGGGGCCGGATCAATCACATCACTGCAGAAGAGGCGCAGGAAGACCCGGACTGCATTCTTGGTATGTTCCTCGTCAACTCAACTCCAGCAACAGTGTTGTTTGATTGTGGTGCCTCGCATTCTTTTGTTACTCAAAGGTTTGCGGAGAAGTGTGATTTAAAACCCACTCTACTCCGTGGACAGATGGAAATTCAAACCCCGGGAGCAGTATTGAGGACTAGCCTAGGGTGTAGAAGGGTCGAGATAGTTATCAATGGAACGAGTTTCTTGGCAGACCTCATTGTGCTTAAATCGCAAGGTTTAGAAGTAATCCTCGTCATGGATTGGTTGGCCAAGCACCAGAGTCTTTTGGACTGTGCCAACAGGGCCATTACCATGACAAGCAACCAAGGGGTCAAGGTCAAGTTTGTCTCCGAGCCAGTATCGGCTCAAGTGCCTCAAGTCAACAGTCTATCCGAGGTAGAGCTTGATCAAGTGCCTGTAGTCTGTGAATACCCGGACGTCTTTCCTGACGAGCTACCCGGAATGCCTCCTGAACGAGACATCGAGTTCATCATTGAGGTCATGCCCGGATCAAGGCCTATATATAAAAAGCCTTACAGGATGGGTTCCGAAGAGCTGGCAGAGCTGAAGAAGCAACTGGATGAGCAACTTACGAAAGGGTTCATCCGTCCGAGTGCATCACCTTGGGGATCACCTGTTCTATTTGTTTCAAAGAAGGATGGTACCATTCGACTCTGCGTCGATTACCGTTCTCTTAATGAAGTCACACTTAAGAACAAGTACCCGCTCCCCAAGATCGAAGACCTGTTTGACCAGTTAAACGGGGCCAGGGTATTTTCCAAGATCGATCTTCGATCGGGATATTACCAGTTGAAGATTCGACCCGAAGATATACCCAAGACTGCATTCGTGACCCGATACGGTCTATATGAATGCACTGTCATGTCCTTCGGTTTGACAAATGCCCCAACCTACTTCATGTACCTCATGAACAAGGTCTTCATGGAATATTTGGACAAGTTTGTCGTCGTGTTCATCGATGACATATTAATCTTCTCCAAGTCCGAAGAGGAGCATGAGCAACACCTGAGTTTAGTTCTGGGAAAGCTTCGAGAGCACCAACTTTATGCCAAATTCAGCAAGTGTCAGCTCTGGCTGAACGAAGTTGGATTTCTGGGTCATACCATGACGGCAAGCGGATTGGCCGTAGATCAGTCCAAGATTACTACAGTGACCAACTGGGAATCACCAAAGGACGTGAAGGATGTCAGGAGTTTCCTCGGGCTCGCGGGATACTACCGCAAGGTTGTACAAGGATTCTCCAGCATCGCTCGACCTATGACTCAGCTCTTGAAGAAAGGCTGAAAGTTCGAGTGGACACCGGCGTGTGAAGCAAGTTTCCAGGAGTTGAAGAAGAGGCTAACTACCGCCCCGGTATTGGCTACCCTAGACATCAACAAGGAATTCGTGATATATTGTGATGCCTCTGGAACCGGGCTCGGTGGAGTCCTGATGCAAGATGGCAGGGTCGTGGCGTACTTGTCACGGCAACTGCGACCGCATGAGGAGAACTACGCCACCCATGATCTCGAGCTAGCAGCCGTAGTGCATGCTCGGAAGACGTGGCGACATTACCTTCTGGGGAAGCGATCCGAGATATATACAGACCACAAAAGTCTGAAATATATCTTCACCCAAAGGGAGCTGAATATGAGGCAGCGGAGATGGCTTGAGTTAATCAAGGATTACGACCTCAGCATTTAGTATCATCCCGGCAAGGCGAACGTGGTAGCCGCTGCCTTAAGCCGGAAGGCAGGCTCCTTGAACGTCATGCTCAAGGAAAGGTTACCCGTCTTGTATGAAGAGATGGAGAGCTTCGGGCTTGAGATAGTCGAACCAGGATACCTGGCCAACCTCGAAGTCAAGCCTACTCTGGCAGACGACATCAAGGAGTCCTAGAAGGGACACAAGAGTATCGAAGGCCTCAAGAGGAAGGTGCGAGAAGGCAAAGCCCCAGGATTCTCGATTGATGAGCAAGGAGTACTGTCGTACGGGAAGCGCTTATGCGTACCTAACAAGGCCGAACTTAAGGACTTGATCCTGCAAGAGGCTCATGACACACCGTACTCTATCCATCCAGGTGGTACCAAGATGTACCAAGACCTCCGAGAACGATTCTGGTGGCATGGCATGAAGAGAGAAATTGGCTCCTATGTCGCTAAATGCGATGTATGCCAGCGAGTCAAGGCTGAACACCAGCGACCTGCTGGATTGCTGCAACCTCTTCAAGTGCCAGAATGGAAGTGGGATAAAGTCGGCATGGACTTCATCACCGGGTTGCCCCGTCGAATAAGGGTCATAACTCCATTTGGGTCATAGTCGATCATCTGACCAAGGTGGCCCATTTCATCCCCGTTAACACCACATACGATGGAAGCCAGCTGGCCAGTCTATACATTCATCGAGTGGTGAGTCTCCATGGAGTTCCCAAGGAGAGGAGATCGTGTCCGACCACGGCACACAATTAACCTCAAGACTCTGGAAGAAGTTTCAAGAAGCTCTCGGAACCAAACTCTCCTTCAGTACGGCTTTCCACCCGCAAACGGGCGGACAGACCGAGAGGGTAAACCAGATACTTGAGGACATGCTCCGCGCCTGTGTTTTGGATCATGTTGCCAAGTGGGAAGATTGCCTGCCGTTTGCTGAGTTTTCATACAACAACAGCTACCAGTCCAGTCTTCAGATGGCCGCATTCGAAGCGTTATATGGGCGGAAGTGCCGCACCCCGCTCAATTGGTCCGAAACCGGTGAAGGACTAGTTTTCGGACCAGAAGCACTGCAGGAAGCAGGGGACAAGGTTCAGCTTGTCTGAGAGAACATGAAGGCAGCTAAGTCAAGGCAGAAGAGCTATGCGGACCCTCGCCGCAGAGATGTGGAGTTTGTTCTCGGAGACCAGGTGTACTTGTGAGTCACGCCTCTCAAGGGGACCAAGCGTTTCCATGTCAAGGGGAAGCTAGCTCCAAGGTTCATTGGACCCTTCAAGATCACGGCAAGGCGCGGGGAAGTAGCTTATCAGTTGGAGCTACCTCCTGAGCTTTCGGGTGTGCACAACGTGTTTCACGTGTCACAGCTCCGGAAGTGTTTGCAAGTGCCGAACCATCCCGATCTTTACAAGGACATTGATCATCAAGCTATTGACCTTCAACCGGACCTTACCTACCGCGAGAAACCGATCCGCATTTTGGATGAAGCCGAACATTGCACCAGAAGCCGCACCACCAAGTTTTTCAAGTTTCAGTGGAGCAACCATACCGAAGGAGAAGCCACGTGGGAACGTGAAGACTATCTCCGATCAAAACTTCCCGAGCTATTTAACGCTTAGCTTAGGAATCTCGGGGACGAGATTCTTGTAAGAGGGATAGGTCTGTCACACCCTGTTTTTCACCACAAGTATTTTATGTTGAAAAATCAGAACTTGTTAAATTTTTTCAAATAATGCTGTGAGTGCAATGTAATCCCTTGTATGAGTGAATGCTTCCTTGCTTGATGACTCAAACCCATGAAAAACTTATTATTTTTCTCTCTTCAAAAACCCTTTTTCCTTTATATCAAGATCACCTTCATCATGTTGGGATACACTACTAGCTCATGAAGCCAAGTGGCACTTCCAACCAAAGTTGGTGATCTGATCCAAATATTATTTTCATTCATTAAAAACATTAATTGGTAATATAAAATATTATTTTCCTATTTTATATTTATGTCTGTTTCTGAGGCCAGGAATGATATTCCCACAAGGCAAATTGCTTTCCTGCCTTAGAAAATTCTGAGTAAATTCATGGAAGGTCAGAAGGACATATATTTTCCATATATAAGATTTTCAACCCTATTTTATATTAATATTATTTGAGTAAAACCCTGAAAACCATTTCTGTCTGTTTTAGCTTTTTGAGATGTTTCCAAAGCAATTAAACTCAATAAATTCCCATAAAATTACAGGAGCCCTCCCAAGCCATATTAGGTGCTCACATAAAATCTCACCTTGATCCAAGGTGGGGAAGTGCACCAAATGAGCCCAAAACCCTCTCTGTCCAGAGAAGAGTTGGAACAACTCTACATTGCAAAGTTCCTCCAATGGAGCTGAAACTTTGGAGAGGTGTTTGACAACCCAAATGAGGACTCCACACCAAAGATGAGATTTGTGAGACTCTGATGGGCCACACTTCCTTTGTAAAGGACAAAGCTGGTCATTTTGGAGCATTTCCAAGTTTACAACGCTAAACTTGTTCAATGGAGCTCAAATTTGGTGGAACCCCATGTTTTTACCCCAAGACCAAACCTGTTAAGTGTCAGTTCCAGTGGTGGAGTGGAAGCACCCCAAATCACTGTCGAACACCTTCTGACAGGAAGGTAAAAACCCTCCTAGCCACTGTTTTACCCAATGGCAAAGCCCCAAACTTGGTGAGTTAGAGCCCCAGAACACCCCGAGCACTCAGTCCACCAACCCCTCCCCAACTCCAAGCACAAGTGACAAGATCTTCAATTTGAGCCACAGGCCAGGGCTGGCAACACTGGTGTTCCTTGCCTCCTTTGACCAGCTCGTGCTCCCACTAGCACACAATGGCTAGGCACACTCCCAGCAACACGCAGGACATGGAGGACACGTCCAAAGTGCCCCAGAGCGCGCCAGCATGCCGTGGCATGCCAAAACTGCACTCTGGACGCGCTACAGAGAACCTCCAGCAAGGGGACGTCGCCCCCGGCCAGTTCCAACCTCCCCAGTAGTGTCCAAACGCTCCCCCGACAGCCACCCTGTGCAAAGCTACCATCAGGGGCCCCCTCTCCTCGCGCAAGAACTCAGGCGACGCGAGCCCGCGCACGCCTGACGCGGCCGAGCATGCACAGACGCTGCGGCTCGACCCCACTCACTCTCCCTCTGCGGGCAATGCACCAGAAGGTCCTAAACCATGTCCCGAACCCGTGGTTTCGCGGCCAGCACCTCACTGTGCACGCACGCGCGCCACGGTGAGTCACCGGCGCGCCCGAGTCAGCTCACCGTCGCTGGCCTATAAATAGGTCTCCCCGGCGCTCCAGCACCCCCCAGGCAGCTTCACCACAACCACTAGACTCCCCCTAGCCACCCAATCGAGCTCGGAGAGCCCCGGTGCTCGAGATCGACCGAGGCCCCTCCGCCTCGGAGCTCCGGTCGATCTCCGGCTACACGCCGGCTCCTGCGTCGCCCGACCTCCCATTGCACTTCCCTTGACACCAAGATTATTTCCCCCAACTTCCCCGAGCGAATCCGTGCCCCTAGCCACTAGCTCAACGCCATCCCGGAACCTTCCCGCCGCGGTCACCTCGTCGCCGGCGACCCAGACCACCGCCGGTGACGTCCCGACCACGAGCAGGTAGGCGGAGGAACGAGGGACCCATTCCCGCTCCTAGATTGGCCTGAGGGCAATGGTAGCCTCGCCGGCGTCCGTCTCCACCTCTCTCGCTGGAGGTAGGAGAAGGACCCGATAGGTGGAGCCCACCTATCGGTTTCCTGGGGCAGCCAGCGCGCGCAGCCGCTGACGCTGACCCTAGGGGCCCGCATGTCAGGTTTGAACCTGGCACGCGCGCGCGTGGTGGCCGGTCTGTTGGATAGGCCGGCTGGGTCCGCCCCCCTGGCCTTTTCTTTTATTTTTAACCTGCAAGCTTAAATGATTTTTATAAAAATATTTAGCCAGTAGAAAAATATGATTCTTCCACCAACAATTTTCTAAAAATGTGTAGTAATTGATTCTGTAGAGTTTGACATTTTTCAAAAACAGAATCTGTTTTGGTATAATAAAATGGTATTAAAAGCATTTGTTTGCTCCTGTTTGCTTTTAAATAAATATGCTTAGCTAATAAAAACCATAGGAAACATTTTCCAAAATAATAAACTGAATTTATATAAGCTTTGCAACATTTTTAAAAGCACCTTGTGATCTGTTTTGGTGTGAACTATTATTTATTTATTCCTTTCTCGACGGTAGAGTTACCGAGTGACGGAGGATTCGGAGCGGAAGACCTCAAAGACCCCGAATACCTAGCTGACCAAGGCAAGCAGCCCTTTGACAATGACTTGAGCACATACATTGATGCATGCTAGAATAGCTAGTACTTTTCTGTTGCATGTGATCACAGTGCTGGTTCATCATTGGTGTGATGGTACCGAAGGCTTCTTCGAAGCACTTGCATGATAGTGATGTTATACATATGGCTCCTCGGAGCACAAGCATGATGAGCTTGACCCTACGATCTATGAGGATCATGCTACTGTCATGTTGACTAGTAGAGTAAAATCATTGCATTGAGCTTGGCCCTACCCCTTGAGGGTCATGTTAATACCATGTTGAAAAGTAAAGATAGAGCATATTATCATGAGCATGATGATGAGTTAAATCAAGAGTTTATGAAAACCCCGTCGGGTGCCACTAATGCCCGAGGGTGATGATGAGTTGGTGATCACTTTTGGTGAAGTGATGCACCGGTGTTTTGTGTGAGTATGGTTTCGGAAATGGGATTAGATTTATGATGTGTCGACCGTCCCAACCTTTCCAGTACGACCACGATACCCCTTTATGGGACGGGGCTTTGTTGATTACTCTAGTCGGTGCTAGAAAAGAGCCACATTACTAGTGGCGGGAGTGATTGTCGTCACTCTCGTGATGAGGTCGTGCTAGGTAGGACGACTATGCCATTATTATGAGTTCCAGGCACACCGTTGGTCCCCGGATGGTTGATACTGTCCAGAGTCGGTGCTCGTAAGACGTACATGTGGGCTGAGTACCAATCGAGTGGACCTCTTTGTCTAGTATCGTTAGGGGAACGATGATGATCGGGTACTTACCTCGGGTATATGTGATATACCGCGAGTCGTGGATGACAAGGAAGTTTCCCGGATCTCGTGGGTCCAGCGTACTACCTCTGCAGAGTGTAAACTATTCGAACAGCCGTGTCCACGGTCGAGGTCAGTTGGGTGGTGCTGCTTAAACTACGTCCAACGTTTCCGCATAAACCAAGTGTGTGTGTGTGAGTTCGGTGAATGGTGTTAATAACCTGAGTTACTTGAGGAATTGATATGACCAAGTTCGGTGACTTGGCATATAGGGTGAACCCGATGTGTTCAACCCTTGTCAGATATGTCGATATCTGTAACCTGTTCTTCAAGAGTAGTTCTTTAACTTGTTGCATATACCTGATCATTCCACCAAATTGCATTCCACCAAACATACATGTTACTGTTATTCTTCACTATCAATGTTCATATCATGGGCTGTTTGCGAGTACATTCAAAGTACTCATTGGCTTGCCACTGGTTATATTATTGACCAGACATGGAAGGACCGGAGTTTGGCGACGAGTACGCCTTCGGAGACGAACCTACGATCTAGGACGCTTCCAAGTCAGAATGCCTGTCGGTGTAGGCTTGATGGCATGGGCACGCTTAGCCCTTGCGAGTTTCCGCTACCCGATGTATCTGTGTAATTGGCTTTAGGCCTTGCTCTTGAACCCGACCTTCTGGTCGTTTGATGTAATAATTTTGGTACTTGGATGTAAGACTCTATTATTCAGTATCTGTGTTTAGTGAACATTGATCCTTGGGGTCACTGGGCACGGCGAAGTCGACGTTCTAGTCGGGGTCCCCACAGATCTCAACCCATCTCCCACTTCTTGCACGCAAACACTATTTGGAGACATTCGAGTCACGGACAACGAGAGCTCTTGCACCTTTATGTTCTTACTTTGCTAAACTCAATACTAGATATAGACTCTTGCTTGTTATTATCTTGACTTCCCAAACGTATCTATAATTTCTGCTTGTTCCATGATCTTTTGGGTGACATTGTTATATCTTTTGCTACACTTTATATCATTTTACACATATTTGGACTAACCTACTAACTTAGTGCACCAAGTTCTAGTTTCTGTCTGCTGATGTCAATTTTGCAGGGGCTTTTACCCAATTTTCTGAAGCCTGAAAAATTCCAGGAAAAATATATAAAAAATCAACGAAACGGAAACTTCCAAATCACCGAAGATGGGCCAGAGGGGGGCCAGGGGCTGCCCAGGCGACCTGCTAGCGCGACCAGGCCCTAGGTCGCGCCAGGAGGCCGCCTGGGTGGGCCCCACCTCCTCCAGTGTCCTCCTTTCGTCTATATTTATAGTCCGGAGAGGAAACCCTTCCAAAACTTCTAGAATCGCGAATTTTTCCATCGTTCCGCCGCTGCAGCGCTTCCGAGATCGGGAGCGTCAGGAGACCTCTTACCGGCACCCTGCCGGAGGGAGGATTGACCTCCGGGAGCTTCTACACCGCCATGGACGCTTCCCGGACATTCCGTGAGTAGTCCTCCTTGGACCATGGGTCCATCACAAGTAGCTATGTGATGTCTTCTCTCCTATCTTGTGCTTCAATGGTTAGTCCGTGTGAGCTTCCCTACATGATCAAGGCATCTATGTAAGTCTCTTTCTATTGCTATGCTCGGTTTGTTGGGATCCGATGGATTAAGAGATTATTTTCAGATTGTTATGAGTTATATATTTGATTATCCTTTTATATTATGTTCCTTAGTGATTCATGCATGTTCTCTGTTGCTATTTATTGCTTTGGCCGAGTAGTAGATTGTAACCCCAAGAGGGAGCGTTATGCATGATTGTGGGTTCATGCCCCTCGATGTTTAGCTTGAGTGACAGAAACATGAGACTAGGAGATGTGTTTTTGCAACCAGGGAGAAAACAACGGTGCTTGTGACCATGGTTGCAAGGATTGTTGACCTTACGCATAGTTCGTTAATGCAGTTGTCCGTTGCTTTGAGTTTACACTTTTGGTGGGGCTCGCAACTTAATACCGGAGAGATGTTCTGGATAGATATCTCAAGGTGGATGATTAGTAAGTAGATGCTGATGAATAAACGGTCTACTTGTCTTGGCGTACTGCCCATTACTATTGAACCTCTAACTATCAAGTAGCATAATTAGCATTACGGTGCGTTCATAATTCTATCAATTGCCCAACCGTGATTTGTTTACCCAAGCAAAGTTGTTTATCGTCTTTTGGGAGAGAGACATCACTAGTGAACATCATGTGACTCTGGTCCATATCACCATCATTGTTTACACCTACACCATTTACCGCTTTCATTTACTTTTCCGTTGCAATCACTATTACCTTCCCGCTTGTGTTTTGATCCTTTGCAAACTACAAGGCCGGAGAGATTGACAACCTCTCTGTACTCGTTGGGAGCAAAGTTATTTGTTGTGTGTGCAGGTCCACGTCTTTTGCTAGCGCCTGGGTGGAAGACACCTACTTGTTTATCCTAGGAGTCCTCCTGGTTCGATAAACCTCAGAGTCTCCGTGTGAGGGAAAACTTTCTACTAACTACATCTCAACCTTGCACTTGGGGTAACCAACAAGGAGCGAGAAGTATATACATCATCTCATCATCAGTACCATAGAGCTTGTTCTTCTTGGGTGCTTTGGCGTCCTAGAAGCTTGGTGGTGACTCGAAGCTCAGTCATTGTGGTGTAAAGCTCCGGGCAAGCGTTGGGGTCTGCTGCGGCAACAAAAGTCCTTCCCTGTGGGGACCCCGACTGGTAAGTCGAGATCGCCGTGCCCAGTGATCCCAAGGATCAATGTTCACTAAACACAGATACTGAATAATAGAGTCTTACATCCATACATACCGTTTGATACAATAAATGACCACTTCGGTTGAGTATTACATACATAGGGCTTTAAAGGCCAAAGCACCAAACTAGACCAATAGCAGAATTATTGGTTGAAAGCATGAACCCATGCCATCTGCCTTAACCTACAGGCATTCTGACTGGGAAGCGTCCTAGCTCGCAAGAACGTCACTGAGTTACTCTTCACCATATCCTGTCTTTCACACCTGGTCAATGAAATAACCAGTGGCAAGCCAATGAGTACTTTGAATGTACTCGCAAACAGCCCATGATATGAACATTGATAGTAAAGAATAACAGTAACATGTATCTTTGGTGGAATGCAATTTGGTGGAATGATCAGGTATATGCAACAAGCTAAAGAACTACTCTTGAAGAACAGGTTACAGATATCGACATATCTGACAAGGGTTGAACACACCGGGTTCACCCTGTATGCCAAGTCACCGAACTTGGTCATATCAATTCCTCAAGTAACTCTGGTTATTAACACCATTCACCGAACTCACACACACATACTTGGTTTATGCGGAAACGCTGGACGTAGTTTAAGTAGCACCACCCAACTGTCCTTGATCGTGGACACGACTATTCGAATAGTTTGACACTCTGCAGTGGTAGTACGCTGGACCCACGAGATTCGGGAAACTTCCGTGTCCTCCACACCTCGTGGTATATCACATATACCCGAGGTAAGTACCCGATGATCATCTTTCCCCTGACGATACTAGACAAAGAGGTCCACTCGATTGGTACCCAGCCCACATGTTGTACGTCTTACGAGCACCGAATCTGGACAGTATCAACCATGTAGGGACCAACGGTGTGCCTGGAACTCATAATAATGGCATAGTCGTCTTACCTGGCACGACCCCATCACGAGAGTGACGACAATCACTCCCGCAACTAGTAATGTGGCTCTTTGCTAGTACCGACCAGAGTAATCAACAAAGCCCCGTCCAATAAAGGGGTATCGTGGTCGTACTGGTAAGGTTGGGACGGTCGACACATCATAAATCTAATCCCATTTCCGAAACCACACACGCAAAATACCCGGTGCACCACTTCTCCAAAAGTGGCCACCAACTCATCATCACCCTCGGGCATTAGTGGCACCCGACGGGGTTTTCATAAACCTTTGGTTTAACTCATCACCATGCTCATGCAATGACTCTAACTTTAGTAACCCGCATGATAGTAGCGTGACCCTCATAGATGGTAAGATCATGCTCATCATGCTCATGCTCCGAGGAGCCATGTGAATAACATCATCAACATGCAAGGGCTTTGAAGAAGCCTCCGTTGCCATCACCACAATGATGAACCGGCATCGTGATCACATGCAACGGGAAAATACCAACTATACAAGCATGCAACAATGTTTATGATCAAGTCATGGTCAAAGGGCTGCTTGCCTTGCTCACGTAAGTCCTCGGGGTCTTCGAGGTCTTCCGCTCCGTCCCCGAATACTCCGTCTACCGACAACTATCATCGAAAATAACCATAGTAAGCCACACATCAAGCAGAAATAAAAGTGTTCTACAAATAGAAGTTTTATTTTTCTTGGACGTCTCTGGTGATAAGAAAAATACCTGAAGCTTCTCACAGGAGATTTGAATCATCAAGGATTTTGAATAGGTGAAAGGAGCAATAGGTGGCCATTGAATAAGCCAACAGAAATCATTCTGTTAAAAATGAGTGGAGGCACCCATTTAACAGAGAATGATTTTAGAAATATTTAGGAAGTGGTTTCACTGGATTTGGAGATGGTACGAATATTCTAGAGATAGTACAATGAGGAATAAATAGCAATAGGAGCTATTTATTTATTGCAACAGAAGTAAGTCACACAAAAATGTTGACCAGGGTTATAAAAATAGAGAAGGATTTTAGAAGGCTCTGGGAGTTTGAATCACTGCATTTGGAGTTGATTTGAATCTGCTAGGAATTTTGAAAGGTGGGATATTTTATATCCAGATTGGGATTTTAAATAAAATACCACAGAAAGTTGGGAGGGAAAAATGTGCAAAGCACTTAGTTGGATAGGCCTCATTTTTAGGATCCTGCAGAAATTTGAATCAATGAAATATGAGTTAGTATGAATTTATGGGAGATTTTGGAAGTTTTTAACCGAATAAGAAAAACGGAAAAGACTCAGCTTTGGGGGGGGGGCTATCATGCGCACTGGGCGCTTGGTAGGCCTCCAGGCCGGCCCAGCTGCGCTAGCTGGCTAGCTAAGTGGCCAAGTCGATGGCGTAGTGGAGGAAGGGCGCCTTCGGCCTTGAGGAAGCGGAGTCCAGGGGGTGCGCTTCCACTTAAAGGAGCGGGCCCAACTGGTGAGCAGCCAACGAGGGGGTCCCAGACGTCAGCTCCTGCCCCTACCTCCTGTTCGCGCAGGGAGGAGCTGCAGGAGCCCGAGGGCTCGCTGGCTCCCGGTGCGGTGGCCACCCCCGATGAGGCCTAGCTCGCCGGCAAGCTTGGGCGGTCGAGCCGCGCCCGACCAGTGCCCACGCGCTACCGGGGGGAGGCGGTAGGGACACCGGCAGGGTGGCCCCGAGGGAGGCCGATGGCTTCCGTGGCCTCGGGCGCGCGACGCCAAGAGGTGTTCCCGGGAGAGAGGGAGAGGGTTCTGGAGGAGCTAGAGGTGCTCGGGAGGCTCTAAGTGGGGGAGGAGGAGCCGAGAGAGCTCGAGAGCTCTTTGGAGCTCACGTGGGCATGGGCGCCACACATCCCAGAGGTCATTGGATGCTAGCTAACGTCGTGGAGGAAGTCAAGGAGGGATGAGGGAGTGCTCTGGCGCTCTGGGCGTGCTGCAGCTGCGGGACACGAGCTAGGAGACGAGGAAATGGTGTAGAGCACCATTAGTGCAGGCTGACAGCGTGGTCACCATGGCCACGCGTGTCCACGATGTCCATTCGACCTGGAAACATTGTCTCCCATGCAAGGCATGCTTGCGAGAGGTCACTGGTGGAGTTTGGAGCCAAGTGAAGAAGGTTTGAATGGGGTTTGACTGCTGTAAACATTTCAGCAGGAAACTAGGGGCTGATACAAATGGTTTTCACAGGTAGAGAGGGGAGGTGAAACCATGTCCTGGAGCATGTGGTATGAAAGGACTACACACTTGCAAACATTCAGCTCAAGAAAGGAAGTGTAGCTAGCACTTGCTGTACAAAGCTACTTTTCAGCCAGAAATCCATTTGAAGAAGTGCTGCTCATTTTTCTCACATGAGCAGGCCATATCTTTGCACTAAATGAAGCCTTGGCACCCAAGGGAGGCTCTGGAAAGAATTGGGGGTGATAGCTTAAGCAGAATAATGGAAAGAAGGGTAAAACAGTGACTCCATGGGTGAAAATCAGAGAAGCTTACAAAGGGTCCTTCCCCAATAATTCACCAGTGGCCATGGGAAAGTTACTTGAGGTAAAATATGACTATGTGCGGCTGTGGTAGAAAGTTGAGCTCAAGGAATAAAGTGGAAGGGGCAAATGAAACCAAATTAATGAGTGCACACAAGGTGTTTGATCTGTGGTAGGGCTACCAGATGGATTCCAATGGCTACGAAACTTAACACGGTCAAACAATAGATGAAAATAGGCTTGCACACCAAATTTGGGATTTGCCGGAGGAGTTTTCCAATGTAGACTTGAAAAACCCTAGAAATGGGCAGAAATGGGTTTCTGCTTAGAACCCTATTCAAATGAATTCCCACAAATCCAATATTTGGTGTAGGGGCATTATTTGAGCATTAAGGCATGCACGAAAAGTTTGAGGATAATTGGAGAAACTTTATAATGTAAAGTTTACCAAAGTCAGAAATCAACAGAGAGGGTTTTGAGGGTCTTAGGACAAGTTCCTCTATTGTCCTTGGTGTACCACTTGGTGTGGATGCCTCTTTGGAGTACTGGAACATGTCCACCAAATTTGAGCACAATTGGAGACACTTCACAATGTAGAGTTGCTCAAATTTGATTCTGGACAGATAGGGTTTTAGAGTGATTAGGGGAGTCAAATCAACTTGGATTGAAATGAAACTTGTCAAGATCCTCCAGAATATCATAGATGTCATGCTAGAATTTTACTGGAATTAATTGAGAATATTTTTATAGAAATATTCCAAAAGCTAGAAATAGGCAGGAATGGTTTTGGAGGGGTTTGCCCAATATTTTGAACATGACCATGTGTTTAAACTCAGAAATATGGAATAAATATATCCACCGAGTTTCCCTAATTTTTCTGAAATATTTTGAAGGAAATAAAAATAACTTTCCTTCATAGGAGACCATTTCTGGCCTCACAGAAAGGCTTTTAAATAAAATAATAAAATAACTTTTAAAATAATAATATGGTGGTTTTTGGAAGACACTTTGATAATGGGTTTTAAATAAAATAATTGATGCAAAAGAAATTCCCTAATTTGAGGACTTGTAGTACAAACCTCATCTCAGGGGTTTGAAAGTTTAATTCAAAGAAATGCTTTTTGGAAAAATAATATTTGGTAAAAATAGATATTTATCCTAAACACATGGCATGATCATTAGGCAGGAGATCATGGGATGAGAAGATGATTAAGAGAGTGACAGGATCTATTAGGTATCAAACACAATCATGCAAACAAGCAAGGCAAACAATAGTCACTTCAAGCATCACTAGTATTCAATTTTTTTAATTGGTCCTAAATAGGTATCATCACAAGTATTCAAGCATCAGAAGTTAGTTAGTCAGGGAAGCCAAAAACAGGGTGTTACATTCCCTGGCGTATAGGAATTCTTCTTGTTACTTCTCTCGTTTGCATAGGTTTTTCCCTTGAAGAGGAAAGGGTGATGCAGCACAGGAGCAGTAAGTATTTCCCTCAGTTTGAGAACCAAGGTATTGAACCAAAAGGATGGCCTCGTCAAGTCCAAATTACGTGCGCAAAAACAAACAAGCTTGCACCCAATGCTTCAAAGGGGTTGTCAATCCCTTCAAGATTGTTCGCAAAAGTGAGATCTGAAGGCGGAAAGTGCAACAAAGTGAAAAGTGTAAGGCTGAAAATATGGTGTGGAGTAGACCCTGGGGGCCATAGTGTTCACTAGAAGCTTCTCTCAAAATAGCAAATATTACGGTGGGTGAACAAATTATTGTCGAGCAATTGATAGAATCACGCACATTCATGATGATATCTAAGGCAAAGATATAGCATATAGGCATCACGTCCGAGACAAATAGACCGATACTTTCTGCATCTACTACTATTACTCCACACATCAACCGCTATCCAGCATGCATCTAGTGTATTGAGTTCATGACGAACAGAGTAACGCTTTAAGCAAGATGACATGATGTAGAGGGATAATCTCAAACCAATGATGAAAACCCCATCTTTTTACCCTTGATGGCAACAACACGATACGTGCCTCGCTACCCCTTCTGTCACTGGGTGAGGTCACCGCATGATATGAACCCAAAACCAAGCACTTCTCCCATTGCAAGAATGATAGATCTAGTTGGCCAAACAAAACCCATAACTTGAAGAGAATTACAAGGATATGAAATCATGCATAAGAGAGATCAGAAGAAACTCAAATAAGATTCATATATAATCTGATCATAAATCCACAATTCATCAGATCTCGACAAATACACCGCAAAAGAAGATTACATCGGATAGATCTCCATGAAGATCATGGAGAACTTTGTATTGAATATCGAAGAGAGAGAAGAAGCCATCTAGTTACTAGCTATGGACCCGTAGGTCTATGGTGAACTACTCACACATCATCGGAGAGGTCATGGTGTTGATGGAGAAGCCTTCCGTGTCCGAATCCCCCCTCCAGCAGGGAACCAAGACGTGCCCCAGATGTGATCTTGCGGAGACAGAAGCTTGCGGCGGCGGAAAAGTGATTACGATGCTCCCCTGATTTTTTGGGAATATTTGGGAATTTATAGGCACAAGATCTAGGTCAGGGGACCTCCAGGGGGCCCACAAGCCTACATGGCGGGCCCCGTGGCCGCGGGGTGGGGGCTTGTGGGGCCCCTGGGGCTCTTCTGGCTTGGCCCCGAAGCTCTCCGATCTTCTTGCGTTCCAGAAAAAATCTTTTGGGGGATTTTCTTCCGTTTGGACTCTGTTTCAAAATATCCTCTGAAAGGGGTCAAAAACATGGAAAAAACAGGAACTGGCACTTGGCTCTGAGTTAATAAGTTAGTCCCTGAAAATAAATCAAAGGCATGCAAAACATCCAAAGTTTGACAAGATAATAGCATGAAACCATCAAAAATTATATATATGTTGGAGACGTATCAAGCATCCCCAAGCTTAACTCCTGCTCATCATCAAGTAGGGAAGTGATAAAGAATGAATTTTTGATGTGGAATGCTACCTAGCATAGTTGTCCTTTGCAACTTATTTCACGTGGCATGAATATTCAGATCCATACGATTCGAAACAATAGTTTGCTATTGACATGAAAACAGTAATAGTTCAAGCAAACTAGCAAAGTAATCATGAACTTTCAAAATAACAAGGCCAAAGAAAGTTATCCCTACAAAATCATATAGTCTGGCTATGCTCCATCATCCTCACACAACTAATGTAAATCATGCACAACCTCGGAATTGGCCAAGTAATTGTTTTCGCACTCTTACTTTCTCAAACTTTTTATAACTATCACGCAATACATGAGCGCGAGCAATGGATATAGCACTATAGGTGGAATAGAGAGTGGTGGTGGTTGTGAGACAAAAAGGAGGATATTGTCACATTGACTCGGCGTATCAATATGCTATGGAGATGCCCATTAATAGATATCAACATGAATGAGTAGGGATTGCCATACAAGAGATGCACTAGAGCGATAAGTATGTGAAAGCTCAATGGAAAACTAGTGGGTGTGCATCCAACTGGCTTCCTCACAAAGACCTAGGGCAATTTTGAGGAAGCCCATCATTGAAATATACAAGCCAAGTTATAAAACGAAGATCCCCACTAGCATATGGTAGTGACAAAGCAAGAAGCTCTCAATCATGAAGAACATGGTGCTATCGTGAAGCACAAGTGCGCAAAAAGATAGTAGGATTGTCCCTTCTCTCTTTTTCTCTCATTTCTCTTTTTTTATTTGGGCTCTTAGGCCTCTTTTTTTTTCTTTTCTGTTTTTTGTTTGTTTTTGGGCTCTTTGGCCTCTTCTTATTTTTATTTCCTCACACGAGACAATGCTCTAATAATGATGATCATCACACTTTTAGTTACTCAAAGCTCAAAAATCACAATGATGATGACTCCATAGGAAATGCCTCCGGCAGTGTACCGGGATGTGCAACGATCTAGTATGATCATGCAATGGCAATATGAAAGTGACGGCACAAGTCATGAGACGGAACGGTGGTAGTTGCATGGCAATATATCTCGGAATGGCTATGAAAATGCCATAGTAGGTACGTATGGTGGCTGTTTTGACGAAGGAATTTGGTGGGTTTGTGCACCGGCGAGAATTGCGCGGCGCTAGAGAGGCTAGCAATGGTGGAAGGTGAAAGTGCATATATACCATGCACTCAACACTAGTCATAAAGAACTCACATACTTGTTGCAAAAGTTTTTATTAGTAATCGAAACAAAGTGCTAAACGCCTACTCCGAGGGGAAGGGTTGGTAGGTGTAAACCATCGCACGATCCCGACCTCAACACAAAGGATGACAATCAATAGATCAATTATGCTCCGACTTCCTAACATAGCGGTTCACCATACATGCATGCTATGGGAATCACTAACTTCAACACAAGTATTTATAGATTCACAACACCCTACTAACATAGCTTTTAATATTACCGAATCTGTGTCTCAAAACTAATTGAGAGGAATCGAAACTTCTCTTTCTACTCAATGCACATGAAGATGGAGGTTTTTGCATCCTCTTTGGGTACCTAGCACATGGGACTTCTTTCATAGCATAAGACAACTAGTAAATCATGCACCATCGTGCTCTAAAGATATAAGTGAAGCACAAGAGAAAAAGTATCTAGCTCAAAAGATATAAGTGAAGCACTAGAGCAAAAGTATCTAGCTCAAAAGATATAAGTGAAGCACAATGAGCATTCTAGAAAAATCACGATGAGTGCATGTATCTCTCTCTCTCAAAAAGGTGTGCAGCAAGGATGATTGTGACACAACAAAAAGAAAAGACTCCTATGATACAAGACGCTCCAAACAAAACACATATCATGTGGTGAATAAAAATATAGCTGCAAGTAATGTTACCGATGGATTGAAGACGAAAGAGGGGATGCCTTCCCGGGGCATCCCGAAGCTTAGTATTTTTGGAGTCCTTGAATTGCTTGGGGTGCCTTGGGAATCCCCAAGCTTGAGCTCTTTCCACTCCTTATCTCTTTGTCCATGAGAACGTCACCCAAAACTTGAAAACTTCACAACACAAAACTTAAACAGAAACTTGTGATAACATTAGTACAAGAAAACAAACTACCACTTCTTTTGGTACTGTAGAAAACTTGAATTCCATCTATATTGATGATGCTCTACTGTATTCTCACTTTTCCATGGCTAGTACCCCCGATACTAACCATAGTTTCATCAAAACAAGCAACCAACTCAACAAAAACAGAATCTGTCAAAAACAGACCAGTCTGTAGTAATCTGTATACTTCGTATACTTCTGGTACCTCAAAAAATCTAAATAATTACGACGGTCTAGGGAAAAGGCATATTAATCAGAAGAAAAAATAATCAACTCCAAAGCTCTTTCTGAATAAAAATGAAAAATCATCTCGTGAGGGAAATGTTATTGTCTTTTTCCAGCAAGATCAAACAACCATTACCAAGACAAATCATAAAGGTTTTGCTTGGCTCAAACACAAAAAGAAACACAAAAAACACAATCACAACAGAATTCTGAAAGTGTGGACGCAAAAAAACAGAAACAAAAAGATAAATTCATTGGGTTGCCTCCCAACAAGCGCTATTGTTTAACGCCCTTAGCTAGGCATAGTAGTGATAGAATCACGTATCGTCGTCTTTAGTGCTTAAACCATAAGTAGCCCTCATCATGGATTCATAAGGCAATCTTATTTTATTTGTATGAAAGTGTTACATGCCCTTCCTTAAAGGAAATTGAAATCTAATATTCCCTTCCTTCATATCGATGATAGCACCGATAGTCCTTAGGAAAGGTCTACCAAGAATAATAGGACATGTAGGATTGCAATCAATGTCAAGCACAATGAAATCCACGTGTACATAGTTCCTATTTGCAATAATAAGAACATCATTGATCCTTCCCATGGGTTTCTTGATAGTAGAATCGGCAAGATGCAAATTAAGAGAACACTCTTCAATCTCATTAAAACCCAGAATATGACATAAAGACTTTGGAATCGCAGAAACACTAGCACCCAAATCACACAAAGCATTGCACTCATAGTTTTTGATTTAGATTTTGATGGTAGGTTCCCACTCATCATGAAGCTTTCTAAGGATAGAGACTTCCAATTCAAGTTTCTCTTCAAGAGCTTTTATCATAGTTCGATGATATGATCGGTAAAGGCTTTGTTTTGGATGGACTCCGAATCATTGGGGCACTTTTCAACCAAAGTGGATTCATATCCAGCCCCATAATCATTAGGTTTGACACAAGAAAAAAATATTCAATGGGAGTCACACCAAGCACTTTAAGATATTCGTGATTCTCATCACGAGAACACGCCTTTTTAAGCCATTCATGTCTAGCACGAATTTGGGCGGTTCTTTCTTGGATCTCAATCATGGAAACACGCATAGCTTTCAAAGTTTCATCCATGTTGATTTTGGGAGGAGCACATCTAACTTCCAAAGCATCAACATAACAAGAAATCCTATCCACGCTCTTAGCCAAATCGTCAATTTTGAGTAGTTTTTCCTCTATGGACGCATTGAAAATATTTTGAGAGTTGATGAACTCTTTGATATTACTCTCTAGATCAGAGGGTAATCTATTATAATTTCCATGGGTATTGTCGTAGGAGTTGCCAAAGTTATTAGAGGAGTTACTAGGAAAGGCCTAGGAACATAGTTTCCCCTAAAAGCGTTGTTGTTGCCAAAGTTCCTGCCAACAAAATTTACGTCCAAGCTAGCGTTGCTACTCTCAATCAAAGAAGACAAAGGCAAATCATTAGGATCCAAAGGAGCACTTCTACTAGCAACCAAATGCATTAACTCATCCATCTTAGCACTCAACGAGTTAATTTCTTCCATAGCGTGTACTTTCTTACTACTAGGTGACCTTTTAGTGTGCCACTGAGAGTAATTCGTTGTGATGTTGTCTAAGAGCTTTGTGGCTTCTCGTAACGTGATTTCCATGAACGTTCCACCTGAGGCGGAGTCCAAGATATTTCTAGAAGCGAAATTCAAGCCAACGTAAAAGATTTGAATAATCATCCAAAGACTCAAGCCATGAGCGGGACAATTCCTAATCATTAATTGCATTCTCTCCCAAGCTTGTGCAACATGTTCATGATCAAGTTGCTTGAAATTCATGATATCATTACAGAGAGAGATGATCTTAGCCAGCGGAAAGTACTTGGATATATAAGCATCTTTGCACTTATCCCAAGAATCGATACTATTTTTGGGCAAAGAAGAAAACCAAGTTTTTGCGCGATCTCGCAACAAGAAAGGAAAAAGCTTCAATTTAATCACGTCATTACCCACATCTTTTTTTTTGCATATCGCAAAGTTCAATGAAGGTATTGAGATGGGATGCGGCATCTTCACTAGGAAGACTAGAGAATTGCTCTTTCATAACAAGATTCAGCAAAGCGGCATTGATTTCGTATGACTCCGCAGTAGTGGCAGGAGCAATCGGAGTACTAATAAAATCATTATTATTAGTATTCGAGAAGTCACAAAGCTTGGTGTTTTCCTTCATGGTGACTTCAGCAAGGAGGCAAGCACACGAGCAAATAAAAAGCAAGCGAGAAAAAGGGCGAACAAAAAGGCGAACGAAAAGGCGAACGAAAAAGGCAAATAGGTGAAGTGGGGGAGAGGAAACAGGAGGCAACTGGCAAACAAAGTAAATGCAAGTGATGAGTTTGCGACACTTACTTGGATGAGTTCTTGACTTGATCTTCCTCCCCAGCAACGGTGCCAGAAATTGGCACGTTGACGGGAGAATATTCTTGACTTGATCCTCCTCCCCGGCAACGGCGCCAGAAATTCTTCTGCTACGGCAACAAAAGTCCTTCCCTGGCGCGTAGGAATTCTTCTTGTTACTTCTCTGGTTTGTGTCGGTTTTACCCTTGAAGAGGAAAGGGTGATGCAGCATAGAAGCAGTTAGTATTTCCCTCAGTTTGAGAACCAAGGTATCGAACCAAAAGGAGGGCCTAGTCAAGTCCAAAGTACCTGCGCAAAAACAAACAAGCTTGCACCCAAAGCTTCAAAGGGGTTGTCAATCCCTTCAAGATTGTTTGCAAAAGTGAGATCTGAAGGCGGAAAGTCCAACGAAGTGAAAAGTGTAAGGCTGAAAATATGGTGTGGAGTAGACCCTGGGGGCCAGAGTGTTCACTAGAGGCTTCTCTCAAAATAGCAAATATTACGGTGGGTGAACAAATTACTTTCGAGCAATTGATAGAACCCCGCAAAGTCATGACTATATCTAAGGCAATGATCTAGCATATACGCATCACGTCCGAGACAAGTAGACCGATACTTTCTGCATCTACTACTATTACTCCACACATCGACCGCTATCCAGCATGCATCTAGTGTATTGAGTTCATGACGTACAGAGTACCGCTTTAAGCAAGATGACATGATGTAGAGGGATAATCTCAAACTAATGATGAGAACCCCATCTTTTTACCCTTGATGGCAACAGCACGATACGTGCCTTGCTACCCCTTCTGTCACTGGGTGAGGTCATCGCACGGTATGAAGCCAAAACCAAGCACTTCTCCCATTGCAAGTATCATAGATCTAGTTGGCCAAACAGAACCCACAACTCGAAGAGAATTACAAGGATATGAAATCATGCATAAGAGAGATCAGAAGAAACTCAAATAAGATTCATAGATAATCTGATCATAAATCCACAATTCATTGGATCTCGACAAACACATCGCAAAAGAAGATTACATCGGATAGATCTCCATGAAGAGCATGGAAAACTTTGTATTGAAGATCCAGGAGAGAGAAGAAGCCATCTAGTTACTAGTTATGGACCCTTAGGTCTATGGTGAACTACTCATGCATCATTGAAGAGGTCATGGTGTTGATGGAGAAGCCTTCCGTGTCTGAATCCCCCCTCCGGCAGGGCACTAGGACGTGCCCCAAATGGGATCTTGCGGAGACATAAGCTTGCAGTGGGGGAAAAGTGATTACGATGCTCCCCTTATTTGTTTGGCAATATTTGGGAATTTATAGGCACAAGATCTAGGTCAAGGGACCTCCAGGGGGCCCACAAGCCTTCATGGCACGGCCCCCTGGCCGCGGGGTGGGGCTTGTGGTGCCCCTGGGGCTCTTCTGGCTTGGCCCCCAAGCTCTCCGATCTTCTTCCGTTCCAAAAAAAATCTTTTCGGGGATTTTCTTCCTTTTGGACTCAGTTTCAAAATCTCCTCTGAGAGGAGTCAAAAACATGGAAAAAACAGGAACTGGCACTTGGCACTGAGTTAATAAGTTAGTCCCAGAAAATAAATAAAAGGCATGCAAAACATCCAAAGTTTGACAAGATAATAGAATGAAACCATAAAAAATTATAGATACGTTGGAGACGTATGAGGGTCTCCAATTAGGTTGTGGAGATTGCCCCAAGAATTTGAGGTCATCTTAGAGCCACAATCCATTGTGGTGAAGCTTCGTGGTGTTGTTGGGAGCCTCCAATTAAGTTGTGGAGATTGTACCAACCTTGTTTGTACGGGTTCGGTGACCACCCTCAAGGGTCCCTTAGTGGAATCACGACATGTTACATTGTGCGAGGGCTTGACGAGATTACGGTGGCCCTAGTGGCTTCTTGGGGAGCATTATGCCTCCAAACCACTGCAAATGGAGATTAGCATCTACAAGGGTGTGAACTTAGGAATACATCATCGTCTCTGCATGCCTCGATTATATCTTACCCAAGCCCTTTACTTATGCACTTTACTTTGTGATAGCCATATTGTTTCTTGTTATATATCTTGCTATCAGTTGGTTGTTTATCTTGCTTAGCATAAGTTATTGGTGCACATAGGTGAGCGTAGTTGTTTTAGGTTTTGTACTTGACTAATTAAGCATTAGTTTTGTTCCGCATTTGTTGAAGCCTAAACCATTATTATTTTAAAGTGCCTACTCACCCCCTCTAGGAGACATCCACGTCCTTTCAATTGATATCAGAGCTAGGTCTCTCATTATTAGGTTTCGCTGTTGGGGAACATTGCATGGGAAACAAAAAATTCCTACGCACACACAATACCTATCCATGGAAATGATCATCTATGAGTGGGGAGAGTGAATCTACATACCCTTGTAGATCGCTAAGTGGAAGCGTTTATAACGCGATTGATGTAGTGGAACATCTTCGCGATCCAAATCGAAGCTCGTCCCACGATCTCCTCACGATCCGTCCCGCGATACCATCACGATCCATCCCGATCTAGTGTCGAACGGACGACACCTCTACGTGCAACACACGTACAAACTGATGATGATCTCCATCTTCTTGATCCAGCAAGAGGGGCGGCGAGGTAGATGAGTTCTCCGGCAACGCAACGGTGATGGTGGTGGAGCTAGTCCACCAGGGCTTTGCCTAAGCACCGCTGAAACTAGACTAGAGGAGAAACAGATCTAGAGATTGGGCAGCATGTGGCTGATTGTTGTTGTATCTCAAAACCCTCAAGAGCTCTAGTATATATAGGAGGAGAGAAGGGAGGCCGCCGTCCCTAGGGCTGCTCCTCGAGTCCTACTCCTAATAGGATTCCCCTTCCACTTGGAAACCTTTTCCACCTTTTGTATTTTCTCCTTATTTTCAACTCGAGATTCATGGGACCTTAGAGGTGGCTTCGGCCAGTCCACATGTGCTGGTTTCCCTCCTCTATTGGTCCATAAAGCCCTAGGGCCATCACACCCCTCCCGGTGGTCCCCCGGCACCCTCCGAGCACTCCCGGTACACTACCGATGAGCCTGATACCTTTCCGGTGATCAAAACAGGACTTCCTATATATGAATCCTTACCTCTGGACCATTCCGGAGCTCCTCGTGACATCCATGATCTCATCCGGGACTACGAACAACCTTCGATCACCAACACCTATAACTCAACTATAGCGAAACATCACCGAACCTTAAGTGTGCAGAACCTGCGGGTTCGAGAACTATGCAGACATGACCAACACACTCTCCGGATAATATCCAATAGCGGTACATGGACGTTCATATTGAATCCTACATATTCTACGAAGATCTTCATCGGTTGAACCTCTATGTCCAGGATTCAGTTAATCCCGTATGCAGTTCCCTTTGTCCTTCGGTATGTTACTTTCCCGAGATTCGATCATGGGTATCTCTATACCTAGTTCAATCTCGTTACAAACAAGTCTCTTTACTCTTTCCGTAATGCATGATCCCATGACTAACTCCTTAGTCACATTTCTTGCAAGGCTTGTTGTGATGTTGTATTACCAAGTGGGCCCCGAGATACCTCTCCGTCACACGGAGTCACAAATCCAAGTGTTGATCCATGCCAACCCAACAGACACCTTTGGAGATACCTGTAGAGCACCTTTATAGTCACCCAGTTACATTGTGACGTTTGATACACACAAGGTATTCCTTCGGTGTTCGTGAGTTGCATGATTTCATGGTCAGAGGAAAAGATACATTGACATGTAGAAACCAGTAGCAATAAACTGACACGATCATATGCTACGTTTATAGTTTGGGTATTGTCCATCACATCATTCTCCTGATGACGTGATCCCGTTATCAAGTGACAACACTTGTCTATGGCCAAGAAACCTTGACCATCTTTGATCAACGAGCTAGTCAACTAGAGGTTCACTAGGGACAATGTGTTGTCTATGTATCCACACATGTATTTGAGTTTCCAATCAATACAATTCTAGCATGGATAACAAACGATTATTATGAACAAGGAAATATAATAATAACCAAATTATTATTGCCTCTTGGGAATATTTCCAACATTCACCACCTAGAGAGTAAGGATGTCGACTAGGGGTTTAGGATTCTCTCACACTCTTTGTTTCGATGGCACAAAATTTGATGTTTGTGTAATTTGCATGCTTAATATCTTTAGGGTCATGTACCCAAATTTAGGGCAATGATAGATATGGCTTTTTTCCTCCAAAGGATTCTTAATACCTTTATTTACAGGATGAAAAAAACTCTTATCTAAATGCTCAATCTTATTATGTGCTTTTCGATGCTTTTGCCAATGTAGTTATATTTCAACTCATGCCGTCACGGGATGCAAATGAGTCATGGACAGAACTTCAAGATAAATATGGTTAGTCCAAGACTTGTAGGGATGATTGTTCTCCCTCCACCTCAGGTCATGTTGTCTTCTCAACTTCATATACTTCACCTACATGTGGATTACCGAAAGGTAATGATATGGTGAGTAGTGGTGATCATAGAAATAATGATAGTGGGCTTATTGTTGATGATCCTTTATCCCTATCTTATAGCAATGCTTCATCTTTGGATGTTAACACTTCGAGCACTCTAAATGTGTCACATGCTTGTGTTGATATCCATGCATATAATGTAGGAATTGTTTGACTAAATCTCATGATGATATGCTTGATATATCTTGTTGCCATGATAAAAATGTATCTATTTCCTTGGGTTGTTGTGCTAACAATGTAGAGGAAATCCATCACTCCAAGGAACAAAATGTGGCCCTGAATGATGCCTCAAGGGATCCTACATCATCATCTATTGTTTCTCACTTTTGCCTTATGGCTAAGGCTTCGAAGGTATCTCCTACTTTGAATCCCAATGTATCTCATGCTGATGATGTTGATGTAATGAGGATGAGGATGAAGAGAGTGATAATATTGCATCCTTCAAAATTAAGGGTGAAATTATTTTTAAAGCTCTTCATACGAATAATCTTGCTCATTCCAACTTCATGGAAATCATGTCTATTGCCATTGAGGGCAAGAAATATATTCAGGAGTTGGAAGCTCATCTCGAGGAGCATGAGTCCACCATTGAGAAAATGGAAGGTCATGAGCGTGATTACTCTAATGAGATCGCGGAGCTATCTCAAGCTTGAAAATGAAGAAACCACCAAGGAATTTCTTGAGGAGACCTTTGCTCTAGAATGTTCTAGATAAAAGGAATCCCATGATAGAGCTCTTGGGGTGGCTAATGATTGTATAACTAAAAATGATAAGCTTGAAGTTTCACATGCTAAATTCCTTGAGGACTTTGAGCACCTCGAAAATGGCTCAAGTATCATTAAGAGTTCACTCACCGAACTCACCGAGTCTCATGCTCAACTTGAAACTTCATGTGAAAAAGAGCTTGCCAAGTTGCCTTCTCCTCTTATTGTTAATAATGATTCTTGTGCTACTAACTCTATTTCTTGCGAAGCATACATATTAAAGGAGAATGTTGAGTTAAGGTCTCAACTTGAGTTGCTATCTAGCAATTATGGGAAATTGGAACAAAGTCATGTAATACTCACAAGCTCTCATGATGATCTTCTAGTATCCCATAATGTGCTACAACTAGCTCATGAGGCTAGGACTACTAAGGTAACATCTAGTGAGCCTCATGTGGACCTTAGCACTACATTTAGTCAAAATACTTTATTGACATGTGCTAGTCCTCGTAATTCATCTACTGATAATGTTGCTAAATTTTTCGATGAAAAACCTTCCTTGACTTGTTGCTCTAAAAATGAAGCTTACACTTAGTCTAGTACTTGTGTTGATGCTAACCATGCAGAGGAAATCAAAGAGCTCATGGCCCAAGTCACTTCCTTGAAGAAAGACTTGGAAAAGAGTCAT
Source organism: Hordeum vulgare subsp. vulgare (assembly GCF_904849725.1). NCBI lineage: Eukaryota > Viridiplantae > Streptophyta > Magnoliopsida > Poales > Poaceae > Hordeum > Hordeum vulgare. The sequence continues at coordinate 212,293,137 of NC_058523.1, read as the reverse complement.
GAAGGAATGTCCAGACTCAGCAATATCTTGTGTGGAAAAAAAATCCCAAATGACAAAGGTGGACTTGGATTCAACTCCAATAAAAAAAGTAAGTCCAAGAGCAACAAGAATAAGGGCCAAGAAAAGGTCAAGGATTCGGCCAGGATTGTTTGCTTCAAGTGCAAAATTGAAGGGCGCCATGTTAGATCCTGCACATTAAAGACGAAGCCCCATAGTCACAAGCAACAAGGGAATCGGCCACGAGTTCAATCTCATGCTCAACCACAAGTGGAATAAAGGCTTATTCCCAAGAAGACTGAAGTAACCATTACTCAAGTTGAGAAACAATTGAGCAAAAAGTAAATGGTACATGTTGCTACTTGTGTCATGGGAAGGGTCACTTCACTTCTTCTTGCCCGAAAGATATTTTATCCAACCCAATCATTATTGATGATATATGATGTCTACTACACAACTTTATTCTTGTGGACTTGTGTTGGGCCTCCAAGCGCAGAGTTTTGTAGGATAGTAGCAATTTTTCCTCAGGTGGATGACCGAAGGTTTATCAATTCGTGGGAGGTGTAGGATGAAGATGGTCTCTCTCAAGCAACCGTGCAATCAAATACAAGAAATCTCTTGTGTCCCCAACACACCCAATACAATGGTAAATTGTATAGGTGCACTAGTTCGGAGAAGAGATGTTGATACAAGTGCCATATGGATGGTAGGTATAATTTTTTGTAATCTTAAAATATAAAAACACCCAGGTAACAAGTGGCAAACAACGAGCAGAACGTTCTACTAATGCTTGGAAATAATGCCTAGGGTACATACTTTCACTAGTGTAATCTCTCAACAATGCTAACATAGTTGGATCCCTCAACGTGCAACAAAGAATCACTCCAAAGTTCCTATCTGGTGGAGAACTATAAGATGAAACTGGTGTAGGTAGCAAAACCACCTCAAAGTTATTCTTTCCGATCAATCTATTCAAGAGTTTGTAGTAAGATAACATCAAGCTATCCTTTCTGTTCAATCTATTCAAGAGTTCGTACTAAGATAACATAAAGCTATCGTTTCCGTTCGATCTATCTAAGAGTTCGTACTATAAGAACACCAATTATACATATCAATCGACCCTAATGTCACCTAGATACTCCAATGTCACCTCAAGTATCCTTGGGTAAATTATGCGACATGCATCAAACAGTTTTAGAGCTATCATATTCAATCGAACACAAAGAATGTGCAAGGAGCACCCCAAGATTTCTATCGGAGAATATGGTATGTAAACGTGCAATCAAGCCCTATGCATAGATACCCAAGGTCACCGGAACCCGCAAGTTGATGCCTCAACATATATCAAGTGAATCAATAGAATACCCCAATGTCACTATGGGTATCCCATGTAGGACATACATCAAGTGTTGTCATACCAATAGGCTCAATCCAACATGGCGAGATCTTAAAGGAAAAGACTCAATTCATTACAACTAGATGGTAAGGGTAATACATCATATGTTCCAACTATATTAACAAAGCCCGTGTTCTTGAGATCATGCTATATAAAAAACAAGAGAGAGAGAGAGATTGCAGACATAACTACTGGTATATACCCTCAGCCACGAGGGTAAATTACTCCATCCTCGTCACGACCTCCGCCAGGATGATGAAGATGGCCACCGGTGATGGTTTTCCCTCTCCGGCAGGCTATTAGAATCGCTCCAGATTGGTTTTTTGGTGATACATAGAGTTGCGGCGCCAGAGCGGAAGTTCTCTCTTCATTTCTAGGCTTTCTAGGATTTATAAGATTTTTCAGCTTTGGAATCACGTGCAACGGAGCCAAATGGGCCCCACAAGCCATCAGGGCGTGGCCAAAGCCCACGCCGCGCCCTGTTGGCTTGTGCCTCCGTGGCATCCCTCCTCTGGTGGTTCTTCACTCCAACATTGCTCATATGTTCTAGAAAAAATCATAAAAAAGTTTCGAGCGATTCAGAGAACTTTCATTTTCTGCACAAAAAACAACCACCATGGTAATTCTGCTGAAAACAACGTCAGTCCGGGTTAGTTCTAAATAAATCATATAAAGTGCATCAATAACATATAAATTTATTATAAACATAGGAAAATATGGCATGAATACTTCATAAATTATAGATACGTTGGAGACGTATCAATATCTATTCTCTTGGGAACGATATGGTTTGCAATGTGTTTGCCAAGTTTATGGTACTCAAAGTGGTGTCAAGAAAAGTACCATTTGGGTCGCCAAGCCTATTTTTACTAACCTCTTAGAACCCAACTTTGTTGGGGAACAACAAGCGCAAACTTTATCAATAGGTGATGGTGGAGGACATTGGAGACTTGGCTAAATTATGAAGAATAATGGGGTATTCCTCATTCATATTGTCTCAAGTCAAATCATTTGGATTATAGAGTTTCTATCTTATATCCAATGTGTCTCCTTATGGTAACTTGTATTTAAATTGTTTAAATTGGTAGTTACTTGCCCCTTTGCATGCTGTTGTTTTGTACTGTGCGTGTGCTTGTACATGTTGTGCTTCTAACTTGCATATCTTGAGTAATCAAGTATGTGTATGTTGGTATGCACATCATGTACATCCGAGTCTTGTGTTGAGCATTTTTTGCATATTGTTTGTATCTTTGTTGGATCTTTTTAGAGATTAATGGATTATCCCATTTTGGGGAAGTGATGTCCTTTGCGCACCTAACAATCCTATAAATGTGTATCCATGAGGAATGCCACTTAGTATTGATATTTCAAGATTATCTAGTCTCTTTGTGGTATGTCTTACTCATGAGAAATTCAAATTCTAAATTGTCCATTAATTATCTCTTGTTGGTTTACATTTTCCACTTGTTAATAATGTCCGGTTATCACATTATGGGGGAGTAATATGCTATGTGCATATTACAAGCCTAAAAATGTGTATATTCGAGATATTGCCACTTAGTGTTGATATTGTAAATTATCTTGATCCTAGGTGGCATGTTAGCTCTACAAATGTCATTTGCTTGTGTTTTACGAGTAAAGACGATGTTGGATATACTTGCAATCTACCAATGGGAATTATTTCCACATACATCTTGTCCTTCAACAATTTGTATTCCCTTCATGTCGTAGAAATTGCTAATCATCTTTACATTGTATTTTGTGTATCGTTATCTTCCTTGCCTTTTGTGGATCTTTTTAAACAAGCCTAGTGTTTCTATAGATATAGAGAAAGTGATGATCCGATCTTGTGCATTTTGTATTCAAATGTAAATTCTACATAATGCACATCTCTTGAGGGAGCTATCCTATTTTCTTAGAACACTCTTATTATGCATTCATCATAAAATATTTTTGATCCCCACCAAGTGTGTGTTGGTGGGAGGCAAGTGTTTCTCTTTATGGTGCTTTGTGCCATCATGAAAATTTGTCGAGGGTTTGGTTTGTTTGGAACCTAGCTCTCTTTCGGGAACTTGATACATCTTGTTTGTTTTCCTTCAATTGGTATCTTGTTTCCTTCTATTTGAAATGTGTCAATGGAGATCACGTTCATTGATGTATCTTTTAATTGGTATCCTTCAAGTGATAATGTTTCGTTTGGTATCTTATTCTCAATTGATACCTTCTCTTTTGGTATCTTATCAACTATGTGTTGATTTGATTCTTCAAATTCTTGAGCATGCATATTTACTACATGTACCTTCTTTGGCATGATTTCTTTCTTTGACCCAATATATAGAGGAATACCACCATGCCATAAACTGTCTAAAGTGTGCATGAAATGAAATTTCATATCTATATGTACATATTTATGTGGAGTTTGTCATATGTATTGTTGGTTCTCTAACTCATTGGTCCCAATTTGTTTGGGCACAATTTTGTTTGTGTTGTTGTTCTAGGAACAATTGGATATGCATTGGATGCTCGTATGACTTACAGGCAAGGTGTTGAGACCACGTACTTATTGGATCCAAGTTAGGACGATCAATGAACAGTTATCTGCTACACCAATCCAATGCTATCTCGGTAACAAGTATCTACGTCATGCATACATTTATTGCATACAACTTCCGTAGGCTACATCATGGCATGAATTTCTTGATTCATTCTTGTGGTACTTATTTTCTTTCTCAAAGAATCTGATCGATGATGTCTTATTGCTAGTTGTGATGACTTTGATGTTTGTGAGTTGGAAGTTCATTTATGTACAATAATAAAATATTAGGCCATGTGCTATGCTTTCAAGCAAAGACCTTATTGGTAATATATATGACTTCCTTTCGTTCCTTCTTGTAACTATTTCGTGTGTACACCCTTCTTTGTGGATATATATCATCACGATTGTCTTCTACCTAGAATCTTTTACAAATGAGAGCCGTTGCATTTCCTTTTTAAATTTCTGGTGCTTTCATGAAAGATTTGTCTTGAGTGCGGATCTTATATCCTTGCATCAGGATGCACTCTTTGGTGATGAAGGTTACTTCTTCTCATGCTTGTCTTGACGAGGGTTTTCCATTTTGATTGGTATCCCTCCTCTTGACAAGGCTATTATTTCCTATCGTCACCATCGGTTTTCACAATCTTTGGTTTTAATTTTTTTATTCGTAAGCTTGTGAACCAATTTTCTAGTGTGTGTGGGGGGGGATATGTCTTGCACTTTGTGTCTCATTTCATCAAGACTATGTTGATGCTTAAGGCTCATCCTTATATTAGTCTTCTTAAAGTGCTTTGCCATGACTCACACACACAATTTTGGTTGAGCCTATTCTTAAGTTGCTTCTTTTACATGTTTCTCCACATGTTTGGTGCAAGTGATATTCTTATTGTCTTATCTACTTGCTTGCACTTGTTGTGTGTTTTTATTGATTTTGGGGGAGTAATAATCCTATTTTTTGCACTTCTATCAAATAGAAAAAATCTTAATAGTTCACAAATCATGGAGAGCTTCTCTTGTTTCGATAAAACACTCCTTTGCCCCTATCATAATATCTTTTATTCATGTACCTCGTAGGAACATGTGATTGATTGTTTCTATTGGTATCTTTCGATTGCTTGCTTTACTCTTTGGTATGTCTCTGTGACATATCATCCTTTTTGCAATCCTTGGATCCTCAATATATGTTGTGTTCCTCCAACTATTTATCATTGGATATGTGTATTTCATTGCACTCATATGTGTATTTCATTGCACTCATATTTCATTGCACCCATATGTGTATTATATTGGCTTTGTAAGCTTTTCGTCCATTTTGGCAATCAATGTCAATGGGGAGAAGTGTAGAGAGTTTAATTTGGGTATGTTAAGAGAGTTTTTGTTTTGTTGCTTTGCATCTCAAACCCATGCATTATTGCTTTGCATGTGTGTGCTTGGTTATGCTTATTTACTTATATAAACTCTCTTGAAAGTGTTTTTCATCCATTACCAAAATGCAGGACATTGTTAGAGGATATTTTTCCATATGTGGTTTTGGTAATTAATGACAATTCCTATGGACTAATGGTTGCCTGGAGTTATATTCGAACGATTTGTCCACGGGCACTTCTTGAACTCCATATCTTGGTTTCAAGGAGTTTATATGATGACCAAAGTGGTATACAAGGTTTTATCCAAAGATTGGTCATAAAGACACAAGGTTGAGCAAGAATAAATCGAAGAGTGAATCAACTTGATCAATAGACAAAGTGCACAAGATGTATTGAGAGGGATCAAGTGATCTCATGGTATGGTAATCATTGTCCAACACACTTTGTGTACTAACTCATGGTCTACGTGAGAGTTGTATGGTGGGTTAGGTATATTTCCATGATTTTGCATCAAGAAGAAGATCTAATATGACCCATGGAGGATGACATCAAGTGGTGATCGTCATCAAGATTGCAGCGTGCAAGTTCAAGTGGGGCATCATGAAGAGATCATGCTTGAAGCTTGCCGTCCATTGTGGGTGCAATGGACTTGTGAAGATTTGCTGAAGAGTGGCTCACCAATAGTGGAGTAGGGGGGAGCAACCTACTAGTCTTCATCAAGCCGGCGCAATCGAGAAATGTGGTCCATCTTGAGAAGGACAACATTGACATCATCTAGCTCAAGCGGACTATGGGCAAGGCAAAGGTTTGTCCTTGATAGTTTTTCCTTTTTACTAGTCTCACTGTGTTAGTTGGGAGACCAGGCTATAGGATAGATTGTCGTACTATCAAGGAGGGCTCTCAATTGAGTAGCTTGATCATATCGTTCGTTGAGAGATCAAACTATCGCTTTCTTGGCATCATTATATTTCTTGGTTCTTGGTTGGGCTTTCTCTATGTGGGTTCTTGAGCTTATGGTCATCTTCATGACAAGCTCGAGTTCATCAAAAACGGAGTTCATGTGCATCCTCTATGATGTTTTCAATGTTTGAGTTTTTGCCGGTTCTTCATTCATAGAGGACTCGGGCAACCTTTTCACCCCATAGAGCCATGCCTCTTAAATTGGGCTCGACACCACAAAGACCCAAATTGTAGAACTCGTCGAACTTGAGAGGATCATGCAAGGCAAGGGCCAGCTGCAAGTCTTCCTTCAGACCACCTCGGAACTCATAAATCTTGCTCTTCTGATTTGGAATGTCCGGTTTAGCATAATGAGCCAGCTCCTGGAACTCCACATTGTACTTGTACACAGATGAACTTCCTTGCTTCAAGCGCCTGAATTTCTCACGCATCTCTTCCACAAAACTTGCTAGAATATAGTGATCCCTGAAATCCCTGCAGAAATCATTCGAGTTGATCACTTTGTAGTCTCTCGAATCCTTCAATTGCTGCCACCATTCTGTTGCATCCCCTTGAGCTGAAATATTGCAAACTTGACAAAGTCCTCTAGTCATACATTACTACACTCAAAGTGCTTGTTCATGTCACGAATCTAGTCATCTGCATCGAATGGCTGGTCATGGGAGGTGAAGGACTTCGAGTGGTTTGTTGGGAATTGATTCAGAGATGCAAACTGATGTCCACCATTGTTGAAATTACCCTGATGCCCTTGGTTCCTCTCTTGTAACAACTGGAGTAACATGTGAGTGTTTGCATTGGTTGTCGCCATCAGAGCTTGCCAGGCCTCTTAAGGAGGAGGAAGTGGCGGAGGGTGTGGTGGAGGGTCAGCACTCCACGACCCGGATTCTGGCGAGTTGGAGGAGCCATCCTAGAGACGGACAACAACATTAGACCAGAGATGAAAAATTCAAAGAGTAAGCTGATCCAATGGAAAAAAAATATGAATAAGAATTCTTAAAAAAGCCACTTGTAAATGCCAAGTATGAGCTAAGATTGCTCGGAACAAATGTATATTCCCAACATACATCTCATGAAAGAATTCCTAAGTTGCTAATGGAATTCCCACCTAAGAACTTCCGAAATTTCTGGTCATGCAATCTAGTCCACGAAAACACGGAGTAATATATCACTCAACTCCTAGCATCTAACCCATCCAGTGTATCACATCCGTCAACACATAACCAGAATCATGGAACCTCGTCTATCTTAGACCCTTGTATTCACAACGATACTAAGTATGGCGGTACCCCCGAACTCTCTGCACCAGTACTAGGGATGTCAGGCTTATCGCGCCACTACTAGTGTTGAAGCAATTTCGAACATCCTCCATCTTGAGATACTAGGAAATCTGAATGATAACGATGTGCTCAAGAATCCCGTGGATCTCAACTCCCCGGAATAAAATCAATACAGAAGGAGGTACCAAGGCAGATCTCCAACACATCGGTATCATATAGATTCCCAAATATGCGCGTGATCCTAAAAAATTGAGCGAGAAGAGGAGTAGAATTAAAATTTCCTAAGTCGTGAAGCTCACTTGAGCATAGAAGAGTAGAAAAAATAAACATACTCTCCGATATAAGAAAGACTCAAAATAGTTTTCACTAGACTCGACTCGGCCAAGTTCGATCAGTCAAAGGCTCCTATGGTCGTAAGGCTGTGATAACCAACTTGTAACGACTAAGATGCGGCACTTTCCTTATTTGGGGGGAGGCCTGAAAAGGGGAAAGAGGCACATCTGAGCGTTTCGCAAGCAGGATAATATCCCAATACATAATGGATGGAAGAGTAATAAGATTTGGCTTACACTCACCACAAGCTAAATTACAGAGTCACACAGTCATACATTATTCAAATGGCGAAAAACAGGGTCCGACTACGGACAAGATAAACAACAAAAACCCATGCTATCCCGCCTTGCTAGGCCCACGATCACGACCAAGTGCCTCTAAAACTCGGGATACGTCACGTACATCCCGCGACTGTCCTCGTCAAACTCCCACTTGAGCTATATAACGTCGAATGAACCTACCTCTGCTTCACCTGTACCTATGGGTGGTTGTAGTATACTGTGAGCCACAGGGATTTGATACGTCTCCATCTTATCTAATTTTCCAAATTCTTTTGCCCTTGTTTTGGTCTCTAATTTGCATGATTTGAATGGAACTAACCCGGACTAACGCTATTTTCAGCAGAGTTGCCATGGTGTTGTTTTTGCGCAGAAATAAAAGTTCTCGAAATGACCTAGAAATTTATGAGGATTTTTTGTGGAATATATAAAAATTACTGGCACAAGAATCAACTGGAGGGACGGAGCCAGGAGCTCACAAGCCCACCAGGCCCGCCCCCACCCCCCCCCTAGCCGGGCCTGACAGGCTTGTGAGCCCTTCGAGGCTCCGCCGCCTCCAATTCCAGCTCTATATATCCTCCTTCGACCGGAAAAAAATAATCAAAGATAAGAGTTCATCGCATTTTACGATACGGAGCCGCCGCCACCACCTGTTCTTCCTCTGGAGGGAAGATCTGGAGTCCGTTCTGGGCTCCGGAGAGGGGGAATCGATGCCTTCGTCATCACCAACCATCCTTCATCACCAATTCCATGATGATCTTCATCATTCATGAGTAATCTCATCGTAAGCTTGCTGGATAGTGATGGGTTGGATGAGATTTATCATGTAATCGAGTTAGTTTTGATGGGGATTGATCCCTAGTATCCACTATGTTCTGAGATTGATGTTGCTACTACTTTTCTATGCTTAATGCTTGTCACTAGGGCCCAAGTGCCATGATTTTAGATCTGAACCTATTATGATTTCATCAATATATGTGTGTTCTTGATCCTATCTTGCAAGTTGTAGTCACCTACTATGTGTTATGACCCGGCATCCCCGGAGTGACAATAGCCGGAACCACTCCCAGAGATGACCATAGTATGAGGATTTCATGTATTCACTATGTGCTAATGCTTTGTTCCGGTTCTCTATGAAAAGGAGAACCTTAATATCCCGTAGTTTCCATTAGGACCCCGCTGCCACGGGAGGGATGGACAATAGATGTCATGCAAGTTCGTTTCCTTAAGCACGTATGACTATATACGGAATGCATGCCTACATTACATTGACGAACTAGAGCTAGTTACATATCTCCCCATGTTATAAGTGTTGCATGATGAATGTCATCCGACATAATTATCCATCACCGATCCAATGCCTACGAATTTTTTGCTACTGGTCCTTGCTACATTACTTTGATGCTACTGTTGTCACTGCTGCTACTATTACCGCTGCTACCGTTACTATCACGCTACTTTGCTACTGAAACTTTGCTGCAGATACTAAATCTTTTAGGTGTGGTTGAATTGAAAACTCAACTGCTAATACTCGAGAATATTCTTTGGCTTCCCCTTGTGTCGAATCAACAAATTTGGGTTGAATACTCTACCCTCGAAAACTGTTGCGATCCCCTATACTTGTGGGTTATCAAGACTATTTTCTGGCGCCGTTGCCGGGGAGGCATAGCTCTATTCTCTGAGTCACTTGGGATTTACGTCTGTTGACCACTACGAGGAATCTGAGATATCAAAAAACTAAAGTCTTGCCCTCAACTACGAGGACAGGTAAGGAACTGCCATCTATCTCTGCACTTGATTCACCTTCAGTTGTGAGTAAGTTTGCGACACCACCACGTAGTAGAAATTTTCATATGTCGCCTGTGGTTGATGATGCTACTTCTGCTATCCATGATGCTTGTGATGATGCTTTGCTCGATACTGCTTTGCCACTAGGTCCATTTCTTGATGCACAAATTGCTAGAGTTGCTGCTGAATGTGATGATACTTCTGAGACTCCTGAGATTATTGAAGTAGAACCTGCTATTTCACCTGTTAGAACTAGCTCTCGTAGATATGAATTGCCTGATATACCTGAGGGTTATGTTATGGAGGGAGAGGTAGCTGAGGACTTTCTTGCTTGTAAGGATAGCTATGATCTTGAGAAATTACATCGCAAGTGGAAGGAAAGGTCTCTGAATGCTAAAATGAAATACGATCCTAAGTTTGCTACTTCGCCTATCTTTGTGACTAATAAGGATTATGAATTCTGTGTCGACCCTGAGTTAATCACTTTGGTCGAATCTGATCCTTTTCATTGTTACGAGTCTGAAACGGTTGTAGCACATCTTACTAAGCTGCACGATATAGCCACCCTATTCACGAGTGAGGAAAAGATCCGCCACTACTATATCCTTAAGTTGTTTCCTTTCTCACTAAAGGATGACGCTAAGACTTGGTTCACTTCTCTTGCTCCTGGTTGTGTGTGTAGTCCGTGGATATGATCTACTACTTTTCTGAGAAATATTTTCCTTCCCATAAGAAACAAGCTCCTTGTAGGAAATATATAATTTTGTGCAAGTTGAAGAAGAGAGTCTCCCACAAGCTTGGGGGAGGCTTGTCCAGCTGCTGAATGCTTTGCCTGATCACCCTCTTGAGAAAAATGAAATACTTGATATCTTCTATAATGGTCTAACCGATTGTCGGTGAATAGTCACAACATATGCCACTGGTAGGCTAAAGTCGGTGAGAACCGAAGTGGCAACGGAGGGCGCTGGGGACGAGGTTGGTACAAGCATGGAACACACGATGTACCCAGGTTCAGGGCTCTGCATAGAGATAATACCCCTAGTCCTGCTGGAGTGTATGATGTATATGGATGGATTACAAGGTTGCTCCTAGAGCTGTGTTGAGGAGGAGGAAGAGGGGAGCAGCCGGCCTCGTCTCTGCCTCTCTCTATGTGGTTGGTGAGTGTGATATGCTTTTCGACCGACCCTCTGCATGGAGGGTGACCGAGGGGTTTTATAGACGAACCCACCGGCCTACAATATGGATAAAGGGTACGAGAGTGGGACCCGGCTGGCAGCCTCACCCGCTGGCCAGGGGCCCACGAGGGTCGTGTCTTGTCGCTTGAGGGCCCCGCCGGCTGCGAGGTCCCGTCTGGCTATGGGACCCGCCGGCTAGCCAATGAAGCTATCGCATAAGGTTGACGCAGGACACGCGCGGTACGTCCGGCGTCGTCCAGCGATATTCATCATGGGCAGATAGTACGGCCGCTACCACTGTTCCCATGCCGAGTGCAGTAATGGAGTGGGAGTTCGACGATCCAACACTGCGTTGGGTGATGGATCAGAGCCGGGGTAGGTCAGTGGCGTGGCTGTCGACGCTCGTACCTGCCAGTCACTCTGATCCAGTACCTTTGCTAACGCGTAGCCACCTTTAATCGTAGAGTCTCGTCATGACCTACGGCCTGATGTGACTTGAGGTCCCCGGCCGGCTAGCCCGCTCGGCTAGCCGGTTTTGGCACGGCCGCCTCGTTCCTAGCATGCTGGCTTAGCCAAGGCGGTCAAGAACAGGTAGCCGTCTCGCCTCTAGCTGGAAGGGTTTGGCTGGCCGGCCAGAGAATTGGCCGTCTCGCCCTCCAGCCGGTAGGTGCAGTCTAGCCGGCCAGAGGACTTGGGCCTTGGGGAATGATACTTGGTCATTCCTTTTGGGTAGGAGATGAAGGAGCACGCTCGATGAGCCTACCCCGGGGTTATCCCCCCGACGGTAGTCCCCAAAGCTGGAGAGGCCCGCCGTCTGCGGACGGGCGGCCTCACCGACTTGATTTTTTGTCTTGGTATTCCTGCCGCCATCCGTGGCAGGGGACGCCGGCTCCGAAGCCGGTTGGCTTCGAAGCGATGCCTCGGCTTCATTGTAGGCCACACAGATCGCGCCACGTGCCAGGCCCAGCCTGACGTAATGATGGTTATTACTGGTGACGGGACCGAGCCTGGGCCTTGGGTCCCGCCACGACGCCCCCTCGGCCTCCGCGCGGAAGATCCTCTGCGGATTTACTCTGCGATAGTTGGGCTTCGGGAAGCGTTACTGCCCGTAATACACGGGGTTAGTGGGGTTCCACGCGCACTGGATCCCCTCCCCACGACGCTTTGTTGGGTTTAAATGGGATGCGGGGGATCCGAGGAGGCCACTCACCCCCCTTCTCGCCCCGCATCGACGCCCTCTTACACCCTGAGCCTAGAGAGAAAGAGCCCATCTTCTTCGTCTTCTTCTTCTTCGTCGCCGTCGAGCCACCAGCCTTCCCGAGCTTCTGCCGCCCGTAGTCATGGCCGGCGGCTCCTCCTCGAAGAAGGCCTCGTTGCAGGGAGCTTGGCTTGGCAGCTAGGTCTGTGTAGGCCACATCGAGGCGCTCCGCCATCACCGGCTGCTGCCCGCGGCCTCCCAGGTGCTGGTACGGATGCCTGGTACCGAGACCGCCCCAACACAGGCAAGGGGAGAGATCGTCGTTTTCGACGAGCACTTCTATAGGGGCTTTAGGCTCCCAGCGAGCCCCTTTTTCTCCGAATGGCTCCACTTCTTCGGCCTGCAGCCGCACCACCTGGCGCCGAACACCATTTTGCAGTTGTAGGCCTTCGTGGTCTTGTGTGACGGCTTCCTGGGGATCGAGCCATGCCTCGATCTCTGGCGAAGCTTGTTTTTCTTCAAGCAACAATCCATTGCGATGGACAAGGCTGCGTTGGAGAAGCACGTCGGGCCATGCCCGATGACGCCGTGCGGAGCCGCACTAGTGCATCATCGTTCTACGTCCGGCTTCCCCCAGCTGCCGCTGCAGGAGTCCATCAAGCAGTGGGAAAAGGGCTTCTTCTACTTGAAGAACGCCGACCCTGCACGCGACGCCCTCAACATGCCCCCGTTCAACGTTAACCCTCCGACGAAGGTGAACTGGGGGGCGAATTTCCCGAAGCTGATTCCCGAGGTGGCGTAGATTGGCGCCCACCTCGACATTTTGGAGAAAAGCGGCCTCCTTGGCCGCGACTTGCTGGTTACCCGCAGGATTCTACCGATGCAGAGGCAGCCTCATGTAGTCTGCCAGATGAGCGGCCGGCACGACCCCTGCTGGACATCCACCAAGAGATTCACCCCCAGTGCGGTGGCGCGAGTGGTGAACCAGATTTCCACCGCCCGCATGGACGATAGTGGGAACTGGTCGTGGGGGATGACCCCTTACCGTAGGTCCCGTCCGCCTCCGGTGGTAAGCACTCTTCGTTGTTCTGTTTTTGCTGTTTGTCTTGCGACCGGCCGTCTCGCTGAGCCGGCCGTCAACTCCTTCGCGCAGCTGTTCGACAAGCTGCAGGCAACACTCAACACGCCTGCCCCTGACGTGGCGACGTTCGACGCCTCGGAGATGGAGGACGAGGGCATGATCGAGTCCCGCTCTGCCTCCTCCGAAGGCTCAGAGAATGCGCTGGAGTCGGAAGGGACGGAGCCGTCTCGTGAGCATCTGCGTCCCTCCATCGTAGATTGGATGGACGATGATGAGACTCCTTCATCCCTATGTGATGCAGCCTTCGAGGAAGACTCCGACGGGGTGGAGGAGGTCACCAGCACACCTCTTACGTGCGGACGACGTCATAGGACTGAGGCGACCGGGCCTGACGAGGCGGCCAGGAAGAAGGGCAAGGGTGGCACAGCTTCCAGGCCGGCTCCTAAGCGCCCGACGACGGGTCTTCCAGCTGGAGCACGGGTAGGCGGCGCTAAGAAGCGCCGTGCCGGTGGCGGCAGGAGGCAAGTGCCCATCGTCGCAGGGTAAGGGTTCCCCTCCCTTCTTTTACTTTGTCTTTGTGAAGCTTCGTTCCTTAAAAACTCGCCTGGCAGGGAGGCAGAGGACGTGGAGGAAGACACCGCCTCCGCAGCCGAACGGGCCGACTGGACAGCAGCCGACGCTACTCAGAGGGAGCTCGAGGTGCAGTCCAAGCGTCCGTGGGATGCGGCCGTGGGGAAGACGGCCGAGGGCCAGTCGCCCCGGCGGGCAGAGAAGCCGGCGGAGAAGCGTATGAAGGCTAGACATGACCCCTCCACACATGGTCGCATGGAGGATCTAGCTAGCGAGGTGGCCCCGAGGCGCGCCCCGAGGACTAAGGAGGCCCAGCCCTCCGAGCCAGACGCCTATGCGCCGGTGGATTTTGAGGTGATCCTTGGTTCACCTAGGGCCAAGGCGGCGCCCAACGCGCCGGAACTGCTCCTGGACGCGCCAAACGCGGCCCTGGATGCGCCAGGATTGAACATGGATGTGCCGGACGCGTCCCATCCACCTCCTGCCGAGGAGGCGGCGCCGTCCATGACATCAGCGGAGCCGGCCGCCATGCCGGCACCTGGAGACGACACCATTGTCGTCTCCCACCACGGTCCGGCTGCTCCAGGAGCCGGTGCCAGCGTCAGGAGCCGGCCCATGAATACTTGGCCAGCGGCCAACCTGGCTCGCTCGAAGCTGCCCGCAGGCACCTCGCTCCATGGTGTCCCGGAGCTAGTGTCAATGTTTGCCACCAGCCGGTTCAAGGTCGACCATGTGGCCCGTGTGGTGGGGGGCGATCTGGAGCACTTGGACGAGCGCACCAGGGTAAGTGTCTCATCTGTGTCTTTGGTTTTTTCTTTTCTTCTTCTTGAATCAGTGGGGGCGTGCCAGCGCACCCACTGGGTATAGCCTCCGAGAGTCAGGCCGACCGAGCATCGGCCAGGCGGAATCTCCTTGAGCTTCTTTTCTTGCTTTGCTTCTTTAGTGGGGGCGCGCTAGCGCACCCACTGGGAGTAGCCCCCGAGAATCGGGTTGGTTATGACTTAACCAGGCCGAATCTTACTTCTGCCTTTTCCTTGCTTTGTAGGATCTATATGATGCCCAGGTGCAGGCCTACAACACGCTGCGGGCTCAGAACCAGGCGGCTGATAGCGAGGTTGCCGAGCTTCTAGGCCGGCTGGGCGAGGTTGTCATGGAGCAGGACGCCCTGTGTGACGTGGGCGGCTGGCTCCAGGAGCAGCTGACTCTTCTCTAGACGGAGAAGAAAGAGCTCGAGGCAGCCGGCCGGGCCGACCTGGAGCAGCTGCGCGCCTCTCTGCAGGAGAAGGACGCCTCTCATACTGCCGACGTGGAACGTCTTGAGTCGCTTTATCTCAGGGAGATGAAGCTCAAGGACGCTGCCTTGAAGGAGAGGGAGGACGCCTTGGTCCAGAACCAAGCACAGTTGGCTGAGGCCCTGGACTCAGCAGCGGCCCTCCAGGACGAAGTCGCCCGCCTTACTCAAGCGAGCAAGGTGCGGGAGCTCGAGGCCCTGGAGAGCGCCCATGAGACTGATGCCAACTTCAACCGTGAGTATTATTTTGTTTCGTCTTGAACTTTCTTTGTCGTCTCCCCTCTTACTCTTTTTTCCGCCCCCTCCCATATCTTAGGCCTCTTCCCCGAGACACAGGGCGCGGCTGACACGGTCGTCGAGGTGAGCCGTGAGGAGCGCCGTGCGGCCGTGCAGGTGGTGGACGCTACCTCTCGCTGGAGCGTCGAGGAGATCGGGGTGGGCCTCAGAGCCCGCCTGCGCGTCGTGGGCGAATCCATGGCTCAGCTCTAGATCGCAGGCTCGTCGATGGTGGCGACCCTGTGGCCTGATCGATGAGCCGGCTCTCCCGCTGGCTTGCGGCTGGCGAGAACCGTCTTGACGCCTGGCGTGCTTCGGGTGCGTGCACTAGAGCCTACATGGCCCTGTGCTTGGCCAAGTCCTGGTACCGAAACCTGTACTTCGGCAAGCTCGTCGCCCAGCGCGAGGGCTCGGCGGCGAAGGTGCAGGCAGTGGAGGAGGCGCTGCGCGTGAAGGCCAGCGACATCGCCTCGTACGCCGTCTGGGATGAGCTCAACTTGGAGCGGGGCGAAGGCGGCAATGTGATCCCTAAAGATCTGCATGGCCTTGAGCCCTATGACGCCGATGGCAGCTCCAACGAGGCGGCCCATGAGGTGGAGAGTGCTGCCGCCTCCATGTCGGAGCCGGAAGCCCTCACGTAGCCCGAAGCCCTCGCGGAGGAGATGGCGCCACCGCCTCGGGAGCAGCCGGCGATGGTGAAGCCACCACTTCAGGAGCAGCAGCCGGGGCGACCGATCAGGCCGCAACCCCTTAGTCGGTCCTATTTTTTTCTTTTTGTTGTCTAAAATTGTCTTGTTAGTCCAACAGTTCCACCCACTGGGAGTGTAATAAACCTCGGTCGTGGGCCAATGCATTTTGAATGTATGGATTCAACATTATATTCGTATATCTTTATCTTTTGATTCATGTTTGACTTCTTTTTCCCCAAATCCTGTATCCCCAAGTTTCCACCCCGCCAGCTCGACAACCAGGAGCCGTTCTGTGACTGGGTCGAGGTTTCTGGCCTTGAGAATATAAGACTTAGATTTTTTGATGCCATCAAGACTTAAGGATTCATACATAAACCATTAGAGTCCGGCTAGAATGAGATCGTAAAATAGATCAAGCCAACCCGAGCCGGCAACCTTTTTTGTAGTTAAACTTTGCATGCAGCCGGCCTTACCTAGCGTCGCCTCGCTAGCCGGACAGCCGGGAGCCGGTCTGTAGCTGTTACGAGGTGACCAGGGATCAGTCCGGCGTACACTATGTGTTTTTCTACAACATAAGGAAGGTGTCTGGGCGGCTAGCGAGTCCCCGAGCTTACTAGAGCCAGCAAGGGGCTTCGCAGAGTGAGCACTCTAGATATGAACATAAAAAGAGGCATAAGGCATGCTCTTTTCATTGCATTCATTGGAAATCCCTAAAGAGGGAGAAAGATACATGTGTGCATGCTCTTTCCATGTTTGCTAGTTGCCTTCTAGCAATAGAACGGGCGAAGCAATGCCGCGTTCCATGGACGTTCCGTCGCCTGGCCGGAGTCATCCCTCTTGCGCTTCCTTGGCTTCTGGGCATCGATCAGGTAGTATGCGTTGTTGTGCAATGCCCTACTGATGATGAAGGGTCCCTCCCATGGGGAGGAGTGCTTGTGCTGGCCTTCAGTGCGCTGGATTCTTCTGAGCACCAAGTCTCCTTCTCTAAAAGAAAGAGGCTTGATCTTCTTGCTGTGGTAGTATCTCAGGTTCTGTTGATAGATGGTCGTCCGGCTCAAGGCCAAGTCCCTTGCTTCCTCGAGGAGATCCACACCGTCTTCTCTTGCCTCCTTCGCCTCCGTTTTCGTGTACATGGTGACCCGAGGCGAGCGAACTCGATATCCGTAGGGATAATGGCCTCGAACCCGTATACAAGGAAGAACGGAGTGAAGCCGGTCGACCTGTTGGGCGTGGTGCGGAGGCTCCACAGTATAGCCGGCAGTTCTTCGATCTAGCAGCCGGCTGACCTAACAAGTGGTGCCACCAGTCTTGGCTGGATGCCCACCAGGATCAGGCCGTTGGCACTCTCCACCTGGCCATTGGACTCGGGATGTGCCACTGATTGCAAGTCGAGCCGGATGCCTACCTTGGAGTAGTACAGCGCCAGAGCGCCCTTGGCGAAGTTAGTGCCGTTATCGGTGATGATGTTGTGGGGGACGCCATCTCGAACAGAGATGTCCGTGATGAACTTTACAGCCATGGGGCCATCAAGTTTCTTGATGGGTCTAGCCTCGATCCACTTGGTGAATTTGTCGACGGCTACCAAGAGGTGAGTCATGCCACCACGAGCCGTCTTGAAAGCCAGCACCATGTCCAACCCCCTGACGGTGAAAGGCCATGACAAGGGGATGGTTTTGAGGGCCGAAGGCGGTGATACGTCTCCATCGTATCTACTTTTCCGAACTCTTTTGCCCTTGTTTTGGACTCTAATTTGCATGATTTGAATGGAACTAACCCGGACAAATGCTGTTTTCAGCAGAATTGCCATGGTGTTGTTTTTGTGCAGAAATAAAAGTTTTCGGAATGACCTGAAATTTTATGAAGAATTTGTCGGTAATTAATGAAAAATACCTGCGCAAAGATCCACCGGAGGGAGTGAGCCAATGGGCCACAAGCCCAGACGGCGTGGACAACCCCCTAGGCCGCACCAACTAGGCTTCTGGGGCCCACGAGGCTCCACCGCCTCGAAACTCAGCTCTATATATTCCGTTTCGCCGGGAAAAAAAATCAGAGAGAAGGATTCATCGCGTTTTATGATACGGAGGCGCCGCCCCCTCCTGTTCTTCATCTGGAGGGTAGATCTGGAGTCTGTTCTGGGCTTCGGAGAGGGGAAATTGTCGCCATAATCATCATTAACCTTCCTCCATCGACAATTCCATGATGCTCTTCACCGTCCGTGAGTAATCTCATCGTAGGCTTGCTGGACGGTGATGAGTTGGATGAGATCTATCATGTAATCGAGTTATTTTCGACGGGGATTGATCCCTAGTATCCACTATGTTCTGAGATTGATGTTGCTACTACTTTGCCATGCTTAATGCTTGTCACTAGGACCCGAGTGCCATGATTTCAGATCTAAACCTATTATATTTTCGCCAATATATGTGTGTTTTAGATCCTATCTTGCAAGTTGTAGTCAGCTACTATGTGTTATAACCCGGCAACCCCGGAGTGACAATAGCCGGAACCACTCCCGGTGATGACCATAGTATGAGGATTTCATCTCTTCACTAAGTGTTAATGCGTTGGTCTGGTTCTTTATTAAAAGGAGAACCTTAATATCCCGTAGTTTCCATTAGGACCCCGTTACCACGGGAGGGATGGACAATAGATGTCATGCAAGTTCTTTTTCCTAAGCACGTATGACTACATACGAAATACATGCCTACATTAAATTGACGAACGGGAGCTAGTTACTTATCTCTCTGTGTTATAGCTGTTACATGATGAATCACATCTGGCATAATCATCCATCACCGATCCAATGCATACGAGTCTTTTACTACTGGTCCTTGCCACGTTACTTTGCTGCTACTGTTGTCACTACTGCTGTTACTTGCTACTGTTGTCACTACTGTTGTTACTTGCTACTGCTGTCACTACTGCTGTTACTTGTTACTTTGATGTAACCTGCTGCAAGACTTTTCTAGCGCCATTGATACAACAACTTAGGAATAGTCAGCCATCAACAAACCTTTTTCTGGCACCCTTGCTATCATAGCACTTTTCTACTGATACTTCGCTTGCAGACACTAATATTTCAGGTGTGGTTGAATTGACAACTCAGCTGCTAATACTTGAGAATATTCTTTCGCTTCCCCTTGAGTCGAATCAATAAATTTTTGTTGAATACTCTACCCTCGAAAATGGTTGCGATCCCCTACACTTGTGGGTTATCAAGACTATTTTCTGGCGCAGTTGCCGGGGAGGCACAGCTATATTCTCCGAGTCACTTGGGATTTTTGTCTGCTAGTCACTATGAGGAATCCGATAGATCCAAGAACTAAAGTCTTGCCTTCCACTACGAGGACAGGTAAGGAACTGCCATCTAGCTCTGCACTTGATTCACCTTCAGTTATGAGTAAGTTTGTGACATCACCTCCTGCTAGAAATCTTGATATGTCGCCTATGCCTGATGATGTTATGCTTGATACTATGCTTGATGATGCTACATCTGCTGCCCATGATACTATGCTTGATGATGCTATGCCTGATACTATGCCTGATGATGCTATGCTTGATACTATGCTTGATGATGCTACTTCTGCTGCCCATGATACTATGCCTGATGATGCTATGCTTGATACTATGCCTGATGATGCTATGCTTGATACTATGCTTGATGGTGCTACTTCTGCTGCCCATGATACTATGCCTGATGATGCTATGCTTAATACTATGCCTGATGATGCTATGCTTGATACTATGCCTGATGATGCTATGCTTGATATTGCTTTGCCACTAGGTGCATTCCTTGATGCACAGATTGCTAGAGTTGCTGCTAGACGTGATGATACTTCTGAAACTACTGATACTATTGAAGTAGAACCTACTATTTTGCCTGCTAGAACTAGCTCTCCTATGCCTGAATTGCCTGTTATGCCTGAACATTATATTGTGGAGGGAGAGATAGCTGAGGATTTTCTTGCGTGTAAGGATAGCTATGATGTTGAGAAACTACTGCGCAAGTGGAAAGAAAAATCTCTGAACGCTAGGATGAAATACGACCCGAAGTTTGCTACTTCGCCTATCTTTGTGACCGATAAGGATTATGAATTCTCTGTCGACCCTGAGTTAATCACTCTGGTCGAATCTGATCCTTTTCACGGTTATGAGTCTGAAACAGTTGTAGCCCATCTTACCAAACTGCACAATACAGCCACCCTATTCACTAGTGAGGAAAAGATCCGCCAGTACTATATCCTCAAGTTGTTTCCTTTCTTGCTAAAGGATGACGCTAAGACTTGGTTCACTTCTCTTTCTCCTAGTTGTGTCCGTAGCCCCCAGGATATGGTCTACTACTTCTCAGAAAAATATTTCCTTGCCCATAAGAAGCAAGCTGCCTTGCAGGAAATATACAACTTTGCTCAAGCTGAAGAAGAGAGTCTCCCACAAGCTTGGGGGAGGCTCATCCAGCTACTGAATGCTTTGCCTGATCACCCTCTTGAGAAGAATTAAATACTTGATATCTTCTATAATGGACTTACCGATGCTTCCAAAGACCACCTAGATAGTTGTGCCAGTTGTGTTTTTAGGGAACGAATTGTAGAACAAGCTGAGATTCTACTGAATAACATCTTGTGCAATGAGAATGCTTGGAATATTCCCGAACCACCTCCTAAGCCAACTCCGAAGAAAAGAGGTATTCTATTCCTCAGTCCTGAAGATATGCAACAAGCCCAGAAACCTATGCGAGAGAAAGGCATTAAATCTGAAGATGTCAAAAATCTACCACCTATCGAAGAGATCCATGGTCTTGATAACCCGATACAGGTAGTAGAAGTAAATTCTCTGCGTAGGTTTCATGAGAGTGATATTCCTTTTGATAAACATGCTAGCTTATGCCTGGATGAATTTGATAACTTTGTTCCCAAACAACAGAGTTTCAATGATTATGTTAGCAGACAATTGGTACAGAATGCTCGTATGCTTAGTCATTTAAGTGCTTGTGTGGATAGAAATGGCAATGATCTTAAACTTCTGAGTAAACATGCCTCTATGGTTACTACTCAGGTAGAACAAGTACTTAAAGCTCAGAATGACTTGCTCAATGAGTTGAATGACAATTCCGTTAGAGTCGTTACTAGAGGCGGTAGAATGACCCAGGAACCGTTGTATCCTGAGGGTCATCTTAAGAGAATTGAACAAGATTCTCAATGAGTTAGCACAGATGCACCTAGTCATCCTAGAAAGAAGAAGAAAAATGATAGGAACCTGCATGCTAGCAACCCTATTGCTGCTACATCTGAGAGTCCAAACGATGTCACTGTCTCTGATGCTGAAAGACAATCTGGTGATGAACATGAGCCTAATGACGATATGAATAGTGATGTTCATGTTGATGCTCAACCTAGCAATGATAAGGATGTGGAGATTGAACCTGTTGATCTTGATAACCCACAGCCTAAGAATAGAAGATACGATAAGAATGACTTCGCTGCTAGGAAGCATGGTAAAGAAAGGGAACCATGGGTTCAGAAACCCATGCCCTTTCCCCCCAAACAATCCAAGAAAAAGGATGATGAGGATTTTGAGCGCTTTGTTGAAATGATCGGACATGTCTTTCTGCAAATGCGTTTGACAGATATGCTCAAAATGTCTCCGTATGCTAAGTACATGAAGGATATTGTGACTAATAAGAGGAGGACACCTGAGGTTGAGATTTCCACCATGCTTGCTAATTATACTTTCAAGGGTGGAACTCCTAAGAAACTAGGTGATCCCAGCGTGCCCACTATACCTTGCTCCATTAAAGGCAACTACGTTACAACTGCGTTATGCGACCTTGGAACCAGTGTTAGTGTTATGCCTCTCTCTCTTTATCGTAGACTTGAACTGGATAAGTTGACACCCGCTGAAATCTCTCTGCAAATGGCCGACAAATCAACTGCTTTACCTATCGGCATTTGCGAGGATGTGCATGTTGTGGTTGCTAATGTCACTATCTTAAGAGACATTGTTATCTTGGATATTCCCGAGGACGATGCCATGGCGGTCATCCTTGGAAGACCCTTTTTAAACACCGCAGGGGCTGTTATAGATTGCAACAAAGGCAATATCACTTTGCATGTGAACGGTAATGAGCATATGGTGCACTTCCCGAAGAAACAATCTTTAGTACACAGCATCAATGCTATCGAAAAAACTTCATCAATTCTTATTGGGAGGTTTGAATGCCCTATTCCTCCTGTTAAGATGGAGTATGATTTGCTTGTTGGGGATGTACACATCCCCATTGCGGTGACCTAGTGACTATTCAAAAATTCTCTGTTCTCTTTTGCGATTCAAAAAGGTTTGTCGAGGAGACTTGATCAACCTCATTGGCGGATTTTCTTTCGATGACCATGAGATGGATAAATCGAGGAGTCACAAACCTCTGTCCAAGCTTTCACTTTAGGTTGCTTAGAAGAAAAATGATAGATTTAGTTTAGTTTTCCCTGTTTTCTGTTTTACCGTCCGGTAGAAAAGTACCCCGAAAATAAAAGTTCTCTGAACGTCCTGAAAATCAAGTATGATTTTTTCTGGAATTTTTGAAAAATACTGAGACGAAGAGCTTGTTTGGGGGCTGCACCAGTGGGCCACAAGCCCTGATGGCGCGGGCACCCCCCTGGCCGCACCACATAGGCTTATGGGGCCCACAGGCACCCCCTCCACTCATTCTTGCTCTCATCTGGTTCTCCTACCTCCAGAAAAAATCGTTTCGCAGCTCAAACCCGTGTTCTTTCTCTTGCTGGGATTTTCCATCTCTTTGCTCAAATCGCCATTCTCCAAACTGTTTTGGGGAAATTACTCCTTGGTAAGTGACTCCTCCATAAAACGGAGATATTACATAACCAGAGGAGAGGCACAGGAGTATGAGAGGGAGTCAAACGCTGCTCGTCTCCGTGAGGCAGCTATTCAGGCAGTGGCTGCAGCGCTCCCGTATAACCCCCATTATGATTTTGGGCTTCGCGAGGACCATCCTTGGGAGTAGACCAACTTAGGCCAAAATCCTAAGCTTGGGGCAGTATCTGTTCTCACCGACTTTACATTCTTGCTTATGCTTTCACTTTGTTAGCCGGTGTTCACACTTTGCCACTGTACCATCAATGCTAGTTTACTTTATTTTTCTCATTTTCGTTTAGTGTGCCTGTCTAGTTTGAGAAAACCCAAAAAGATTTTCTTTATTTTCTTTTGGTTGTTGGGAGCTTTGCCTTGTAAATAGTTTTGTTTTTCTTTGGGTCAAGGTAGAAGATATTGGTTACAATGTTTATGGCTCTTGCATACATACCTCTTTAGCTTTCAAAGAGCCATATTACTTTGTCTTCTCCTTTGTGTTTGCCTGTAGATTCTAGCTTTAGTCCAATGCACGAGCACGCTTATTATTGTTCACATCGTTCGGTCGTGCAAGTGAAAGGCAATAATGACGATATATGATGAAGTGACTGAGTCTGGAAAAGCTGGTATGAACTCGATCTATTTTGTTTTTGTAAATATGACTAGCTCACTGTTCCTAGTTCAGCTTTGTTGTCAGACAAACATGTTTGCAATGAAAACTTGGAGATCATAGTTGTTGATGCCATGCTTACTTAGCTAGGAGCTTATAATGGTTTGTCTTGGTTGCCAACATGAATGTTGAGATGACTATGATGTAGTATGATAGGATGCTATCCTCCTTTGAATGATCCAAGTGGCTTGACATGGCGCATGTTCACGCATGTAGTTGAAACAAAATCAACATACCCTCTATGATATTCATGTTCATGGTGATTTATGTCCTACTCATGCTTGCACTCAATGTTAGTTAATCTCAATGCATTTTGATGACTGTTGTCGCTCTCCAGTTGGTCGCTTCCCAGTCTTTTGCTAGCCTCCACTTGTACTAAGCGGGAATACTGCTTGTGCATCCACTTCCATAAACCCAAACTTGTTCCATATGAGTCCACCATACCTACCTATGTGCGGTATCTACCTGCCGTTCCAAGTAAATTTGCATGAGCCACTCACTAAACCTTCAAGAAATAATCTGTTTTGCGTGCCCGAACCGCTCATGTGGTGACAGTGGGCTATTGGTATCTTCCATGCTAGGCATGTTATCCTCGATATGTGTTTATTCACTATCATTCGCGAGAAAGGGGCCGGTAATTGGAATTCCCAGTTCCATGCTCAAATCGAAAAGATAATTGCAAACAAAACTCCCCCAGGACTGATGTTGGTATGGATGGTACCCGAGGATTCGGCTAGTCGTGGAGTGTGATTGATTAGTGGTGGGGGAGTCAAAACTTTACTTTTCTGTTTGGGAACCGCCTATAGCATGTGTAGCGTGGAAGATGTTGACAACTCTTAGTCATTGTGTTGACAATGAAAGCATGCCACCCAAAATTATTATCTCTGTTTTCAAAGCTTGAGCTCTGGCACCTCTGCAAATCAATGCTTCCCTCTGCAAAAGGCCTGTCTATTTATGTTCCTCTCGAGTCATCGTCCTCTTATAAAAGGCACCAATTAGAGAGCACCTCTGTCGTTTTTATGCTTTGTTTTTAACTGTGTTGAGTATGACTGTGACTGGATCTTCTTTGCAATGAATTACAATGTTTAGTCAACCCTTGGTGTTTGAAGGTGCTCTGCATTTATGTTTTGCGGTCTCAGAAAGAGCTAGCGAGATACCATCTGTTCGTACTGCTTCATGTTGTTTTGATCGAAGTGTTGACGTTTGAGGCTTATTATTATTTGCTCGCTAGTTGATTATGCCATTGATATGAGTTTACCGTGAGACCTAGATGTCATTTGCTTATGTGGTTTGCTTGTGATCTTGCTGAAATTCTGGTTATGAGTTAGACATAGTTGCAACAACAAGATCAAACAGAGTTCATCAAAGTTTTTCTTTTCTCTCTTTCAGTTTGTCAGCTGAATTGCTCGAGGACAAGCAAGGCTTTAAGCTTGGGGGAGTTGATACGTCTCTGTCGTATCTACTTTTCCGAACTCTTTTGCCCTTGTTTTGGACTCTAATTTGCATGATTTGAATGGAACTAACCCGGACTAACGCTGTTTTTCAGCAGAATTGTCCTGGTTTGTTTTTGTTAAAAAATAATAGTTCTCGGAATGACCTAAAAATTTACGGAGAATTTTTCTGAAATTAATGAAAAATACCTGTGCAAAGATCCACCAGAGGGGGTGAGCCAGTGGGCCACAAGCCCAGATGGCGCGGCCACCCCTCCAGGCCACACAAACAAGGCTTCTGGGGTCCACGAGGCTCCACCGCATCCAAACTTAGCTCTATATATTTCGTTTCGGCCGGAAAAAAATCGGTGAGAAGGATTCATCGCGTTTTATGATACGGAGGCGCCACCACCTCTTCATCTGGAGGGCAGATATGGAGTCCGTTCTAGGCTCCGGAAAGGGGAAATCGTTGCCATCGTCATCATCAACCTTCGTCCATCGACAATTCCATGATGCTCTTCACCGTTCGTGAGTAATCTCATCGTAGGCTTGGTGGACGGTGATGAGTTGGATGAGATCTATCATGTAATCGTGTTAGTTTTGACGGGGATTGATCCCTAGTATCCACTATGTTCCGAGATTGATGTTCCTACTACTTTGCCATGCTTAATGCTTGTCACTAGGTCCCGAGTGCCATGATTTCATATCTGAACCTATTATGTTGTCGCCAATATATGTGTGTTTTAGATCCTATCTTGCAAGTTCTAGTCACCTACTATGTGTTATGACCCGGCAACTCCGGAGTAACAATAGCCGGAACCACTCCCGGAGATGACCATAGTATGAGGAGTTCATCTATTCACCAAGTGTTAATGCGTTGGTCCAATTCTATATTAAAAGGAGAACCTTAATATCCCGTAGTTTCCATTAGGACCCCGCTGCCACGGGAGGGATGGACAATAGATGTCATGCAAGTTCTTTTCCCTAAGCACGTATGACTACATACGGAATACATGCCTACATTAGATTGACGAACGGGAGCTAGTTACTTATCTCTCCGTGTTATAGCTGTTATATGATGAATCACATCCGGGATAATCATCCATCAATGATCCAATGCCTACGAGTCTTTTACTACTAGTCCTTGCCACGTTACTTTGCTGCTACTACTGTCACTACTGCTATTACTTGCTACTGCTGTCAATACTGCTGTTACTTGCTACTGTTGTCACTACTGCTGTTACTTGTTACTTTGCTGTTACCTACTGCAAGACTTTTATGGCGCCATTGATACAACAAGTTAGGAATAGTGTGCCGTCAACATACCTTTTTCTGGCACCGTTGCTATCATACCACTTTGCTACTGATACTTTGCTTGCAGACACTAATCTTTCAGGTTTGGTTGAATTGACAACTCAGCTGCTAATACTTGAGAATATTCTTTCGCTTCCCCTTGAGTCGAATCAATAAATTTGGGTTGAATACTCTACCCTCAAAAACTGTTGCGACCGCCAACACTTGTGGGTTATCAGGCGGCATGTGGCTCTATGTGCCAAAGTATTGGCAGCCCTCGCATTTGTTGACCAGATCCACGACCACCTCGAGGGCCGTGGGCCAGTAGAATCCATGGCGGAACGCCTTGGCCACCAGGGTTCTAGAGGCGACATGATGCCCGCACTCCCCCTGGTGAATGTCTCTGAGGATCTCCTGTCCCTTTTCTAATTCGACGCAGCGCTGGAACACGCCAGTCACGCTATGTCGAACCAGCTCGCGATTGATGATGGTGTAGGCTGCAGATCTGTGTTGGATCTGCCTCGTCTCCGTCTCGTCTTGAGGAAACTCGCCGTGAAGGAGGAAGGCCAGGATGGGTTGAGCCATGACGGAGCCGACACAAGGGCTTGCTCCGTCTCGACCTGACTGTCAGGGGCTTCAGCAGCCCCCCGCGCTTGATGAAGTAATAGTCGTGGGCTCGAGACGAGGTGTCTCTGATGCCGTCGTGGCAACTGGCTCGCTGTCTACCACCATGACATCCACCCACTGGGTGTCGAGACGACATGATTCCAGGCAGGGCGGAGCCGGAGTTGTTGTTGTAGCCGGTGCCGCAATTGGAGTCAGCATAGCCAGCGTAGCCGGTGTAGCTGGTGGAGCCAATGGCGCTTGCACCGAAGATTCAACCGGTGCCACAATTGGAGTCGGCATAGCCAGCGTAGCCGGCACAAGAGTTGTTGTCGGCGTAGCTGGTGGAGCCGACGATGCTTGCACCGAAGAATCAGCCGACACGAAGATCGATGCCGACTCTGGAGACGGTCTGATAGACGGCTTGTGGAGCTGCTCGAGGGAGACGCCGGCTGGGATTGCCTGTCTCATGGAGCCAATCCTGGCTAGTGTATCAACCGCCTCGTTGTCTGCTCTGGGAACATGGTGGAACTCACAACCCTCGAATGGGCCGCTGAGCTGCTGGATGAGGAAGCGGTTGCTTGCCATGCTGGCGTCCCTAGCGTCCCATTTGCCAGAAACTTGTTGCACCACCAGGTCTGAGTCACCGAAACAGATGAGACGCCGGATGCCAATCTCCTTGGCGAGCCGGAGGCCCTGAGCAAGTGCGTCATACTCGGTGACGTTTTTGGAGGCGGCGAAGTGGATCTGGAGAGCATACTTGAGCTGGTCTCTGATACGTTCATTTTGCATCATGTTTTCATGTTGATATTTATCGCTTTTTGGGCTGTTATTTCACTTCACGGTACAATACTTATGCATTTTCTCTCTTATTTTGCAAGGTTTACATGAAGAGGGAGAATGCCGGCACCTGGAATTCTGGCCTGAAAGTGGAGCAAGGTTGAGATACCTATTCTGTGCAACTCCGAACAACATAAAAATCAACGAGGATTTTTTTTCCGGATTTATAAAGAATACTGGGCCGAAGAAGCGCCAGAGGGGCGCCAACTGGTGTCCACAAGCCTGCTAGGCGCGGCCACCCCCCTAGCCGCGCCTAGGGGGCTTGTGGGCAGCCTGCTGGCCCAGATGGCCCCCTCTTCTGCTATATGAAGGGTTTCGTCCGGAAAAAAAAATCAAGGAGGAGCTTTTTCGTGGATTCGCCGCAGCCACGAGGCGGAACTTGAGCAGAACCAATCTAGAGCTCCGGCAGGACGATCCTGCCGGGGAAACATCCCTCCCGGAGGGGGAAATCGTCGCCATCGTCATCATCAACACTCCTCTCATCAGAGGGGACTCGTCGCTATCAACATCTTCATCAGCACCATCTCATCTCCCAACCCTAGTTCATCACTTGTAACCAATCTCCGTCTCGCGACCCGATTGGGACTTGTAAGGTTGCTAGTAATGTTGATTACTCTTTGTAGTTGATGCTAGTTAGATTACTTGGTCGAAGAGTTTATGTTCAGATCCTTGATGCTACTCATTACCTCTCTGGTCATGATTATGATTATGCTTTTTGAGTAGTTACTTTTGTTCCTAAGGACATGGGATAAGTCATGCTAATAGTAGTCATGTGAATTTAGTATTCGTTCGATATTTTGATGTGTTGTATGTTGTTTTTCCTCTAGTGGTGTTATGTGAACGTCGACTACATAACACTTCACCATTATTTGGGCCTAGAGGAAGGGACTGGGAAGTAGTAAGTAGATGATGGGTTGCTAGAGTGATAGAAGCTTAAACCCTGGTTTATGCGTTTCTTCGTAAGGGGCTGATCTGGATCCACTAGTTTAATGCTATGGTTAGACTTTGTCTTAATTATCCTTTCCTAGTTGCATATGCTTGCATGAGGGGTTAATCATAAGTGGGATGCTTGTCCAAGTAAGGGCAGCACCCAAGCGCCGGTCCACCCACATATCAAACTATCAAAGTAACGAACACGAATCATATGAACATGATGAAAACTAGCATGACAGAAATTCACGTGTGTCCTCGGGAGCGTTTTTCCTCCTATAAGACTTTGTCCAGGCTTGTCCCTTGCTACAAAAGGGATTGGGCCACCTTGCTGCACCGTTCCTACTTTTGTTACTTGTTGCTTGCTACAAATCATCTCACCACACAATCACATGTTACCGATAATTTCAGTGCTTGCAGATATTTCCTTGCTGAAAACCACTTGTCAGATTCTTCTTCTCCTCGTTGGGTTTGACACTCTTACTTATCGAGAGCACTACGATTGATCCCCTATACTTGTGGGTCATCAATACTCTTTTATGGCGCCGTTGCCGGGGAGTGAAGCGCCTTTGGTAAGTGGAACTTGGTAAGGAAACATTCATATAGTGTGCTGACATTTATTGTCACCTGTCACTATGGATACTAATCCTTTGAGGGGTTTGTTCGGGGTATTTTCACCTCGAACGGAAGCACAAATATTTGCTCCTCAACCTGCTACACCTACTGAAAATATTTCCTTTGAATTTCCTTCGGGTATGCTTGAGAAATTGCTGGCTAATCCTTTTACAGGAGATGGAACATCACATCCAGACTTGCATCTAATCTATGTAGATGAAGTTTGTGGTTTATTTAACCTTGTAGGTTTGCCCGAGGATGAGGTCAAGAAGAAGGTATTTCCTTTATCTTTGAAGGATAAGACGTTGACATGGTATAGGCTATGTGATGATACTGGATCATGGGACTACAATCGGTTGAAATTGGAATTTCATCAAAAGTTTTATCCTATGCATTTAGTACATCATGGTCGGAATTATATTTATAATTTTTGGCCTCGTGACACAGAAAGCATCGCTCAAGCTTGGGGGAGGCTTAAATCAATGTTATATTCATGCCCCAATCATGAGCTCTTGAGAGAAATTATCATTCTGAACTTCTATTCTCAGCTTTCTCATGATGATCGCACCATGCTTGATACTTCTTCTACCGGTTCTTTTATGAAGAGAGATATTGACTTCAAATGGAACTTATTGGAGAGAATTAAATGCAACTCTGAAGATTGGGAGCTTCAAGAAGGTAAGGAGTCAGGTATGAGTTTCCAGTTTGATTGCGTTAAATCCTTTGTTGAGACAAATACTTTTTGTGACTTTAACGCTAAGTATGGACTTGACTCTGAGATAGTAGCTTCATTGTGTGAATCATTTGCTTCTCATATTGATCTCCCCAAATAGAAGTTGTTTAAATATCATCCTCCTTTAGAAGTCAATGTAGTTAAATCCAATCCAGTTGAAGAGAAAGTCATTGCCTATAATGATCCTATTGTTCCCAGTGCTTACATTGAGAAACCACCTTTCCCTGTTAGGATAAAGGATCATTCTAAAGCTTCAACTGTGATACGTAGAGGCTACATTAGAACACCTACACCCCTTGAGAAAATTAGAGTTGAACCTAGCATTGCTATTATCAAAGATCTTCTGTCCGACGATGTTGAGGGACATGATATTCACTTATGTGAAGATGCTGCTAGAATTGCTAAACCTCACGCTAGAGAGAAAAATAGGCATGTTGTTGGCACATGTGTTGTTTTTGTTAAGATAGGAGATCATTTTTATCATGGTTTATGTGACGTGGGTGCTAGTTTTAGTGCAATACCTCAATCCTTATATGATGAAATCAAAGATGAGATTGCACCTGTTGAGATAGAACCCATTGATGTCACTATTCAGCTTGCCAATAGAGATACTATCTGCCCTGTGGGAATTGTTAGCGATGTTAAAGTCTTGTGTGGTAAAACGAAGTATCCCGCTAATTTCCTCGTTCTTGCTAGCGCACAAGATAGTTTTTGTCCCATCATATTTGGTATACCTTTTGTCAATACTGTCAATGCTCATATTGATTGTGAGAAACAAACTGTCACTGTTGGCTTTGAAGGTGTGTCACACGAGTTCAATTTCTCTAAGTTTGGTAGACAACCTCATGAAAAGGAGTTTCCTAGTAGGGATGAAACTATTGCCTTAGCTTCTATTGTCGTACCTCCTACTGATCCCTTACAGCAATACTTGCTTCATCATGAAAATGATATGCATATGGATGAAAGGGATGATATAGATAGAGTTGTCTTAGAACAATATTCTATCCTTAAGAATAACTTGTTTGTTGAACTGCTTGGGGATCCACCCCCACCAAAGGGTGGTCCTGTGTTCGAGCTTAAACAGTTGCCTGATACTCTTAAGTATGCTTATCTTGATGAAAAAGAGATATATCATGTAATTATTAGTGCTAGCCTTTCAGAGCACGAAGAAAAGAAGTTACTAAAAACTCTGAGGAAGCACCGTGCTGCTATTGGATATACTCTTGATGATCTAAAGGGCATTAGTCCCACTCTATGCCAGCACAAGAATAAAATTGATCCTCACTTCAAACTAGTTGTTGATCATCAACGGAGATTAAATCCTAAGATGAAAGAAGTTGTAAGAAAAGAAATCCTAAAGCTTCTAGAAGTGGGTATTATCTATCCTGTTGCTCATAGCGATTGGGTGAGTCCGGTGCATTGCGTCCCTAAGAAGGGAGGTATTACCGTTGTCCCTAATGATAAGGATGAATGGATCTCGCAGAGGATTATTACTGGCTATAGGATGGTGATCGATTTTAGGAAATTGAATAAGGCCACTTGGAAAGATCATTACCCTTTGCCTTTTATCGACCAAATGCTAGAGAGGCTGTCTAAACACACACACTTCTGCTTTCTAGACGGTTATTCTGGTTTCTCCCAAATACCAATTGCACAATCTGATCAGGAGAAACCCACTTTCACCTGCCCTTTCGCTACCTTTGCTTATAGATGCATGCCTTTTGGCTTATGTAATGCACCTGCCACCTTTCAAAGATGTATCATGGCTATATTCTCTGACTTTTGTGAAAAGATTGTTGAGGTTTTCATGGATGACTTTTCCGTTTACGGGTCTTCCTTTGATGATTGCCTTAGCAACCTTGATCTAGTCTTGCAGAGATGTAAAGACACCAACCTTGTCTTGAATTGGGAAAAGTGCCACTTTATCGTTAATGAAGGCATCGTCTTAGGACATAAAATTTCTGAAAGAGGCATTGAAGTCGATAAGGCTAAGGTTGATGCAATCAAGAAAATGCCATACCCCACAGATATCAAAGGTATAAGAAGTTTCCTTGGTCATGCTGGTTTCTATAGAAGCTTCATTAAAGACTTCTCTAAGATTTCTAGGCCTCTTACCAATCTCTTGCAAAAGGATATTCCTTTTGTCTTTGACGATGATTGTGAGGAAGCCTTCGAAATACTTAAGAGGGCTTTGATAACTGCACCTATTGTTCAACCACCTGATTGGAACTTGCCTTTTGAAATCATGTGTCATGCTAGTGATCATGTGGTTGGTGCTGTTCTAGGGCAAAGAGTTGATAAGAAGTTGAATGTTATTCACTATGCTAATAGAACTCTAGACAGTGCCCAAAGAAACTATGCTACTAGGAAAAAGGAATTCTTAGCAGTCGTGTTTGCATGTGAAAAGTTCAGGTCTTACATAGTTGACTCCAAAGTCACTATTCACACTGATCATGCTCCTATTAAGTACCTTATGGAGAAGAAAGACGCTAAACCTAGACTTATCAGATGGGTTCTCTTGCTACAATAATTTGATTTTCACGTTGTTGACAGAAAGGTTGCTGATAACCCCATAGCAGATAACTTGTCTAGGTTGGAGAACGTTCTTGATGACCCACAACCTATTGATGATAGCTTTCCCGATGAGCAATTGACTCTCATCAATGCTTCACGTAGTGCACCTTGGTATGCTGATTATGCAAACTATATCGTTGCCAAATATATACCACCTAGTTTCACATACCAGCAAAAGAAGAAATTCTTCTTTGACTTAAGACACTACTTTTGGGATGATCCTCACCTTTATAAGGAAGGAGTAGATGGTGTTATTAGACATTGTGTACCTGAGCATGAACAGGGACAAATCCTACAGAATTTTCACTCCGAGGCCTACGGAGGACACCATGCGGGAGATAGAAGTGAACATACGGTATTGCAATCAGGTTTCTATTGGCCCACTCTCTTCAAGGATGCCCGTAATTTGTCTTGTCTTGTGACGAATGTCAAAGAGTAGGTAATATTAGCAAACGTCAGGAAATGCCTATGAACTATTCACTTGTCATTGAACCATTTGATGTTTGGGGCTTTGATTATATGGGACCTTTTCCAAAATCCAATGGGTAGACTCATATCTTAGTTGCTTCTGATTACGTCACTAAGTGGGTAGAAGCTATCCCCATTAGTATTGCTGATCACAACACTTCTATCAGGATGCTTAAATAAGTTATTTTCCCTGGATTTGGAGTCCCTAGATATCTAATGACCGACGGTGGTTCACACTTCATTCATGGTGCTTTCCGTAAAACGCTTGCTAAGTACAATGTCAACCATAGAATTGCTTCTCCCTATCACCCTCAGTCCAATGGTCAAGTAGAGCTAAGCAATAGAGAGATTAAACTAATTCTGCAAAAGACTGTCAACAGGTCTAGAAAGAATTGGTCTAAGAAGCTCGACGATGCACTGTGGGCTTATAGAACTGCCTATAAGAATCCCATGGGCATGTCTCCGTACAAAATGGTGTACGGTAAAGCATGTCATTTACCTCTTGAGCTAGAGCATAAAGCTTATTGGGCAATCAAAGATCTTAACTTTGATTTCAAACTTGCCGGTGGGAAGAGGTTATTTGACATTAGCTCGCTTGATGAATGGAGAACTCAGGCATATGAGAATGCCAAGTTGTTCCAAGAGAAGGTTAAGAGGTGGCATGATAAGAGGATACAAAAGCGTGAGTTCAATGTAGGTGATTATGTCTTGCTATATAACTCTCGTTTAAGATTCTTTGCACGCAAGCTTCTCTCTAAATGGGAAGGTCCCTATGTTGTTGAGGAAGTATATCGTTCCGGTGCTATCAAGATCAACAACACGGAAGGTAATTGTCGGAGAGTTGTAAATGGGTAGAGAATCAAGCATTATATCTCAGGTACTCCCATAAATGTTTAAAGCAATATCATCAATACCATAACTCCGGAAGAATACCTAAGGGACATTTATCAGCTTGTTTCGGACTCCGAAAACGAAGAGGTATGTGATTCGGTATGAAAAGAGAGTCCAAAACTTTTCCAGTAGGAAATGTTCTCCGTTTTGGAATATTTGAAAAAATATAAAAATTGGAAGTAGTCCGGAAAGTGCGCAAGGAGGCGACAAGCCTGCCCGGTGCGGGCCCACCCCCTGGCCGCGCCTGGGGGGCTTGTGGCCACCTCGTGCGCCTCTCGGACTCCATTTTCGTGCGGAGTACTCCTTCTGGTCTGGAATAAATCAATATAAATTCTCCCATGAGGTCTGAACCCTGTATCACGCAGATTTCCTCTGTTTTTTGTTTCGAGCCTGTTTTCTGCCGCAGATTTAGAGCAAGATGTTGTCCCAGGAATATGTGGGGGAGAACAATCTCCCTCAAGTCTATGGAGAAAAAGGACGGAGGTCATGGAGGCTAAGGAAAGGCTACCTAAAGAAACCAAGGGCAAAGCTAAGGAGAAGAATCGGTCATGGGATGAAGTGCAATAAGTGCTCAACAAGGAAGAAGTTGAAGAAGTGGATTTCCTCCAACCCTACCTCCACCTACTCTATCCATCCTTGATTGAACTCTTGAGGTTTTGTGAAACAACTCGTGCTCGCAATACTTATCTTACTCGTGAAGTTGTTTTGCTGGACAAACATATCACATATCTACAAGGTATAAATCAAAGATTGATGGCCCCCTTGGAATCAAAGGTTGCAACAACTCCACCACCATCACCTCCAAAGGAAGACAACTAAGAATGGGTATGGGCAACCCCCTTGGCTTTTGCCAAGCTTGGGGGAGTTGCCCCGGTATCGTATCACCATCACATCTTTTGCATTTACCTTTGTTTTAGTTTGTTCCTTTTCAGTTTTCTCTTTCTCTAGTAGATTAAAAGTCTTAGTGTTTTAGCCTTGAGTTTTTCTTTGTGTCACCACCGATGTATTCGAGATCATGAGCAATATAATAAAGAGTGTCTTAGTTGAAGGGCTTTTCCAATTGCCATGATCAAAAGAGTGAGAAAATAACAAAAGCATGAAAGATCATGTAATGATCTTATGGGAAGTGATGGCTTCACATATAAAAGGGATGATGATTGAAACTTGTTGAGGGTAGACAAACGTAGACCTTGGTCATTGTTGCAATTAATAGGAAGTGATAAGGAAGGAGAGGTTCACATATAAATATATCATCTTTGACACCGTCTATGATTGTGAACACTCACTAAACTATTACATGCCTAGAAGTAGATGTTGGACAAGGAAGACAACATAATGAATTGTGTTTGCTTGGTTCCGAACAATGTTATATGACTAGATATCCCTTAGCGTGTGACGATTGCTTCCACCTCATATTAGCCAAAACTCCTGCACCAAGTAGAGATACTACTTGTGCATCCATAAACCTTCAACCCAGTTTTGCCATAGGTGTCCACCATACCTACCTATGGATTGAATAAGATCCCTCAAGTAAGTTGTCATCCGTGCAAGCAATAAAAAATTGCTCCCTAATATGTATGATCTATTAGTGTGTGGAAAATAAGCTTTGTACGAACCTATGATGAGGAAGACATAAAAGCGATAGACTGCATAATAAAGTTCTTTATCACAGGAGGCAATATAAAGTGACGTTCCTCCGCACTAAGAGGACACGCATCCAAACCTCAAAAGTGCATGACAACCTCTGCTTCCCTCTGCGAAGGCCCTATCTTGTACCTTTACTTTTTGTCCCTGAAAGAGTCATGGTGATCTTCACCAATTCCTTGTTTCGCCTTTATCTTGGCTAACGTCATATGCTTGGGAAAGATCTATATTCATATGTCAACTTGGAGGTAAGCATTCATGAATTATTATTGTTGACATTACCCTTGAGGTAAGCAGTTGGGAGGCA
Source organism: Hordeum vulgare subsp. vulgare (assembly GCF_904849725.1). Classification (NCBI taxonomy): domain Eukaryota; kingdom Viridiplantae; phylum Streptophyta; class Magnoliopsida; order Poales; family Poaceae; genus Hordeum; species Hordeum vulgare. Next base: position 212,257,072 of record NC_058523.1, on the reverse strand, counting down.
AAACTACAAGCCCATATCTTTCTCTGTGTCCAACTGAAACTTTGATCTCATGAGTACCACGTGAGTTGTAGAAATTGTAGAAAACGAAAGGATGGTTGAGTATGTGGATTTGCTTTACAAGCTCTTATTTGACTCTTCCTCATGTTGTGATAAATTGCAATTGCTTCCATGACTACATGCTATCGGTTATTACTTCTCGGTAAGGTTCATGATCCATGCTTTACTTTGTGAAGGAATTATCACTTTAGCATGAGAGATTATATGTTGGTATTGCTGTTCTGATCATGATCAAGATGCATGCATGTTCGTATTCTGTTTGTCGACACCCCTCTCCCTAAACATGTGGACATATTTATTGAGCTTGGCTTTCGCTTGAGGACAAGCGAGGTCTAAGCTTGGGGGAGTTGATACGTCCATTTTCCATCATGTTTTCATGTTGATATTTATCACTTTTTGGGCTATTATTTCACTTCACGGTACAATACTTATGCCTTTTCTATATTATTTTGCAAGGTTTACATGAAGAGGGAGAATGCTGGTAGCTGGAATTCTGGCCTGAAAGTGGAGCAAGTTTGATATACCTATTCTGCGCAACTCCAAACGCCGTAAAAACCAACGAGGATTTTTTCTGGATTTATAAAAAATACCGGGCCGAAGAAGCGCCAGAGGGGCGCCAGCAGGTGGCCACAAGCCTGCTAGGTGCAGCCACCCCCCTGGCCGCACCTAGGGGGCTTGTGGGCAGCCTGCTGGCCCACTGGCCCCCCTCTTCTGCTATATGAAGGGTTTTGTCTGGCAAAAAATTAAGGAGGAGCTTTTTCATGGATTCGTCGCCGCCACGAGGCGGAACTTGAGCAGAACCAATCTAGAGCTCCGGCAAGACGATTCTGTCGGGGAAACTTCCCTCCCGGAGGGGGAAATCGTCGCCATCGTCATCACAAACACTCCTGTCATCGGAGGGGACTCGTCACCATCAACATCTTCATCAGCACCATCGCATCTCCAAACTCTAGTTCATCAGTTGTAACCAATCTCCATCTCGCGACTCCAATTGGTACTTGTAAGGTTGCTAGTAGTGTTGATTACTCTTTGTAGTTGATGCTAGTTGGATTACTTGGTGGAAGAGTTTATGTTCAGATCCTTGATGCTACTCATTACCTCTCTGGTCATGATTATGATTTTGCTTTGTGAGTAGTTACTTTTGTTCCTGAGGACATGGGATAAGTCATGCTAATAGTAGTCATGTGAATTTGGCATTCGTTCGATATTTTGATGTGGTGTATGTTGTTTTTCCTCTAGTGGTGTTATGTGAACATCGACTACATAACACTTCACCATTATTTGGGCCTAGACGAAGGCATTGGGAAGTAGTTAGTAGATGATGGGTTGCTAGAGTGACAGAAGCTTAAACCCTAGTTTATGCATTGCTTCGTAAGGGGCTGATTTGGATCCACTAGTTTAGTGCTATGGTTAGACTTTGTCTTAATTCTTCTTTCGTAGTTGCGGATGCTTGCAAGAGGGGTTAATCATAAGTGGGATGCTTGTCCAAGTAAGGTCAGCACCCAAGCGCCGGTCCACCCACATATCATACTGTCAAAGTAACGAACGCGAATCATATGAACATGATTAAAACTAGCATGACACAAATTCCCGTTTGTCCTCGGGAGCGTTTTTCCTCCTATAAGACTTTGTCCAGGCTTGTCCCTTGCTACAAAAGGGATTGGGCCACCTTGCTGCACCGTTGCTACTTTTGTTACTTGTTGCTTGCTACAAATCATCTCACCACACAATCACTTGTTACCGATAATTTCAGTGCTTGCATATATTTCCTTGCTGAAAACCACTTGTCAGATCCTTATGCTCCTCGTTGGCTTCGACACTCGACTACGATTGATCCCCTATACATGTGGGTCATCAGTCTCCTTTCGGAGACGTCAATACGATGCCGGCTCCCAGACCACTCCGCATCTTTGAGCCATCAAAGAGCATCCGCCAATGCGTAGAGTCTGGAGGTGGTGGCTCGAACTGGGTTTCGGCCCAGTCAACCAAGAAGTCGGCCACCACCTGAGATTTGATGGCGGTGCGAGGCTCGTAGCGGATATCATGGTCCGCCATGGTGATGAACCACTTGGCGATCCTGCCCGTTCCATCACGGTTGCCCATGATTTCTGAAAGTGGAGCAGTCCTCACCATGGTGATAGCTTGCTCTTGGAAGTATTGCTTTAACTTCTTTGCAGCAAGGTAAACACCATAACACATTTTTTGGTAGTGGGGATAGTTCTGCTTGGAGGCGTACAAGACCTCGCTGAGGTAGTAGACAGGGCGCTGCACTAATAGTACCTTGCCCTCCTCCTTGCGTTGAACTACCAGCACTACACTAACCACGCGAGTGGTCGCTGCAATGTATATGAGTATGGGTTCCCTTTCAGCTGGCGCTGCCAAGATTGGCAGGCTCGAGATGACCCGCTTGAGGTCGCGGAAGGCTTCGTCCGCCTGGTCGTTCCACTCGAACTTCGTCGTCTTCTTCATGAGCTGGTATAGTGGAAGGGCCTTCTCGCCGAGCCGGCTCACGAACCAGCTAAGGGACGCTAGCCAGCCGGCGAACTTCTGGACGTTTAGGATCCGAGCCGGCCGCACCATCCGCTCGGTGGTGCCGATCTTCTCGGGGTTTGCCTCGATGCCACGAGCGGACACGGAGAACCCCAAGAGTTTGTCGTCTGGAACCCCAAAGATGCACTTCTCCGGGTTGAGCCCGATCCCGTAGGTTGGCGAACGACTCCCGTAGGTCGTCGAGGAGGCTGGAGTGCTACTTCGTCTTGACGACGATGCCATCCACATAGACGTGGATGTTTCTGCCGATCTATGGCAGTAGGCACTACTGCATGCAGCGTTGGAACGTCGCACCAGCGTTCTTCAGACCGAACGTCATGGTGGTGTAACAGTAGGCCCCGAAGGGCGTGATGAAGGAGGTCTTTAGGCGATCAGCTGGATCCAGCTTGATTTGATGGTAGTCTGAATAAGCATCCATAAATGACAACATTTCATAGCCTGTAGTGGAGTCGATCACTTGATCTATCCTAGGCAACGTGAAAGGGTCTTTCGGACAGGCCTTATTCAAGCTAGTATAGTCGATACACATTCGCCACGTGTTGTTCTTTTTTAGCACCAGGACTCGATTGGCCAACCAGTCTGGGTGGGAAACCTCCATGATGAAGCCGGCTGCAAGGATGCGGGTAATTTCTTCTCCAATTGTGTGCCGCTTCCCCTCGTCTTAGCGGCGCAAAGGTTGTTTTACTGGCTTTGCATCCGGTCGCACGTGAAGTTTGTGCTCCGCGTACTTCCTCGAAACAACCGGCATGTCTTTGGGGGACCATGCGAAGATGTCCCGATTCTCACAGAGGAAGTCTATGAGATCTCCTTCCTATTTGGGGCTGAGGCCAGCCCCTATGGTGACGCACTGCTTGGGGTTTACAGGGTCGAGTGGCACTTGCTTGGTCTCTTTGGCTGGCTTGAAGGAGCCTTCGCTGGCCGACTGGGACGGAGGAGAAGGGATCACCGGCTGCTCAGTAGCCTGGGACACGAGCCGGTCGATCTATCTCTTCTCCTCAGCCAGCACAAGGGCGTCGGCCAGGCGGCTACTGTCTTGGGCGCACTCGAGCGACTTCTTGTAGTCGCCAGCAATGGTGATGATGCCCTTCGGACCCGGCATATTCTTCTTCAGGTAGGCGTAGTGCAGGATAGCCATGAACTTGGCTAGAGCCGGTCTGCCAAGTAGGAGGTGATACGGGCTGCTGAGGTCCACTACCTCAAACCATATGGACTCGCGGCGGAAGTGAGCCTTGTCACCGAAGAGGACGTCCAGCTGGATTTTGCCAATAGGCGAGCATGATTGCCAAGGCACGATGCCATGGAAGACAGTGCTGGTCGGCAGGACGTCCGTCTCCTTGAACCCGAGCTTGCGGAGAGTGTCGAGGTAGAGGATGTTGATGTTGCTGCCGCCATCGACCAGCACCAGAGAGAACCAGCAGGTGAGCCTCTTGGAGGCGAAGGTGGTGTCGAGGACGAGCGCGTATGAGCCCGGGTTGGGCATCACCGCAGGATGGTCTACCTGGCTCCATGTGATTGGTTTGTCAGACCAATGCATGTATTAGGGAACCGTGGCATTCACCTCACGCCGTCGCTGGCACAAGCTATGCTTGTTGTCGCCTTCAGTGTTGAAGACGACGAATGCTCCGTCTCGATGGGGGTATTCGTCGTGGAGGCGGCCGTTGTCGTGAGGCGGCGGCGGTGGAGCTGGAGCAGGACCCGGAGCGGGGGCTTGAGGCGCAGCATGTGCACCTGGGGCAGCCGACAGACCCTCTCCTTGTGACAGCCGTCGTGCGAAGCTGCACTACGGAAGGGTGTGGGTAGAAGGCTGTGCCCCAGAATGTATCTTGCAGGGGGCGTCAAGCAGCTGCTCGAAGGTCTGCTTGGGCAACCAGTTCATGTTGCCCCTGTTGGGCCGCTTCTGTTGAGGGCCGGCTTGAGAAGCCGACGCCTCACCCTCCATGCTGGCAACCAAGTTGTTGTTGGAGCGCGAATCTAGCTGATCCACCTTGCGCTTGTTGTTGTTCTGGCTGCCTTGACTGTCTCCAGCCGGCTTGGGAGTAGCCGGTGTGGGAACAACCTTGTCCAAGGCGGTCACCTTGACCCGCAGCGCTGAGTCGGTCGTGGCGTACTTGTCCGCCTTGGCCATGAGCACCGCCAGAGAGGTGGGCTCGGAGCACATGAGATTGTGCTTGAGGAGGGCGCCGTCTCGGCAACCGTCGATGAAGTACTGGATTGGCTCTACCTCGTGCACCCCTCGCAGGAGTTGCGAAGCTCCGTCCAGTGAGTGACATAGTTGCGAAGGGGTTCGTCGGGCCTCTGGACGCACATGGACAACTCGCGAGGCCGGCCACGGCGCTTGTAGGTGCCAGTGAAGTTGCGGACGAACGCCTCCTCGAAGTCCACCCATCAGTTGACGCCTCCGGCTAGAAGGCTGTTGAGCCAAGTCCGAGCTGAGCCGGTCAACATGACTGGCACATAGCGGACTGGTATGCACTTGTTGCCCCTGGCAATGCCAACGGCAGTGGTGTAGTCGATCAGCCAGTCCTCTAGCTTGGCGATGCCATTGTACTTGGGAGTATCCCGAGGCAAGGTGAAGCCTCGGGGAAACGGCTCCCCTCAGATCCGGGGGCCGAAGCAGGCCGGAGCTATGGGACCATCCTCCTCCAGGAGGGCTGACTGGGCCAGTGCCTTGAGACGCCTGCGGGCGTCCTGGTCGCCCTGGGAACGCGAGCGCCGACTCGAGCTGCAATCGGAAGGGGACCTTGCGAACCGGTGGCATGGGTCCTCCCTGGACGAGGAACCTCATACACCGAGTCGCTCTCGTCGCCTCCGCGACGCCTGCTCGAAGTATGCTCGCTCTGGGAACGGGAGCGCCTGTCTTGACTTCCCTAGCCCCTACGGCTGGAGGTGCGATTCGAGGAAGATCCCTCCGCATGGTGATGACCGCTAGGGTTGCGACACGCTCCGGGGTTGGGTCCCGGACACTCTGACTGGGCCTGACCGGTGTCAAGCCGCGTCTGCTGCTCGTTGGCGGCGTCAAGGAGATCCTTGACCCACTTCTCCTCGAAGGCGTGCTCCTCTCCCTCCAAGCTTGGCATTTCTTCCATGGCCGCATGCGCCGCCCGCAAGTTGGTTGCAGGGGTCTCGTAGACGGGCTGGTTGCCGCCTAGGATCTCGGCAATGAACCGGCCGCGGCCGCGGACCGATCCAAGCTGGCTAGGGGCCTCGAAAATCGGAGTGAAGCCGTATGTGGAGTTATACTCGCGCTGCGTGGCCTCCATCTGATGCTTTGGCAAGGCGACGGCAATGCCCTCCTCCAAGATCTGCTTGCAAGCCTCCTCCAATGAGGCTCGGGCGTCGTTAGGGTTTGTGGAAGCGGCGATGGGCGTGTTCAGGCCGACGAGCGCGTCCGGAAGAGTGTGAGCGGTGAAAGCAGCAGGCTCACCAGCGTGTGTTGACGCCTTGCCATGAGCCGTGCTGGTGCCCGCGCCGATGACCATCACCTCCACGACGTTGGAGACGGTGGCGACATGGTACGGGGTGAAGAACCCCACCGACGGTGGAGGGCCGTCGAAGAAGAGTACGTTGCTGGGGTACACGTCATGTGGAGGCATCTCAGCGATAGAGAGCCTATTGAAGCTGTCGCACAGCGCCTCAACATCGAAGTCCTCGCAGAAGTAGCAAGGACCATCGTTGAGACGCAGGTCGCTAAAGAGAACGCTGAGGTTCTCCATAGCAGCGACTACGATGCTAGGAGGCGCCTCGTCATCGGAATCTTCGTCCGAACCCGCATGGCGGACGGGGACGTCGATCATCATCGGTGTTGCCTCATGGAAAGCAGGCTCCACGGGCATTCAGATCGATCCAAACGCGATGCATCCTGTGTTGTACGTGCGGGGCCCCGCCCAGCGCGTAAAGCCAGCCTATGACGTGATCGGCCCCATGGTGGGTGCCAAATGTCGGTGAATACTCACAACATATGCCATAGGTAGGCTGAAGACGGTGAGAACCGAAGTGGCAACGGAGGGCGCTGGGGACGAGGTTGGTACAAGCATGGAATGCACGATGTACCCAGGTTTAGGGCTCTCCGTAGAGATAATACCCCTAGTCATACCGGAGTGTATGATGTATATGGATGGATTACAAGGTTGCTCCTGGAGTTGTGTTGAGGAGGAGGAAGAGGGGAGCAGCCGGCTCGTCTTTGCCTCTCTCTATGTGGTTGGTGAGTGTGATATGTTGTTTGATCGACCTTCTGCTTGGAGGGTGACTGGGGGGGTTTATAGACGAACCCACCAGCCTACAATATGGATAAAGGGTACGAGAGTGGGACCCGGCTGGCAGCCTCGCCAGCCGGCCAGGGGGCCACGAGGGTCTTGTCTTGTCACTTGAGGGGCCCGCCGGCTGCGAGGTCCCGTTTGTCTGTGGGACCCGACGTCTAGCCAATGAAGCTCTCGCGTAAGGTTGACGCCGAGCACGCGCGGTACGTCTGGCGTCATCCAGCGAGATTCGTCAAGGGCATGTAGTACGGCCGCCTCCACTGTTCCCATGCCGAGTGCACTAATGGAGTGAGAGTTTGACGGTCCGACACTGTGCTAGGTGATGGATCAGAGCCGGGGTAGGTCAGCGGCGTGGCAGCCGATGCTCGTACCTGCTAGGCACTCCGATCCACTAACTTTCCTGATGCGTAGCCACCTTTAATCGTAGAGTCTCGTCATGACCTACGACCTGATGTGACTTGAGGTCCCCGGTCGGCTAGCCCGCTCGGTTAGCCTGTTTAGGCACGGCCGCCTTCGTCCTAGCCGGCTCGCTTGGCCAAGGCGGTCAAGAAGAGGTAGCCGTCTCGCCTCTAGCCGACAAGGGTTGTGGGGCCGGCCTGAGAGTTGGCCGTCTCGTCCTCTAGTCGGTAGGTGCAGTCTAGTCGGCCAGAGGACTTGGGACTTGGGGAATTATACTTGGTCATTCCTTTTGAGCAGGAGATGAAGGAGCAGGCTCGATGAGCCTACCCCGGGGTTATCCCCCCGACACCAATACTTCTAGGGACCACCTAGATAGTTGTGCTGGTTGTGTTTTTAAGGAACGAACTGTGGAACAAGCTGAGATTCTATTGAATAATATCTTGTGCAATGAGAATGCTTGGACTATTCCCGAACCACCTCAGAAGCCAACTCCAAAGAAAAGAGGTATCCTATTCCTCAGTCCTGAAGATATGCAAGAAGCTAAGAAATCTATGCAAGAGAAAGGCATTAAATCTAAAGATGTCAAGAATCTACCACCTATCAAAGAAATACATGGTCTTGATAACCCGACACAGGTAGTAGAGGCAAATTCTCTTCGTAGATTCAATGAGAGTGATATTCCTTTTGATAAACCGGCTAGCTTATGCTTAGATGAATTTGATAATTTTGTTGTTAAACAACAAAGTTTCAATGATTATGTTAGGAGACAATTGGAATAGAATGCTCGTATGCTTAGTCATTTAAGTGCTTGTGTGGATAGAAATGTCAATGATCTTAAGCTTTTGAGTAAACATGCTTCTATGGTCACCACTCAAGTAGAACAAGTACTTAAGGCTCAAAATGACTTTCTCAATGAGTTGAATGACAATTCTGTTAGAGTCGTCAGTAGAGGTGGTAGAATGACCCAGGAACCTTTGTATCCTGAGGGCCATCCTAGGATAATTGAACAAGATTCTCAAGGAGTTAGCACTGATGCATCTAATCATCCTAGTGATAGGAAGAAAAAGAAATATGATAGGAACTTGCATGCTAGCAACCCTGTTGTTGTTACACCTGAGAATCCAAACGATATCTCTATTTCTGATGCCGAAAGACAATCTAGTGATGAACATGAGCCTAGTGATAATATCGACACTTGTGTTCATGTTGATGCTCAACCTAGCAATGATAAGGATGTGGAGACTGAACCTAGTGTTGATCTTGATAACCCACAACCTAAGAACAAAAGATATGATAAGAACGACTTCATTGCTAGGAAGCATGGTAAAGAAAGAGAACCATGGGTTCAGAAACCCATGCCCTTTCCTCCCAAACCATCCAAGAAAAAGGATGATGAGGATTTTGAGCGCTTTGTTGAAATGATTAGACCTGTCTTTCTGCAAATGCGTCTGACAGATATGCTCAAAATGTCTCCGTATGCTAAGTACATGAAAGATATTGTGACTAATAGGAGGAGGACACCTTCAAGGGTGGAACCCCTAAGAAACTAGGTGATCTCGGAGTGCCACTATACCTTGCTCCATTAAAGGAAACTACATTAGAACTGCTTTATGCAATATTGGAGCCGGTGTTAGTGTTATGCCTCTCTCTCTTTATCGTAGACTGGAATTGGATAAGTTGACACCCACTGAAATCTCCTTGCAAATGGCCGACTAATTAACTACTTTCCCTATCGGCATTTGCAAGGATGTGCCTGTTTTGGTTGCTAACGTTACTATCTTACCGGACTTTGTTATTTTGGATATTCCCGAGGATGATGCCATGGCGGTCATCCATGGAAGACCCTTTTTAAACACCGCAGGGGGTGTTATTGATTGCAACAAAGGCAATGTCACTTTCCATGTCAATGATAATGAGCATATGGTGCACTTTCCGAAGAAATAATATCAAGTACATTGCATCAATGCTATTGAAAAAACTTCATCGATTCTTATTGGGAGCTTTGAATGCCCTATACCTACTGTTAAGATGAAGTATGATTTGCTTGTTGGGGATATGCACATCCCCACTGAAGTAACCTACTGACTACTCAAAAATTCTCCGGTTTTATGCGATTCGAAAAAAGTTTGTCAAGGAGACTTGATCAACCTCATTGACAGATTTCTTTTGATGACCATGAGATGGATGAATCTAGGAGTCACAACTCTATGTTCCGAAACTTTTACTTTCGGTTGTTTAGAAGAAAAATGATAGATTTAGCTTTAGTTTTTCCTGTTTTGTGCTTTCTCCGTCCTTTAGAAAAGTCTCCCGAAAATAAAAGTTCTTCAAATGCCCTGAAAATCAAGTATGATTTTTCTGGAATTTTTGAATTTTTTTGAGACAGAGAGCTAGTCAAGGGGATGAGCCAGTGGGTCACAAGCCCACCAGGCCCAACCACCCCCCTGGTCGGGCCTGCCAAGCTTGTGGGGCCCATGTGGCCCCCTCCACTTATTCCCGCTCCCATCTCCTTCTCCTACCTCCAGAAAAATTCATTCCACAACTCAAACCCGTGTTCTTGCTCCTCTTGCTGCATTTTTCGATCTCCTTGTGCGAAGCCCCATTCACCAAACTATTTTGGGGAAATTGTTCCTTGGTATGTGACTCCTCCATTGGTCCAATTAGTTTTTTCTCTAGTGATTTATTCATTGCGTGTTTTTGCTGCCTTGGTGACCCTGTTCTTGAGCTTTGCATATTCATTTTAGTTGGTCCCAAGTAGTTTTGATGCATGATATTGCCTCTAGGCACTTGCAGAAGTAGTTGCTATGAATTTTGTTGAGCCCCGTTCACTTTTCTCTTGAGTAATTAAAAATTTCAGAAAAAAAGAAGATGTTCAGGAGAAACTATCATGGTGGTTCCTCAAGCAAAAGGGGTCCCCGGCTCTCTATTCGGGAGCCCGATTCTTATCAGCCGAGGAACGCACAGGTACAACCATGTGAATGGCCTTCCGATGAATTCATGATTGATGCAGGTTTGAAAGACGAGTTTGATACATTTGTTCACAACGCCGGGCTCGAAGAATTTATCTCCAACAAATGCGAACAGTATACTATGCTCACTGCCTCTTTTGTTCGTAGATTTAGATTTTTAGTTGGCCGTGACTCATCCATACTATTTGATCTTTATGACAAATCGTATACCATGTATTTAGAGGATTTCAATAGAATTTGCAAGATACCTGATTGGGGTAGTCCCAATGATCCTCCTATGTCTTCGGTTAGAGATTTCTTTTCTAGTATAACAGTTGGAGAAACTAGAGATATTACGCAGGCTACCTTGGGGAGCATTGAATTCCCTACCTTACATTATTTTGCCTTCTTCATAGGTAGATGCATTAACGGCAAGATTGATCATTGTGACCTCTGCGCACCTGACCTTAGTATTCTTAAGAGCGCAGTAACAGGTGATAGAAGTTTCAACATGGGAGCTATAATCGCGCGGAGGCTAAATAATAATGCTAAGGAAGGGGATTTCTTTGGTGGGATTTATGCCACTCGCATAGCAAATTTTCTTGGAGTACCCATCCATGAAGGACATCCCCCGCTCCATACAGGTTTCCTTGATCGCGCCGCTATGACTCTTTATCAGGTCCTTGAGAGGGATAATGAATCCCTCCTATACCAGTTAATATTTAACCGACAGCGTGTTTTCCATATTACCCTTCCTGCTCCTGCCTTCTTTAACTCTCAGGTAAAATGGAGATATTACATAACTAGAGGAGATGCAGAGGAGTATGAGAGGGAGGCGAAGGCTGCTCGCCTCCGTGAGGCAGCTATTCAGGCGGTAGCTGCCGCGATCCTATACAACCCCCATCATGATTTTGGACATCATCCTAACCAGCCGTGGGAGTAGACCAACATAGGCCAAAAGCTTGGGGGAGTACATGTTTCTCACCTACTTTATATTCATTCTCATACTTTCACTTTGTTAGTCGGTGTTCACACCTTGCCATTGTATCATCCATGCTAGTTTATTTCTTTTTCTCGCTTTCTTCTCGTGTGTTTGTTTAGACCGAGAAAAAAAAATTGTTGTAAGTTTACTTTTCTGCTTTCTTTGTGGTGTTTTAAAAAAGAAAACCCAAAAAGGTTTCGCTTTCTTCATTTGCTTGTTGGGAGCTTTCCCATGTAAATAGTATTCTTTTTCTTTGGGTCAAGGTAGAAGACCATGGTTACAATGTTTCATGGCTCTCGCATGCATATCTATTTATCTGTCAAAGGGCCATATTACTTTCTCTTCTCCTTTGTGTTTGTTTGCATATTCCAGCGTAGTCCAATGCACGAGCACTCTTATTATTGTTCACATCATTCGGTCGTGCAAGTGAAAGGCAATAATGACGATATATGATGAAGAGACTGAGCCCGGAAAAGCTGGTATGAACTCGACCTATTTTTTTTTTGTAAATATGACTAGCTCATCGTTCTTAATTCAGCTTTTTTATTAGAGAAACATGTTTGCAATGACAACTTAGAGATCATAGTTTCGGATGCCATGCTTAATTAGCTAGGAGCTTATAATGGTTTGTCTTGGATGCCAACATGAATTTCAGGATGATTATGATGTAGTATGATAGGATGGTATCCTCCTTTGAATGATTCAAGTGGCTTGACTTGGCACATGTTCACGCATGTAGTTGAAACAAAATCAACATAGCCTCTATGATATTCATGTTCATGGTGATTTATATCCTACTCATGCTTGCACTCAATGTTGGTTAATTTTTAATGCATATTGATGACTGTTGTCGCTCTCTAGTTGGTCGCTTCCTAGTCTTTTGCTAGCCTTCACTTGTACTAAGAGGGAATACTGCTTGTGCATCCACTTCCATAAACCCAAAGTTGTTCCATATGAGTCCACCATACCTACCTATACGCGGTATCTACCTGCCGTTCCAAGTAAATTTGCATGTGCCGCTCTCTAAATCTTCAAACAATAATCTGTTTTGTATGCCCGAACCGCTCAAGTGGTGACAAGGGGCGATCAGTATCTTCCATGCTAGGCGTGTTATCATCGATATGTGTTTATTCAATATCACTCACGAGAAAGGGGTCGGTAATTGGAATGCCCAGTTCCATGCTCAAATCGAAAAGATAATTGCAAACAAAACTCCCCCTGGATTGTTGTTGGTATGGACGGCACCCGAGGATTCGGCTAGCCGTGGAGTGTGATTGATCGGTGGTGGGGGAGTCAAAAATATACTTTTCTGTTTGGGAACCGCCTATAGTGTGTGTAGCATGGAAGATGGTGAAAACTCTTGGTCATCGCGTTGACAATGAGAGCATACCACTCAAAATTATTTATCTCTGTTTTAAAAGCTTGAGCTCTGGCACCTCTGCAAATCAATCCTTCCCTCTGCGAAGGGCCTATTTATTTACATTTCTGTTGAGTCACCCTCTTCTTATAAAAGGCATCAATTAGAGAGCACCTCTGTCATTTTCATGCTTTGTTATTAATTGATATTTAGTATGAATGTGACTGGATCTTCTTTGCCATGAATTACAATGTTCAGTCAGCCCTTGGTCTTTGAAGGTGCTCTGCATTTATGTTATGCGGTCTCAGAAAGAGCTAGCGAGATACCACCTGTTCATATTGCTTCATGATTGTTCTGATTGAAGTGTTGACGTTCGAAACTTATTATTATTGCTCGCTAGTTGATTATGCCACTGATATGAGTACTTCATGAGACCTATATGTCATTGCTTACGTGGTTAGCTTATGATCTTGCTGAAAATCTGAATATGAGTTACACATAATTACAACAACAAGATTAAACAGAGTTCGTAAAAGTTTTTATTTTGTCTCTCTCAGTTTGTCAACTGAATTGCTTGAGGGCAAGCAAGGCTTTAAGCTTGGGGGATTTGATACATCTCCATCGTATCTACTTTTCCAAACTCCTGCGCCCTTGTCTTGGTCTCTAATTTGCATGATTTGAATGGAACTAACCCGGACTGACGCTGTTTTCGGCAGAATTGCCATGTTGTTGTTTTTGTGCAGAAATAAAAGTTCTCAGAATGACCTGGAAATTTACGAAGATTTTTTGTGGAATATATAAAAAATACTGGCGCAAGAATCAACTAGAGGGACGGAGCCAGGAGCTCACAAGCCCACCAGGCCCGCCCCCACCCTGGCCGGGCCTGGCAGGCTTGTGAGCGCTTCGGAGCCGCCGCCACCACCTGTTCTTCCTCTGGAGGGCAGATCTGGAGTCCGTTCTGGGCTCCAGAGAGGGGGAATCGACGCCTTCGTCGTCACCAACCATCCTTCATCACCAATTCCATGATGCTCTTCATCGTTCGTGAGTAATCTCATCGTAGGCTTGCTGGACGGTGATGGGTTGGATGAGATCTATCATGTAATCGAGTTAGTTTTGATGGGGATTGATCCCTAGTATCCACTATGTTCTGAGATTGGTGTTGCTACTACTTTGTTATGCTTAATGCTTGTCACTAGGGCCCGAGTGCCATGATTTCAGATATGAACATATTATATTTTCATCAATATATGTGTGTTCTTGATCCTATCTTGCAAGTTGTAGTCACCTACTATGTGTTATGACCTGGCAACCCCGGAGTGACAATAGCCGGAACCACTCCCGGAGATGACCATAGTATGAGGAGTTCATGTATTCACTATGTGCTAATGATTTGTTCCGGTTCTCTACTAAAAGGAGAACCTTAATATCCCGTAGTTTCCATTTGGATGCCGCTGCCATGGGAGGGATGGACAATAGATGTCATGCAAGTTCTTTTCCTTAAGCACATATGACTATATACGGAATGCATGCGTACATTACATTGACGAACTGGAGCTAGTTACATATCTCCCCATGTTATAATTGTTGCATGATGAATGTCATCTGGGATAATTATCCATCACCGATCCAATGCCTACGAGTTTTTCCTACTGGTCCTTGTTACGTTACTTTGCTGCTACTGTTGTCACTGCTGCTACTGTTACCGCTTCTACCGTTACTATCACACTACTTTCCTACTGAAACTTTGCTGCAGATACTAAATCTTTCAGGTGTGGTTGAATTGAGAACTCAACTGCTAATACTCGTGAATATTCTTTCGCTTCCCCTTGTGTCGAATCACCAAATTTTGGTTGAATACTCTACCCTCAAAAACTGTTGCGATCCCCTATACTTCTAGGTTATCAGGACTCAGCAATCTCATGACCTTGGTACCGAGTCTAACTAAGTTAATAGGTGAGGTTGGGTTATGTGTTGAGTTTGCAGCAACCTAAGCATATATGGTGGCTAACTTACGAAGAAGACAAATAAGTTATGGTGGTCTACATAAGACGGTCGAGATCTAAGCATGACCACTAAGTGATCTTGAACACCTACTTACATCATTCATAACCCCACCGTGTTCTCGATCAGAGAAGGAGTTCTGAGAGAAACAGTCTATGCACACAGTTGGGAGGTTTATTAAGTTACTTTAAGTTATCTAGAACCATATGTTAACAAAATATCCATGTTTGCCACATAACCGCGGGCACGGCTTTCCGAAAGATTTAACCCTGCAGGGGTGCTCCAACTAATCCATCACAAATTACCACATGCCGCATTGTAATCTTCGACCACGAAACTCGTGATCTTGTCGGATTCCTTAGATGAAACCCTCAACTCTGAGAAGACCCAAAGTCTCACCAGAATCCCAATGCGTAATATATATCGCTAAGGTAAGACAAGTCCATCAAGACCATCCGGTGTGTTGACGAACCCGATAGGAACCGTGTGTCTCATTCTTAGGACGCAACCATCTATGCATAGTGTACGATAGCCATACGACTCGAGTTGCCCCGAGGTGGCACCACCGACTCCTAGGTGGTGGACCAACACTCATGAGGAGCACTGGCCCAGGCGTTGATTAGCTTCCTCAGGGTAGCTATTCCCTATTCTTTTTAGTAAGTTACTAGCAAATTTAAAACCAAAATTGGGTCTTGCCAGACACACCTTAGACTAAACTATTTACGAAGGGGTGCCCATAACATCCCCGAACGTGGTAGGAGCGCTCAGTTATGGAATAAAACACCGATAGCCGAAACTAAGGCGGCAACAGCGGACCAAATCGCCCGACAAAAAGCCAGGCCTTCCACTCTTTACCAAGTATATAGGTGCATTAATTAAATAGCATTAAGTAAGATGATAATCAAATTTCCCATGTTATCACATGGACCAGCTTGAACCTGCAACTAGCAACGCTAAGATTAATAGTTGAGTAGCCTAACTGAGCCAAACAATATTTGCTAGGAGAGGAGGTGTTTGAGGTTTCATAGCAATGTTTGATGGCATATATATCATGTGGTAGGTAGTGGAGATATAACGATGGTATCGAACTAACTAATCATAAGGTCACGATCATCTTGCATGAGATTTCTTCAGAGTGGAACTGTTCCTCATCTTCCTGCACAAACTCACTGGACTCCTCGAACCCATTTCCGGACCCAGTAGCTACCCAAAGAAACAAACAACAAATAAACACCAGCAATTGATAATGCAGCAATCAATATGGTGCATGTATGCACAACCTCTGAATATGCACAGAAACAATCCTACACAGATAACAAAGTGCCACCTCATCACAAAATGACACTTTTGCAGAACTACTCAAATCTGGAACCAGTGCCACCATTGGATTCCTGGTGTTTTTCTACCCCAAATCCATATATCATACTGCTATATATATGCATGTAGAAAAACACCACAAAACAACACATAAATTCTACACGGGATCAAAACTACTTATTTCAAGAACAAGAGCTGTTCTTGAACTTGCCATATCTCGTATATACCAGATTAGGAAATTCCACTTCTGGCTATTCCAAAAATGGAATTAACACAAAAAACAGGTAAAAAAACAAAACAGCACACTATTGACAGGGGGGGCCACTGGTCATACGCAAAAGGGCCCCTAGAGTATGACATGTGGGCCCTACACCCCACACACAATAATGCATGCAAAAAAAATAAAAGGAGCCTGGTGTTGGAAATATGACCTAGAGGCAATAATAAATTAGTAATTAGTATATCCTTGTTCATAATAATCGTTTATTATCCATGCTAGAATTTTATTGATTGGAAACTCAAATACAAGTGTGGATACATAGACAACACACTATCCCTAGTGAGCCTCTAGTTGACTAGTTCGTTGATCAAAGATGGTCAAGGTTACTTGGCCATAGGCAAGTGTTGTCACTTGATAACGGGATCAAATTATTAGGATAATCATGTGATGGACAAGACCCAAACTATGAACGTAGCATATTGATCGTGTCGTTTTATTGCTATTGTTTTCTGCGTGTCAAGTATTTGTTCGTATGACCATGAGATCATATAACTCACTGGCACCGGAGGAATACCTTGTGTGCATCAAACATTGCAACATAACTGGTTGACTATAAAGTTGCTCTACAGGTATCTTCGAAGGTGTCCTTTGAGTTAGTATGGATCAAGACTGGGATTTTTCACTCCATGTGACGGAGAGGTATCTCGGGGCCCACTCGGTAATACAACATCACACACAAGCCTTGCAAGCAATGTGACTAAGTGTAAGTCACGGGATCTTGTATTATGGAACGATTAAAGAGACTTGCTGGTAACGAGATTGAAATAGGTATGCTAATACCGACGATCAAATCTCATGCAAGTAACATACCGAAGGACAAAGGGAATGACATACGGGATTATATGAATCCTTGAAACTGAGGTTCAACCGATAAGATCTTCAGAGAATATGTAGGATCCAATATGGGCATCTAGGTCGCACTATTGGATATTGATCGAAGAGTGTCTCAGGTCATGTTTTCATAGTTCTCGAACCCGCAAGGTCTGCACACTCAAGGTTCGATGATGTTTCGGTATAGTTGAGTTATAGGTGTCGGTAACCAAAAGTTGTTCAGAGTCCTAGATGAGATCCAGGACGTCACGAGGAGCTCCGGATGGTCCGGAGGTAGAGATTGATATATAGGAAGTCCTATTTTGGTCACCGAAAAAGTTTCGGGCTCATCGGTAGTGTATCGGGAATGCCGGGAGGGGTTCCGGGGACCATAGGGTGGGGTGTCATGCCCCAAGGGGTATCATGGGCTATGGGAAGAGATAAACCAGCCCCTAGTGGGCTGGAATAACTTCCCACTAAGGCCCATAAGGTTTGAGAAAGAAAAAACACAAGGTGGAAAGAGTTTTGAAGTGGGAAGGTGGAATCCTACTCCAAGTAGGATTGGAGTAGGACTCCTCCACCTCCAATTTCGGCCAAACCTTGAGGTTTTGAGGCTGCCTCCTCCCCTCCCTCCCTTCTATATATACTAGGGGTATTGAGGGTTTTTGAGACACAACTTTTCCACGTGCTGCTCGACCCTATACCACGCAGTTTTTCCTCTAGATCGTATTTCTGCGGAGCTTAGGCGAAGCCCTACCGGAGTAGATCATCACCACCACTAGCACGCCGTCACGCTGTCGGAGAACTCTTCTACCTCTCCGCCCCTCTTGCTAGATCAAGAGGGTGGAGATCGTCATCGAGCTGTAGATGTGCTGAACTCGGAGGTGCCATCCGTTCGGCACTAGATTGGAACGGGTCATGAGATGGATCTTAAGGCGGTTCGTGCGATGGATCGTGAGACGGTTCGTGGGACGAATCGTGGGACGGTTCATGGGACGGATCGCGGGACGGTTCATGGGACGGTTCGTGGGGCTGATCGAGGGACGTGAAGACGTTCCACTACATCAACCGCGTTTCTTAAACGCTTCCTACTATGCGATCTACAAGGGTACGTAGATCCAAATTTCCTCTCGTAGATGGACACTACCATGATAGGTCTTCGTGTGCGTAGGAAATTTTTTGTTTCCCATGCAACGTTCGCCAACACCTGGTGGCGGATTGAACCTACCACCTCACCCACACACACAACATACTCCACCACTCGGCTACTACGGGTTAGCTGCACAACAAAGGGGGTTAAATTCAGATAAGAACACTCTGCACGTATAACTCCAGGTAATAAAACTAGGGAAAAAGGGGCGCCAGGAAGGGACTCAAACCCAAGACCCACAGGCATGGCACAGCTCTGTTGTCACTGTGCTATCAAGGTGTTGCTGCTCTAACAAAGGCAACAAGCAAGGTAAGTATGCTCTGTTAGCTAAACTACCACGCGAAGAAAATGACGAAGCTAAAAAGGGGGCGCTCGGTCTCGAACCAACGACCTCAGGTCACATGCGCAATGCTCCAACCAGTCGGCCTAGGAGGGGGAATCTACTCAACACGAGGTTCCACTCCAGATGACTAGACACCACGCGTCCTCCATGCTATAACAGACGAACGCCGGCCACATGCTGCCGGTGCACACACAGCATGCTGCATGCATGGCACACCATAGGGAAAATCGCTGGCGGGGGCGCTGCACGCTCGAACCAGCTGCGCTGCCGCGATCTGCTGCTACAAGCCGTTGCTGCTGCTACAGGATGTTGTTGCCGCTCTACAGACAGCGGCTACGCGAGGCTACGGACAGCGAGGGGAGGGAACGAAGCTGCGCCTGCTCACCTAGGGGCGATGACGAAGAACCGACGCACGATAGGAGGGAAGCATCAACGTCGAGGTACGGGAGGAGGTCGTTGGAGGTCGAGGAAGGAGTAGGCCGTCGTGGACGTCGGGGAAGGAGTCCCTTTGCCCTATCTATGCGAAAATGGAACTGCGCTGGGGTTCTCTTGCTCCTGGCAGGGTAGGGGAGGAGGCGAGGCCAACACTACGCCCACGTCGAGCTCTAGCTGAAGCTGATCATGGCGACGACGGTGCTCTGCTTTGTCCCTGACGGTGCGAGAGGGGAAGAGAGGGGGAGAAGAGAGAGGGCTAGGGTTGGAGAGGAAGGACGAGAGCTAAATAGACTAAACCACGAAGCATGGGGTCGTCGATCACACAGGAAAGGAGGATCGGTGGCTCTCCCTAGCGTCGTACAAAGTGACGACAGTGAGAAGGGAGAGGATCGCTGGTTGGCCCCTAGGCCGAAACATAATGCAATGGGCGTGCTCTCTCTCTCTGTGGCTGAAAATAAAAATGAGAAGCTGTTTTAGAAATAACGCCGGAGGCAAAAGAAAAGGAATTAAACAAAAATAAAAATATATTTTTGGGCTGCTAAAAACATGCTCCAATTTATAAAAAAAAATTGGGCATTTTTGAATATTAAAATTTAAATGCCTTTTATTTAAATAATACTTTGCTTTAAAATACAACCAAAAGGAAAATGAAAACTAAAACCACAGGTGTTGCCTCCACAATTGACAAGAAGTATTTTAGAAAAGGAGGAACTTTTTTAATAGGCAAAAATATCAACGTTTAAACTGCCTAAGATAAATGGGAAGAAGGAGTTTTAAAACCATGGTGCAACAAAAGGGTTTTGAGCCAGATCTTGTTGCACAATCACCCGACCATCACATGCCATTCTGACCCATGCACTCCACTCAAACACCAAGGTGCAAGGCAAGCAACAAAGACAAGGATAAAAGATATTATGCATGATGCAATGATGCACATGAAATGAAGATATCCTCAACTCAAACCACTTGAACATTATAACAATGTTTCCAAAGAGGGGAAGAAATTACAAGAGGGGGAAGGAATGCATTGTGGCCGTCACAACTCTACAAACTACAAGAGGATCTCGACCCAAGATCTAGGACTGGAAGAACTCTGGGAATTCAGAACGGACGTGGTCCTCGCGCTCCCAAGTGGCTTCTTTGTGTGAATGATGTGACCATTGCACTTTGAGGAACTTGATTGACTTATTGCGGGTCTTGCGCTCAGTCTCTTCAAGAATTTCTATAGGATGCTCATGGCAGGATATTTCGAGCTGGAGATCGATATCCTGGAGATCAACTGTGCACTCGGGAGTCTTGAAGCATCTCCGGAGCTGAGAGACGTGGAACACATCATGCATATTGGCGAAATTGGATGGAAGATCTAACTGATATGCAAGATCACCTCTCCTGCCAGCAACTTTCAAAGGACCAACAAAGCGAGGAGCTAGCTTTCCTTTGATGCTGAAGCACTGAGAGCCCTTCATGGGAGACACTTTCAGATAAACAAAATCACCGAGCTGAAAATTCATGTCATGATGCTTGCTATCGTAGTAGCTCTTCTCACGGCACTGGCTGCTTTCAGATTATCCCGAATGAAACGGCACATTTCTTCTGCTTTAGCAATCATGTCATTCCCAAGAATCTGACGCTCACTAGTTTGAAACCAATTGAGCAGGGTACGACACTACCTACCATATGGAACCTCGAATGGAGCCTTGCCTGAGCTTGCCTGAAAGTTGTTGTTGTGTGAGAACTCGGTGAATGGAAGGAAGTCTTCCCACTTCATTCCAAAGGAAATCACACAGGATCTTAGCATATCTTCAAGGATTTGATTGACTCTCTCAACTTCACCACTTGTCTAAGGATTGAAAGTTGTACTGAAATGGATATTAGTACCCATCGCATTCTGACAGGAATCCCAGAACTTGAAAGTGAAGATGCTTCCACGATCTTAAGAAATGAGCATAGGAACACCATGCAACGAGACTATCCTTCACATATACAACACTTCAAGCTGAGCTGCCGAGATAAATTCTTTGACTCGGAGGAAATGAGCAACTTTGGTCGACTTGTCGATGATGATGAAGATGGCATCGTTGCCTCTCTTGGACTTCGGAAACCCAGTGACAAAATCCATTTCCACATGATGGAATTTCCACTTGGGTATAGGCAAGGGATGAAGAAGGCCTACTGGAAGTTGATGCTCCGCCTTCACTCCACGACACACATCACACTCGTTCACAAACTGAGCAATTTCACGTTTCATGCGAGTCCACCACAAGGTCTGCTTCACATCTGGATACATTTTGGATCTTCCTAGATGTATCGAGAGGAGGGAATTATGGGCTTCATCCATGATAACTTTCCTAAGCTCTCCTTTCGGAACGACAAGGCGGTCCTCGAAGAACAAAGTATCTTTGTATCAACACAGAAGCTCTTATATTTAGGAATGCTCTTTGCCAAGCCAATCTTAACTTTCTTCACCAACACATAAAGAAGTTGAGCCTGTCCGACTTGGTCTTCCAAGGTAGGAGAAATCTGGAGATTAGCAAGAAATCCCTGAGGTACTATCTGAAGGTTGAGCTTCCTGAAATATTCACAAAGATCCGGCTCGAGAGGCTTTAGGATGAGACTATTGCAGTAAGCTTTCCTGCTCAAAGCATCTGCAATGACATTTTCTTTTCCTAGAGTGAAGTAAATGCTCGACTTATAATCTTGGATCATTTCTAACCAACGAGTTTGCCGAAGATTGAGACTAGGTTGGGTGAAGATGTATTTGAGACTCTTATGATCGGTGTAGACTTCAACATGTCTGCCCCACAAGAGGTGTCTCCAAGTCATCAAAGCATGGACCACTGCCTCCAACTCAAGATCATGAGTGGGGTAGTTCTTCTCACTTGGCTTCAACTGCCTCGAGGTATAAGCTACCAGTTTCTTCTCTTGCATCAATACTGTACCAAGACCTTGGAGAGAGGCATCACATAATACTTGATAAGGCTTGGAATCATCAGGAGGAGTCAAGACTAGGGTTGAAGTGAGCTTCTGTTTTAGGGTATCGAAAGCCAATTGACACTCTGGAGAACAGACAAACTTCACACCCTTCTGAATAAGGTTGGACAGAGGCTTAGCAATCTTGGAGAAGTTCTCAACGAACCTTATGTAATAGCTTGCAAACCCGAGAAAGCTTCGAAGATGCTTCACATTCTGAGGAGGTTCCCACTCAACAACGGCCTTCACCTTAGTAGGGTCAACTTTGATGCCCTCGGCGGAGATGATGTGCCCAAGGTACAAAACTTCTTTCAACCAGAATTCACATTTGGAAAACTTAGCATAGAACTTATTCTCTCTTAGCTTATCAAGGACAAGTCGGAGATGTTCTTCATGCACTTCCTCAGTTTCAGAAAAGACCAAAATGTCATCAAGATACACCAAGAAAAATCCATTCTTGAATTGGGAGAAGATATAATTCATCATCCGAGAGAAAGTAGGAGGAGCATTGGAGAGACCAAATGACATCACTATGTACTCATAAGAGCCAAAGCTTGTCCTGAAAGCAGTCTTTGGAATATATTCTTCGCGAATGCGGATCTGATGATAGCCCATTCGAAGATCAAGCTTATAGAAAATCTTGGCCCCTTTCAATTACTCAAACAATTTATTGATGTTGGGAAGTGGATACTTGTTTCTGATGGTCTTCTTATTCAATGGGCGGTAATTGATACATAGTCGGTCTATGCCATCCTTCTTATTGACAAACATAACACAACAACCCCAAGGAGATGAACTTGGTCTGATCAGACCCAAATGTTCTTGCTCATCAAGCTGCTTCTACAACTCTTTAAGCTCTTCGGGACCAAGTTTATACGGACGCTTGCAGACCGTTTTAGTTCCAGGTTCAAGTTCAATTACAAACTCTACTGGCTGGTGCAGAGGCATTCCTGGCAATTCTTCTGGAAAGACATCTTCATATTCACAAACCACTGGAACTTGAGAAACGAGAGAGATTTCACCCATCTCATTGAGGGAAAAGAGACGGATCGTGTCAACACGAGCAGCGAAAATAATCACGTCCTCCGAAGGATGAGTCAACTTGACTTATTTTGCTTCACAATCAATATACGCCTTATTCGTCGCCAACCAATCCATCCCAAGGACCAGATCAATATCAGACTGGCCAAGGACAATTGGGGAAGCCAGGAAGGAATACCTGCCCATTTTCATAGAGACATCACGAATCACCATGCTAGAATTCATGATCTTACCGTGAGACACGACTGACAGAGGCTTAAGGAAGTCATGAGTTAAGAACCCATGCTTAAATGAGAAAGGCCTTGAAATGAATGAATGCGATACACCAGCGTCAAATAAAACCTTTGCTGCAGTATCATTAACTCGGAGATTACCCATGATCACATCTGAGGAGTTCTCTGCTCCAGCTGCATTCACCATGTTTACCCTTGCATACTTGGGTTATGCTTCACCATCGCATTGCTTGGAGGCCTAATTGGAGGAGGAGGCGGGAGACACTTCTGGGTGGTGCACTTGTTAGAGTAATGACCCTTCTGACCACAGTTGTGACAAGTCACCTCTGACCGCGGACGAAATTGCACTTGAGGATTTCCTTGCTTCTGTTGCTGAAATCTCTGCTGGAAAGCTGGGTTGGGTGGGTGGGAAGAACCACGACCACCACACTGCTTGAACTGCTGAGGTTGCCAAGGAGGAGGAGATACCCAATATTTATGTTGCTTCTGAACCACCTAAGTTGAGGACGAGGCACTGGAATCTCTAAAATGCTTCCTTGAGTTCTCGACTTTGAGCAAATCCGCCTTAGCCCTGGGAGCCAAGTTGTAGAACTGGTCGAACCCGAGATGATCGTGCAAGGCAAGGGCCAGCTGCAAGTCTTCCTTCAAACCATGTCGGAACTGATAAATCTTGCTCTTTTGATCTGGAATGTCCTGCTTAGCATAACAAGCCAGCTTCTGGAACTCCACATTGTACTTGTACACACACAAACTTCCTTGCTACAAGTGCCTGAATTTCTCACGCATCTCTTCCACAAAACTTGTTGGAATATAGTGATCCCTGCGGAAATCATCCCAGATAATCACTCTCTCGCCTGTGGAAGCCTTCAATTGCTGCCACCATTTTGTTGCCTGCCCCTTGAGCTGAAATGTTGTAAACATGAAAAAGTCCTCTGGCCGTACATTACTGCACTCGAAGTGCTTGTTCATGTCACCAATCCTGTCATCCGCATCGAATGGGTGGTCACAGGCGGTGAAGGACTTCGGCTGGTTCGCCAGGAATTGATTCAGACATGCAAACTGTTGTCCAACATTGTTGATATTACCCTCATGCCCTTGGTTACTCTCTTGCAACAACTTTAGCAACATGTGAGTGTTTGCATTGGTTGCCTCCATCACAGCTTGCCATGCCTCTTGAGGAGGAGGCGGTGGTGGAGGGGGTGGTGGAGGGTCAGCACTACCACGACCCGGATTCTGGCGAGTTGGAGGAGCCATCCTGGAGACGGACAACAATGGTAGACCAGAGATGAAAAATTCAAAGAGTAAGCTGATTCAATGGACAGAAATATATGAACAAGAATTCTTAGCAAATGCACTCGAACTATAATTAGTGTGAATGCTTCCTCAAAATAACTTTCAACACCATCTGATTCAAAGCCACATGTAAATGCCAAGTATGAGCTAGGATTGCTCGGAACAAATGTATATTCCCAACATACATCTGATGAAAGAATTTATAAGTTGCTAATGGAATTCCCAACTAAGAACTTCCAAAAATTTTGATCATGCAATGTCGTCCATGGATACAAGGAGTAATATATTACTCTACTCCTAGCATCTAACCCATCCAGTGTATCACATCCGTGAACACATAACCAGAATCTCGGAACCTCATGTATCTCAGACCGTTCTAATCACAATGATACTAAGTATGTCGGTACCACCGAACTCTCTGCATGAGTACTGGGGATGTCGGTCTTATCACGCCACTACTAGTATTGAAGCAATTTCGGACATACTCGGTCCTGAGATACTAAGAAATCTGAATGATAACGATGTGCTCAAGAATCCCCTGGAGCTCAACTCCCCGGAATAAAATCTACATAGAAGGAGGCACCAAGACAGAACTCCGTCACATCGGTATCATATAGATTCCAAAATATGCGCGTGATCCTAAAAAATTGAGCAAGAAGAGGAGTATAATTAAAATTTCCTAAGTCATGAACCTCACTAGAGCACAGAAGAGGAGAAAAAAAGAAACCTACTCTCCATTATAATTAAGACGCAAAATAGTTCTCACTAGACTCGACTCGGCCAAGTACGATCAATCAAAGGCTCCTATGGTCGTAAGGCTCTGATTACCAACTTGTAACGACTAAGATGCGGCACTTTCCTTATTTGGGGGCGAGGCCTCAAAAGGGGAAATAGGCGCATTTGAGCATTCGCAAGAAGGATAACATCACAATACATAATGGATGGTAGATTAGTAAGATTTGGCTTACACTCGCCACAAGCTAAAGTGCAGGGTCACATAGTCCTACATTATTCAAATGGGGAAAACAGGGTCCGACTACGGACAAGATAAACGACAAAATTGCATGCTATCCCGCCTTGCCAGGCCCACGATCACGACCAAGTGCCTCTAATCCTCGGGATACATCATGTACATCTGGCAACTGTCCTCATCAAACTCCCACTTGAGCTCTGTAGCGTCGAATGAACCTGCCTCTGCTTGACCTGTACTTGTGGGTGGTTGTAGTATACTGTGAGCCACGGGGAATCAGAAGTCTTATGAACTTGGCACAAAGTCTAACTAAGTTAATAGGTGAGGTTGGGGTATTTGTTAAGTTTGGGGCAACCTAAGCATATATGATGGCTAACTTACGAAGAACAGAAATAATTTATGGTGGTCTACATAAGACAGACAAGATCTAAGCATGACCACTAAGTGATCATGAACACCTACTTACATCATTCATACCCCCACCATGTTCTCGATCAGAGAAGGAGCTCTAAAAGAAACAGTCACGGTTACGCACACAGTTGGCAGGTTTATTAAGTTACTTTCAGTTATCTAGAACCGGGTGTTAACAAAATATCCATGTTTTCCACATAACCGCGTGCATGGCTTTCCGAAAGACTAAACCCTGCGGGGGTGCTCCAACTAATCTATCACAAATTACCACACGCCGCATAATAATCTTCGACCACAAAACACGTGATCTCGTCGGATTCCTTAGAGGACAACCTCAACTCTGAGAAGACCCAAAGTCTCACCGAAATCCCAATATGCATGATATATCGCTAAGTTAGCAAGTCTAGCGAGACCACGTGGTGTGTCGATGAACCCGATAGGTGTTGTGTATCTCGTTCTCAGGACATGACCGTCTATGCATAGTGGACGATAGACATACGACTCGAGTTGCCACGAGGTGGCACCGCCGACTGCTAGGTGGGTGGACCAACACTCATGAGGAGCACTGGCCCGGGGGTTAGTTAGCTTACTCGGGGTAGCTATTACCTATGTTTTTTATTAAGTTATTAGCAAATTGAAAACCAAAGTTGGGTCTTGCTGATACGTCTCCAATGTATCTATAATTTTTGATGGTTTCATGATATTATCTTGTCAAACTTTGGATGTTTTGCATGCCTTTTATATATTTTTTGGGACTAACTTATTAACTCAGTGCCAAGTGCCAGTTCCTGTTTTTCCATGTTTTTGACTCCTTTCAGATGAAATTTTGAAACGGAGTCCAAACGGAATAAAATCCCCGAAAAGAATTTTTCCGTAACGGAAGAAGATCAGGAGACTTGAGAACCAAGGCAGGGGGGCCCAGGGGCCCCACAAGCCCTCACCCCGCAGCAAGGGGGCCACGGCCCACAGGCTTGTGGGCCCCCTGGACGCCCTCTGCCCTAGGGGTTGCGCCTATATATTCCCTAAAAATCCCACAAAAATCAGGAGATCAACGAAAGTATTTTTCGCCGCCGCAAGCTTCTGTCTCCGCAAAATCCCATCCGGGGCACGTTCTGGTGCCCTGCCGGTGGGGGGATTCGGATACGGAGAGCTTCTTCGTCAACACCATGACCTCTCCGATGATGCGTGAGTAGTTCACCATAGACCTACGGGTCCATAGTTAGTATCTAGATGGCTTCTTCTCTCTCTTGGATCTTCAATACAAAGTTCTCCATGATCTTCATGGAAATCTATCCGATGTAATCTTCTTTTGCGGTGTGTTTGTCGAGATCCGATGAATCATGGATTTATGATCAGATTATCAATGAATCTTATTTGAGTTTCTTCTGATCTATCTTATGCATGATTGCATATCCTTGTAATTCTCTTCGAGTTCTGGGTTTTGTCTGGCCACCTAGATTTATGATTCTTGCAATGGGAGAAGTTCTTGGTTTTGGGTTCATACCGTGCGGTGACCTCACCCAGTGACAAAAGGGGTAGCGAGGCACGCATCATGTTGTTGCCATCAAGGGTAAAAAGATGGGGTTTTCATCACTGGTTTCAGATTATCCCTCTACATCATGTCATCTTGCTTAAGGCGTTACTCTGTTCGTCATGAACTCAATACACTAGATGCATGCTGGATAGCGATCGATGTGTGGAGTAATAGTAGTAGATGTAGAAAGTATCGGTCTACTTGTCTCAGACGTGATGCCTATATGTATGATCATTGCCTTAGATATCATCATGACTTTGCGCGGTTCTATCAATTGCTCGACAGTAATTTGTTCACCCACCATGATATTTGCTATATCGAGAGAAGCCTCTAGTGAACACTATGCCCCCCAGGGTCTACTCCACACCATATTTTCAGCCTTACACTTTTTACTTCGTTGCAGTTTCCGCCTTGAGATCTCACTTTGCAAACAATCTTGAAGGGATTGACAACCCCTTTGAAGCGTTGGGTGCAAGCTTGTTTGTGTTTGCGCAGGTACTCTGGACTTGACGAGACCCTCCTTCTGGATCGATACCTTGGTTCTCAAACTGAGGGAAATACTTACTGCTCCTGTGCTGCATCACCGTTTCCTCTTCAAGGGAAAAACCAACGCAAACCCAGTCTCCGTGAACGTGTCAATTTCTGGTGCTGTTGTTTGAGAAGTAGCAGAAGGATTTCTGGCGCCGTTGCCGGGGAGGAAGATCAAGTCAAGAACTCATCCAAGTAGGTGTCGCAAACTCATTTCGTTTGCCTTTTTCGTTCAGCTTTCCGTTCGCCCTTTCTCTCGCCTGCTCTTTGTTTGCTTGTGTGCTTGCTTCCTTGCTGAAGTCACCATGAATGAAAACACCAAACTTTGTGACTTCTCGAATACTAATAATAATGATTTTATTAGTACTCCGATTGCTCCCGCCACTTGTGCGGAGTCATACGAAATCAATGCCGCTTTGCTGAATCTTGTTATGAAACAGCAATTCTCTGGCCTTCCTAGTGAAGATGCCGCATCCCATCTCAATACCTTCATTGAGCTTTGTGATATGCAAAAGAAGAGAGATGTGGATAATGACGTGATTAAATTGAAGCTTTTTCCTTGGTTTTCTTCTTGGCCCAAAAATAGTATCGACTCTTGGGATAAGTGCAAAGATGCTTATATATCCAAGTATTTTCCGCCGGCTAAGATCATCTCTCTCCGTAATGATATCATGAATTTCAAGCAACTTGATAATGAACATGTTGCACAATATTGGGAGAGAATGAAATTAATGATTAGAAATTGTCCCGCTCATGGCTTGAGTCTTTGGATGATTATTCGAATCTTTTACGCTGGCTTGAATTTGGCTTCTAGAAATATCTTGGACTCCGCCTCAGGTGGAACGTTCATGGAAATCACGTTAGGGGAAGCCACAAAGTTCCTATACAACATCATGACAAACTACTTTCAGTGGCACACTGAAAGGTCACCTACTACTAAGAGGGTACACGCAATAGAAGAAATTAACTCGTTGAGTGCTAAGATGGACGAGTTAATGAATTTGGTTGCTAGTAGAAGTGCTCCTTTAGATCCTATGGATATGCCCTTGTCTTCTTTGATTGAGAGTAGCAACGCTAGCTTGGACGTTAATTTTGTTGGTAGGAATAACTTTGGCAACAACAATGCTTTTAGAGGAAACTATGTTCCAAGGCCTTTTCCTAGTAACTCCTCTAATAATTTTGGCAACTCCTACAACAATACTCATGGAAATTAAAATAGATTACCCTGTGATCTAGAGAGTAATATCAAACAGTTCATTGATACGTCTCAAACGTATCTATAATTATTCATGGTTTCATGCTGTTATCTTGTCATCTTTGGATGTTTTATGTACCTTCTATATCTTTTTTGGGACCAACTTATTAATTCAATGCCAAGTGCCAGTTCCTGTTCTTTCTGTGTTTTTGGCTCTTTTCAGATTTGATTTTGGAACCGAGTCCAAACGGAATAAAATCCCGAAACAAATTTTTCCCGGACGGAAGAAGATCAGGGGGCTTGAGGGCCAAGCCAGGAGGGCTACAGGGGGCCCACAAGCCCCCTATCTGCCACCAAGGGGCGGCGGCCAGCAGGCTTGTGGCCTCCCTGGCGCCCCCCAGACCTAGCTCCTTCGCCTATATATTCCGTGAAATACAAAAAAAATCAAGGGATCCACGAAAATACTTTTCCGCCGCCGCAAGCTTCCGTTTCCGCGAGATCTCATCTGGAGACCCTTCCCAATGCCCTGCCGGAGGGGACTTTGGAGTTGGAGGGCTTCTACATCAACATCATCGCCCCTCCAATGACTCGTGAGTAGTTCACTTCAGACCTACGGGTCCGTAGTTTGTAGCCAGATGGCTTCTTCTCTCTCTTGGATCTTCAATACAAAGTTCTCCATGATCTTCATGGAGATCTATCCGATGTAATCCTCTTTGGCGGTGTGTTTGTCGAGATCCGATGAATTGTGGATTTGTGATCAGATTATCTATGATATATATTTGAGTCTTTTCTGATTTCTTATATGCATGATTTGATATCCTTGTAAGTCTCTCCGAGTCTTGGGTTTTGTTTGGCCAACTAGATCTATGATTCTTGCAATGGGAGAAGTGCTTCGTTTTGGGTTCTTACCGTGTGGTGACCTTTCCCAGTGACAGTAGGGGCAGCAAGGCACACATCGTGTAGTTTCCATCAAGGGTAACAAGGTGGGCTTTGTCGTAGATATGAGATTGTCGAGCTACATCATGTCATCTTGCTTAAGGCGTTACTCTGTTCTTTTGGACTTAATACACTAGATGCATGCTTGATAGCGGTCGACGTGTGGAGTAATAGTAGTAGATGCAGAAAGTCTCGGTCTACTCGTTTTGGACGTGATGCCTATAGGTATAATCATTGCCATAGATGACGTCACGACTTTGCGTGGTTCTATCAATTGCTCGACAGTAATTTGTTCACCCACCCTCTACTTGCTTTCATAAGAGAAGCCACTAGTAAACACTATGGCCCTCGGGTCTATTCACACTTTTGCTTTTACTTTGCTTTGTTACTTTGTTGTTTTCAGTTCTCACTTGGCGAACAATCTATAAGGGATTGACAACCCTTCATAGCATTGGAAGCAAGCTTTTTGTGTTTGTGCAGGCACTTGTGATACTCCTTCACTAGATCGATACCTTGGTTCTCAAACTGAGGGAAATACTTACCACCGCTACGCTACATCACCCTTTCCGCTTCGAGGGAACACCAACGCAAGGCTCCAAGGCCACGGGGGACATCCTTTGCATATTTGCCTAGGAAGTCCCTTAAGGCGTAGCCGTAGCAGAAGGATTCCTGGTGTCATAACACGCCTATTTCTGGCGCCGTTGGAAGGTCTTTTGTTGCAGTAGCAGAAGTATTTCTGGCGCCGTTGCCGGGGAAGGAGAGATCAAGATCTATCCAAGTAGGTCTCACAAACTCATCTCCTGCATTTACTTTTTTGCCAGTTGCCTCTCGTTTTCCTCTCCCCCACTTGACATTTGCCATTTTCATTTGCCTTTCTCCTTTGCCGTTTTATTTTGACTTTGCCGTTTTCCTTCGCCGGTTTTCTTTCTTGCTTGTGTGCATGTTTGTTTGTTGAAGTCATCATGGCTGAAAACACCAAACTTTGCCACTTCTCGAGCACTAATAATAATGATTTTATTAGAACTCCGATTGCTCCCGCCAGTAGTGCGGAATCGTATGAAATCAACGCAGCTTTGCTGAATCTTTTTATGAAAGAGCAATTCCCTGGCCTTCCTAGTGAAGATGTCGCATCCCATCTCAATACCTTCATTGAGCTTTGCGATATGCAAAATAAAAGAGATGTGGATAATGACGTCATTAAGTTGAAGCATTTTCCTTTCTCGTTGCGAGATCGTGCAAAAACTTGGTTTTCTTCTTTGCCTAAAATAGTATCGATTCTTGGGATAAGTGCAAAGATACTTACATATCCAAGTATTTTCCGCTGGCTAAGATCATCTCCTTACGTAACGATGTCGTGAATTTCAAGCAACTTGATCATGAACACGTTGCACAATCTTGGGAGAGGATGAAGCTTATGATTAGAGATTGTCCCGCTCATGGCTTGAGTTTATGGATGATTATACAATTTTTTTACGCTGGCTTGAATTTCGCTTCTCAAAATATCTTGGAATCTGCCTAAGGTGGAACGTTCATGGAAATCACGTTAGGAGACGCTACAAAACTCATAGACAATAAAATGACCAACTACTCTCAGTGGCACACTGAAAGGTCACCTGCTAGCAAAAAGGTACACGCTATAGAAGCAATTAACTCGCTTAGTGCTAAGATGGACGAGTTGATGAATTTGGTTGCTAGTAGAAACGCTAATTTAAATCCTAATGACGTTCCACTATCTTCTTTGATTCAGAGTAGCAACGCTAGTTTGGACATGAATTTTGTTGGTAGGAATAATTTTGGCAACAACAATGCTTTTAGAGGAAACTATGTTCCTAGGCCTTTTCCTAGTAACCCCTCTAACAACTATGGCAATTCCTACAACAACACTTATGGAAATCACAACAAATTACCCTCTGATTTAGAGAGTAATATCGAAGAGTTCATCAACTCTCAAAAGATTTTCAATGCGTCCATAGAGGAAAAACTACTCAAAATAGACGATTTGGCTAAGAGCCTTGATTGGATGTCTTCTGATATTGATGCTCTTAGATGAAACTTGGATGTGCTCCTTCCAAGGTCAACTTGGATGAAACTTTGAAAGCTATGCGTGTCTCCATGAATGAGAGCAAAGAAAGAACCGCCCAAATTCGCGCTAGGCATGAATGGTTTAAAAGGGTGCGTTCTAGTGATGCAAATCACGAATATCTTAAAGTGCTTGGTGTGTCTCCTCTTGAATCTTTGTTTTCGCGTGTCAAACCTATTGATGAAGGGGCTGGATATGAATCCACTTTGGTTGAAAAATACCGCAATGATTCGGAATCCACCTATCTTGATGATAAAGGTGTGGAGAGTAGAGTAGAAAAAATCAAAATTTTGTATAGTAATGAAACTCCCACTTTGGATTTCAAGGAATTCAATTATGATAATTGCTCCTTGTTTGAATGCATTTCTTTGATGCAATCCATTGCAAACTCTCCACATTCTTATAGCCAAAGCAAAGCCTTTACCGCGCATATCGTATATGCTATGATGAAATCTCTTCAAGAGAAGCTCGAATTAGAAGTCTCTATACCTAGAGAACTTCATGATGAGTGGGAACCAACTATCAAAATCAAGATCAAAAACTATGAGTGCAATGCTTTGTGTGATTTGGGTGCTAGTGTTTTCGCGATTCCAAAGTCATTATGTGATATTCTTGGTTTTCATGAGATTGAAGAGTGTTCTCTTAATTTGCATGTTGCGGATTCTACTGTCAAGAAACCCATGGGAAGGATCGATGATGTTCTTATTGTTGCAAATAAGAACTATGTACCCGTGGATTTCATTGTACTTGACATAGATTGCAATCCTTCATGTCCCATTATTCTTGGTAGACCTTTCCTAAGGAATACTGGTGCTATCATCGATATGATGGAAGGGAATATTAGATTTCAGTTTCCCTTAAAGAAGGGCATGGAGCACTTTCCTTGAAAGAAAATAAGATTTCCTTATGAATCTATGAAGAGGGCTACTTATGGTTTGAGCACCAAAGATGACTATACATGATTCCATCACCTTTCGCCTAGCTAAGGGCGTTAAACAAAAGCGCTTGTTGGGAGGCAACCCAACGAATCTATCCTTTTTCTTTCTGTTTTGTGTTTCCCACACTTTCATAATTTTGTTATGATTGTGTTTTTTGTGTTCCTTTTTGCGTTTGGGCCAAGCAAAATCGTTATGATTAGTCTTGGGGATGATCATTTGGTCATGCTGGAAAGACAAAAACTTTCTGCTCACGAAAAGAATTTTCAATTTTTTTTCTGTAAGAGCTTTTGAGTTGATTCATTTTTCTGCTGATTCCTACACAAATTATTCAGACTGTCGTAATTGTTCAGAATTTTTGAAGTACCACAAGTAACCGAAATATACAGATTGCTATAGAATGGTCTGCTGTTAACAGATTCTGTTTTTTGGTGTGTTGGTTGCTTATTTTGATGAAACTATGGATAGTATCGGGGGGTATTAGACATGGAAGATTGAAGATACAGTAACCCAACATCAGCATAAGTAGAATTACGTTAGCTACAGTACCTAAGGAAGTGGTGGTTTTCTTTCTTATACTAATGTTATCACGAGTTTCTGTTTAAGTTTCGTGTTGTGAAGTTTTCAAGTTTTCGGTGAAGTTCTTATGGACAAAAAGATAAAGAGTGGCAAGAGCTCAAGCTTGGGGATGCCCAAGGCACCCCATGAGATTCAAGGATGCCGTAAAATCCTAAGCATGGGGATGCCCCGGGAAGGCCCTCTCTCGTCTTCAATCCATCGGTAATGTTACTTGGGGCTATATTTTTATTCACCACATGTTATGTGTTTTTGCTTGGACCGTCTTGTATCGTAGGAGTATTTTATTTTTGTTGTGTCACAATCATCCTTGCTGCACACCTAGAGAGAGAGACATGCACTCATCGTGATTTTGTCGAGCTTCACTTATATCCTTTGGTAGACAATTCAGCTCACTTGTGCTTCACTTATATCTTTTGAGCTAGATACTTTTGCTCTATGTGCTTCACTTATATCTTTTAGAGCACAGCGGTGCGTGGCTTGGTAGTTGATCTATGATTTGAAAGTAGTGTCAAAAGGGGTAGTTATCCAAAGGGATACGAAAACTTCCACCTTCATGTGCATTGAATAGTTAGAGAAGTTTGATTCATCTCAATTATTTTTGAGTTGTGGTTGTGGTAATATTGAAGTTATGACTAGTAAGGTGTGGTGGATCTAGAAATACTTGTGTTGAAGTTAGTGATTCCCGTAGCATGCAGGTATGGTGAACCGCTATGTGATGAAGTTTGAGCATGATTAGTCTTTTGATTGTCATCCTTTGTGTGGCGGTCGGGATCACGCGATGGTTTATACCTACCAACCCTTCCCCTAGGAGTATGCGTTCAATGCTTTGTTTCGATTACTAATAAAACTTTTGCAACAAGTATATGAGTTCTTCATGACTAATGTTGAGTCCATGGTTTAGATGCACTTTCATCTTCCACCATCACTATCTTCTTAGTGTCGTGTAACTCCCGCCGGTGCACAAAACCCACCATTAGCCTCCCTCAAAACAGCCACCATACCTACAAATTATGGCTTTTTCAAAGTCATTCCGAGATATATTGCCATGCAACTACCACCATGACATGTGCCACCACGTCTACATTGCCATTGCATGATCGTCAGATAGCTAGCACGATGTTTCCATTAATGCCTATGCCATGCTAGATCATTGTCACGGTAGACTACCGAAGGCATTCCATATAGAGTCATCGTTGCTCTAAGTTTTGAGTTGAAAGTGTGATGATCATCATTGATGGAGCATTGTCCCATGTGAGGAAATAAAAGAGGCCAAAGATGCCCACCAAAATAAAAAAAAGAGGCCAAAGAGCCCACCCAAAAAAAGAGAGAAAAGAGAGAAGGGACAATGCTACCACCTTTCCACACTTGTGCATATTAAGCACCGTCATCTTCATGATTGAGAGTCTCTCGTTTTGTCGCCACCATATAGCTAGTGGGAAATTTTCATTATATAACTTGGCTTGTATATTCCAATGATAGGCTTCCTCAAAATTGCTTTTGGTCTTCGTGAGCAAGCAAGTTGGATGCACACCCACTAGTTTTCTTTAAGAGCTTTCACATACTCTTAGCTCTAGTGCATCATTTGTATGGCAATCCCTACTCATTCACATTGATATCTATTGATGAGCATCTCCACAGCTCATTGATATGCCTAGTTAATGTGACCATCTTCTCCTTCTTTGTCTTGCAACCTCCACCACACTCCACACCACTTATAGTGCTAAAACCATGGCTCACGCTCATGTATTGCGTGAGAGTTGAAAAGGTTTGAGAAACTAAAGGTGTGAAACAATTACTTGGCCACTACCGGGGTTGTGCATGATTTAAATTCTTGTGCAATCATGATAGAGCATAGCCAGACTATATGCTTGTGTAGGGATAACTTTCTTTTGGCCTTGTTATATTGAAAGTTCATGATTACCTTGCTAGTTTGCTTGAATTATTATTGTTTCCACGTCAATAGCAAACTATTGTTTTGAATCTAATGGATCTAAACATTCACGTCACATAAGAGGAGTTACAAAGGACATCTATGCTAGGTAGCATGAAAGCATCAAAAATTCATTCTTTATCACTTCCCTACAAGAGGACGAGTAGGAGTTAAGCTTGGGGATGCTTGATACGTCTCAAACGTATCTATAATTTTTGATGGTTTCATGTTGTTATCTTGTCATCTTTGGATGTTTTATGTACCTTTTATATCTTTTTTGGGACTAACTTATTAATTTAGTGCCATGTGCCAGTTCCTGTTTTTTCTGTGTTTTTGGCTCTTTTCATATCTGATTTTGGAATGGAGACCAAACGGAATAAAATCCACGAAATAAATTTTTCCCGAACGGAAGAAGATCAGGGGGCTTGAGGGCCAAGCCAGGAGGGCTACAGGGGGCCCACAAGCCCCCCATCCACCACCAGGGGGCGGCGACCAGCAGGCTTGTGGCCTCCGTGGCGCCCGCCTGACCTAGCTCCTTCGCCTATATATTCCCTAAAATACAGAAGAAAATCAAGGGATCCACGACAATACTTTCCCGGTGCCCTACCGGAGGGGACTTTGGAGTTGGAGGGCTTCTACATCAACATCATCGCCCCTCCAATGACTCGTCAATAGTTCACTTCACACCTACGGGTCCGTAGTTAGTAGCTAGATGGCTTCTTCTCTCTCTTTGATCTTCAATACAAAGTTCTCCATGATCTTCATGGAGATCTATCCGATGTAATCCTCTTTGGCGGTGTGTTTGTCGAGATCCGATGAATTGTGGATTTGTGATCAGATTATGTATGATATATATTTGAGTCTTTGCTAATTTCTTATATGCATGATTTGATATCCTTGTAAGTCTCTCCGAGTATTGGGTTTTGTTTGGCCAACTAGATCTATGATTCTTGCAATGGGAGAAGTGCTTGGTTTTGGGTTCTTACCGTGTGGTGACCTTTCCCAGTGACAGTAGGGGTAGCGAGGCACACATTGTGTAGTTGCCATCAAGGGTAAAAAGGTGGGCTCTGTCATAGATATGAGATTGTCCATCTACATCATGTCATCTTGCTTAAGGCGTTACTCTGTTCTTTTGGACTTAATACACTAGATGCATGTTGGATAGCGGTCGACGTGTGGAGTAATAGTAGTAGATGCAGAAAGTATCGGTCTACTTGTTTTGGACGTGATTCCTATAGATATAATCATGGCCATAGATGACGTCACGACTTTGCGCGGTTCTATCAATTGCTCGACAGTTATTTTTTAACCCACCGTCTACTTGCTTTCATAAGAGAAGCCACTAGTAAAAACTACGACCCCCGAGTCTATTCACACCTATCGTTTTCACTTTCGCTTTTACTTTGCTTTGTTAATTTGTTGCTTTCAGTTCACACTTGGCGAACAATCTATAAGGGATTCACAACCCCTTCATAGAGTTGGGAGCAAGCTTTTTGTGTTTGTGCAGGCACTTGTGATACTCCTTCACTGGATCGATACCTTGGTTCTCAAACTGAGGGAAATTCTTACCACCGCTGCGCTACATCACCCTTTCCGCTTCGAGGGAACACCAACGCAAGGCTCCAAGGCCACGGGGGAAATCCTTTGCATATTTGCCTAGGAAGTCCCTTAAGGCATAGCTGTAGCAGAAGGATTCTTGGTGCTGTAACACGCCTATTTCTGGCGCCGTTGGAAGGTCTTTTGTTGCAGTAGCATTCATCAACTCTCAAAAGATTTTCAATGCGTCCATAGAGGAAAAGCTACTCAAAATTGACGATTTGTCTAAGAGCGTTGATAGAATGTCTAGTGATGTTGATGCTTTGAAAGTTAGATGTGCTCCTCCCAAAATCAACATGGATGAAACTTTGAAAGCTATGCGTGTTTCCATGATTGAGAGCTAAGAAAGAACCGCCCAAATTCGTGCTAGACATGAATGGCTTAAAAGGGCGTGTTCTCGTGATGAGAATCACGAAGATCTTAAAGTGCTTCGTGTGACTCCCATTGTATCTTTGTTTTCTTGTGTCAAACCTAATGATTATTGGGCTGGATATGAATCCACTTTGGTTGAAAAGTGCCCCAATGATTCGGAGTCCATCTATCTTGATGCTAAAAGCATTGAAATTGGAGTAGAAGATCTTAAAACTTTGAGTAGTAATGAAATTACTACCGTGGATTTCAAGGAATTCAATTATGATAGTTGCTCCTTGATTGAATGCATTTCTTTGATGCAATCCATGTTAAACTCTCCACACGCTTATAGCCAAAACAAGGCCTTTACCGATCATATCGTCAAAGCTATCATAAAATCTCTTGAAGAGAAACTTGAATTGGAAGTCTATATCCCTAGAAAGCTTCATGATGATTGGGAACCTACCATCAAAATCAAAATCAAAAACTATGAATGCAATGCTTTGTGTGATTTGGGTGCTAGTGTTAATGCGATTCCAAAGTCTTTATGTGATGTTCTAGGTTTTAATGAGATTGAAGAGTGTTCTCTTAATTTGCATCTTGCTGATTCTACTGTAATGAAACCCATGGGAAGGATCAATGATCTTCTTATTATTGCAAATAGGAACTATGTACCCGTGGATCTCATTCTGCTTGACATTGATTGCAATCCTACATGCCCTATTATTCTTGGTAGACCTCTCCTAAGGACTATCGGTGCTATCATCGATACGAAGGAAGGGAATATTAGATTTCAATTTCCTTTAAGGAAGGGAATGGAACACTTTCCTAGAAAGAAAATAATATTTCCTTATGAATCCATGATGAGGGCCACTTATGGTTTGAGCACGAAAGACGACGATACGTGATTCTATCGCTTTTATGCCTAGCTAGGGGCGTTAAACAATAGCGCTTGTTGGGAGGCAACCCAATGAATTTATCTTTTTCTTTATGTTTTGTTGCGTCCACACCATCACAATTCTGTTGTGATTGTGTTTTTTGTGTTTCCTTTTGTGTTT
This sequence comes from Hordeum vulgare subsp. vulgare, assembly GCF_904849725.1. Lineage (NCBI taxonomy): Eukaryota > Viridiplantae > Streptophyta > Magnoliopsida > Poales > Poaceae > Hordeum > Hordeum vulgare. The sequence continues at coordinate 212,218,550 of NC_058523.1, read as the reverse complement.
GAGGCAAGCAAAATCTTTCTGACTAGTCTTGGTAATGGTTGTTTGATCCTACTGGAAAAAGCCAGAAACTTTACGAGATAATTTTTCATTTTCATTCACAAAGAGCTTTTGAGTTGATTCTTTTTGCTGCTGGTTTATATGCTTTTTGCCCTGGCGGTCGTATTTTGCAGATTTGTTGAGGTACCAGAAGTATACGAAGTATACAGATTGCTATAGACTGGTCTGTTTTTGACAAATTCTATTTTTGTTGAGTTGGTTGCTTGTTTTGATGAAACTATGGTTAGTATCGGGGGGTACTAGCCATGGAAAAGTGAGAATACAGTAGCCCAACACCAATATAGATAGAATTCAAGTTTGCTATAGTACCAAAAGTGGTGGTAGTTTGTTTTCTTGTGCTAATGCTATCACGAGTTTCTGTTTAAGTTTTGTGTTGTGAAGTTTTCAAGTTTTGGGTGATGTTCTCATGGACAAAGAGATAAGGACTGGAAAGAGCTCAAGCTTGGGGATGCCCAAGGCATCCCAAGCCAAATTCAAGGACACCCAAAAGCCTAAGCGTGGGGATGCCCCGGGAAGGCATCCCCTCTTTCGTCTTCAATCCATCGGTAACATTACTTGGAGCTATATTTTTATTCCCACATGATATGTGTTTTGCTTGGAGCGTCTTGTATCTTAGGAGTCTCTTCTTTTTGTTGTGCCACAATCATCCTTGCTGCACACCTTTTTTGAGAGAGAGAGACATGCACTCATCGTGATTTTGCTAGAATGCTCATAGTGCTTCACTTATATCTTTTGAGCTAGATACTTTTGCTCATAGTGCTTCACTTATATCTTTTGTGCTAGATACTTTTGCTCTATGTGCTTCAGTTATATCTTTTGGAGCACGGAGGTGCGTGATTTGGTAGTTGGCTTATGCTATGAAAGTAGTCTCAAAGATGATAGATACCCAAAGAGGATGCAAAAACCTCCATATTCATGTGCATTGAATAGAAAGAGAAGTCTTGATTCCTCTCAATTAGTTTTGAGACGTAGATTTGGTAATATTAAGAGCTATGTTAGTAGGGTGTTGTGAATCTAGAAATACTTGGGTTGAAGTCGTTGATTCCCGTAGCATGCACGTATGGTCAACCGCTATGTTAGGAAGCCGGAGCATAATTGATATATTGATTGTCATCCTTTGTGTTGAGGTCGGGATCGCGCGATGGTTAACACCTACCAACCCTTCCCCTAGGAGTATGCGTTTAGCACTTTGTTTCAATTACTAATAAAAACTTTCGCAACAAGTATGTGAGTTCTTCATGACTAATGTGAGTCTATGGTATAGATGCACTTTCACCTTCCACCATTGCTAGCCTCTCTAGTGCCACGCAATTCTAGCCGGTGCACAAACCCACCATATGCCTTCCTCAAAACAGCCACCATACCTACCTACTATGGCATTTTCATAGCCATTCCGAGATATATTGCCATGCAACTCCCACCGTTCCGTCTCATGACTTGTGTCGTCACTCTCATATTGCCATTGCATGATCATAAGATAGCTAGCGAGATGTTTCAACGACATACGCCATGCTAGATCGTTGCACATCCCGGTACACTGCCGGAGGCATTTCCTATGGAGTCATCATCATTGTGAGCTTTGAGCTGTGAGTAAATAAAAGTGTGATGACCATCATTATTACAACATTTTCCCATGTGAGAAAAAGAGAGGCCAAAGAGCCCAAAAACAAAAAAAAAGGAGAAAAGAAAAGAGAAAACAAAACAAAAAAAGAGGCCTAAGAGCCCAAATGGAAAAAAAAGAAAAGAGAGAAAAAGAGAGAAGGGACAATGCTACTATCTTTTTCCACACTTGTGCTTCATAATAGCACCATGTTCTTCATGATTGAGAGCTTCTTGCTTTGTCACTACCATATGCTAGTGGGATTGTTCATTATATAACTTGGCTTGTATATTCCAATGATGGGCTTCCTCAAAATTGCCCTAGGTCTTCGTGAGCAAGCAAGTTGGATGCACACCCACTAGTTTTCCTTTTGAGCTTTCACATACTTATAGCTCTAGTGCATCTCTTGTATGGCAATCCCTACTCATTCACATTGATATCTATTGATGGGCATCTCCATAGCCCTTTGATACGCCGAGTCAATGTGACCATCTCCTCCTTTTTGTCTCACAACCACCACCACACTCTATTCCACCTATAGTGCTATATCCATGGCTCGCGCTCATGTATTGCGTGATAGTTATAAAAAGTTTGAGGAAGTATGGGTGCGAAAACAATTACTTGGCCAATACCGGGGTTGTGCATGATTTACATTAGTTGTGTGAGGATGATGGAGCATACCCAGACTATATGACTTTGTAGGGATAACTTTCCTTGGCCTTGTTATTTTGAAAGTTCATGATTACCTTGCTAGTTTGCTTGAAGTATTACTGTTTTCATGTCAATAGCAAACTATTGTTTTGAATCTTACGGATCTGAACATTCATGTCACATGAAAGAAGTTGCAAAGGATGACTATGCTAGGTAGCATTCCACATCAAAAATCCATTCTTTATCACTTCCCTACTCGAGGACGAGCAGGAGTTAAGCTTGGGGATGCTTGATACGTCTCCAACGTATCTATAATTTTTTATGGTTTCATGCTATTATCTTGTCAAACTTTGGATGTTTTGCATGCCTTTTATATATTTTTTGGGACTAACTTATTAACTCAGTGCCAAGTGCCAGTTCCTGTTTTTTCCATGTTTTTGACCCCTTTCAGAGGAGATTTTGAAACGGAGTCCAAACTGAATAAAATCCCCGAAAAGAATTTTTCCATAACGGCAGAAGATCCGGAGACTTGAGAGCCAAGGCAGGGGGGCCAGGGGCCCCACAAGCCCTCACCCCGCGGCCAGGGGGGCGCGGCCCACAGGCTTGTGGGGCCCCTGGACGCCCTTTGCCCTAGGGGTTGCGCCTATATATTCCCTAAAAATCCCAAAAAAATCAGGAGATCATCGAAAGTACTTTTCCGCCACCGCAAGCTTCTGTCTCCGCAAGATCCCATCTAGGGCATGTTCTGGTGCCGTGTCGGAGGGGGCATTCAGATATGGAGCGCTTCTTCATCAACACCATGACCTCTTCGATGATGCGTGAGTAGTTCACCATAGACCTACGGGTCCATAGTTAGTATCTAGATGGCTTCTTCTCTCTCTTGGATCTTCAATACAAAGTTCTCCATGATCTACATGGAGATCTATCCGATGTAATCTTGTTTTCCGGTGTGTTTGTCGAGATCCGATGAATTGTGGATTTATGATCAGATTATCTATGAATCTTATTTGTGTTTCTAATGATCTCTCTTATGCATGATTTCATATCCTTGTAATTCTCTTCGAGTTCTGGGTTTTGTCTGGCCACCTAGATCTATGATTCTTGCAACGGGAGAAGTGCTTGGTTTTGGGTTCATGCCATGCGGTGACCTCACCCAGTGACAAAAGGGGTAGCGAGGCACGCATCATGTTGTTGCCATCAAGGGTAAAAAGATGGGGTTTTCATCACTGGTTTGAGATTATCCCTCTACATCATGTCATCTTGCTTAAGGCGTTACTCTGTTCATCATGAACTCAATACACTAGATGCATGCTCGATAGCGGTCGATGTGTGGAGTAATAGTAGTAGATGCAGAAAGTATCGGTCTACTTGTCTCGGACATGATGCCTATATGTATGATCATTGCCTTAGATATCATCATGACTTTGCACAGTTCTATCAATTGCTTGACAGTAATTTGTTCACCCACCGTGATATTTGCTATTTTGAGAGAAGCCTCTAGTGAACACTATGGCCCCCAGGGTCTACTCCACACCATATTTCAGCCTTACACTTTTTACTTCGTTGCACTTTCCGCCTTCAGATCTCACTTTGCAAACAATCTTGAAGGGATTGACAACCCCTTTGAAGCGTTGGGTGCAAGCTTGTTTGTGTTTGCGCAGGTACTCTGGACTTGATGACACCCTCCTTCTAGATCGATACCTGGGTTCTCAAACTGAGGGAAATACTTACCGCTCCTGTGCTGCATCACCATTTCCTCTTCAAGGGAAAAACCAACGCAAGCCCAGTCCCCGTCAACGTGTCAATTTCTGGCGATGTTGTTTATGAAGTAGCACTTGACAGACACGCCTTAGACTAAATGATTTACCAAGGGGGTCCCCATAACAACCCCGAACGTGTTAGGAGCGCTCAGTTATGGAATAAAATATCCGTAGCCGAAACTAAGGTGGCAACAGCGGAACAAATCACCCGACAAAAGGCCAGGCCTTCCGCTCTTTACCAAGTATATAGTGCATTAATTAAATATTATTAAGTAAGATGATAATCAAATGGACGAGCTTGCACCTGGAACAAGCAACGCTAAGATGCAACCTAACTTAGCCAAATAGTATTTGCTAGGAGGGGAGGTGTTTGAGGTTTCATGGCAATTTTTGATGGCCTATATATCACGTGGTACGCAGCAGAGATATAACGATGGAATCGAATCAAGTAAGCATAACAAATCTAGAAACGGTGTCAAGGTCATGATCATCTTGCCTAAGATTTCTTCAGAGTGGAACTGTTCCTGATCTTCCTGCACAAACTCACCGGACTCCTCGAACTCGTTTCCGGACCCAGTAGCTACACAAAGAAACAAACAACAAATAAACACCAGCAATTGAAAATGCAACAATCAATATGATGCGGGCATACACAACCTCTGAATATGCACAAAAACAATCTTAAACCGATAACAAAGTTCCACCTCATCACAAAATGACACTTTGTAGAACTTTTCAAATCTGGAATCTAGTGCCGCCATTGGATTCTTGGGAATTTTCTACCCCAAATCCATATATCATATTGCTATATATGCATGCAGAAAAACACCACAAAACACCACAGAAAATCTACACAGGATCAAAACTACTTATGTCAAGAACAGGAGTTGTTCTTGAACGTGCCATATCTGGTATATACGAGATTAGGCAATTCCACATCTGGCTATTCCAAAAATGGAATTAACACAACAACAACAAAAAAACAACACACTTCTAAGTGCATCTAGTGCCCCTTAGTGATTTTGGTGGTTTGAAGACTTGTAGGTTCAGTATCTAATGTGTTTATAAGTGTACACAGGATCTATAAGTAATTGAGGAGTTTGAGATATTTGAAGAATATCGACCCCTAAAAATATATGTCTTCAGTTGAAGAAATTGGTCTGAAGCTGTAGAAATGAATCACGAGGAATCTGCGATGAAATTGATATTCCTCATGAAGATATTGATATTGAGAAGATCGGTGGTTCCTGAAGAAAATCATTTTGAAGAAATTGAAGCGTGAAGATTTACGTTTTCTGTTTTACTTTCCTCGCATTTGATGAATAGGAACACCGTACTGTTAAAGGGGGTCAAAGTAACGCTATGGAATGAATTTCCTCATGATGCTCAACCCAAGCCAAATCCTACCAAAAGCCTCAAGTGAGGAATATGAGTGACATGAGGACTCTCACAGTTGAGGGTCCCGACCGTTTCGATAGCCACGCCAAGTCACTGGTCTTATCCACTCCAACGGTCATATTATTTAAGGGCATTAATGTCAAATCATGTCGGGATGCTCCCAGGCTATAAATAGCCGCCCCCCACAACCACTAGCTTGTTGGCTGCTCCGTTAGAAACTGACACTTGTCATAAGAGCAACCCAAATTCCTCAGAGCCTTCGAGAGTAAATCATCAATGAGGAAATACACCACCCACCGAAACCACAAACCAAACCTAGTGATTGAGCATCACTGAAGGAGTTGTTCCTGTGTGGGACTGAAGCCTTTTACCTTTGAGGACTGTGCATCCTCCAGACGGTTAGGCGTCATGGTCTAGAGCAATCCAGCAGTCAATTGTGGATCGCCGGGTGACCGAGTTTGTGAGGGTTTGGAAGTCTGCCCTGAAGACTTACCAAGAGTGTTGGGCGAGGACTGTGTGTCCTTAGCTCAAGGAGAATACGGTAGGGACTGTGTGTCCCGGGACTGGGTGTCCTTTGGTTTCAATACCAAGCCGCTCCAAACCAGATGTACAACTGTCACAGCAGTTGGAACTGGGTCATCAACAATAGTCTTCACCAAGAATCGGGTTCTAATTCCTCAACTCTTTACTTTCTCTGTATTATGTGTTGATGACTTTCACTGTGACTGTTTGAAGAATTTGCTGAAGACTTTCTCTGAATTTCCTCAACCCCCAATTCTTCACTATAGTAAATCATCATCTGTTTTCTGCGTGCCTGCTTACTGTGCAATCTGTTTTCACATTCTTCACTCTGTAATACTGCTATTGTGACAGTTTGCACGTCTGATCCGTAACCGTTTCCGCTGTAAGTTAGTCATCAGTGAGGAATTTCCTCAAATGGAATTTCCTCAGCGATGAAATTCTAAAAATCTCCTATTCACCCCCCCTCTAGTCGATATAACGCGCTTTCAATTGGTATCAGAGCAAGGTACACTACTGGAATCAGAGATTTTGCCGTCTGCTGCTTCTTTGCCGTCTGTTGGCTGATGGGAAAGACACTCTTTGCCATCAGCTACCAGAAACCAGACGGCAAGAGAAGGCTGATGGCAAAGGTACTGTTTGCCATCAGCCAGGCTGACGGCAAATCTCATTCAGGGAGACGGCAAAGAGTTCGGGTGGCCCACCCTGCACCCCCTCTCTCCCCCCTAACGGCCTCCCTCTTTGCCGTCTGCTTTTCTCATCTGTGCCGTCGGCGGCAGACGGCAAAGAGGGTGCCTCTCATCTCCCCTAACGGTCGCGCCCCACACCCCTCTCTCTCTCTCACCCCCCGCCCCCTCCCGAAACCAGCACCGCCGCCGCGCCGCCACGCCACCATCGCAGCTGGCGCCGCCGCCACGCCCTCCTCCTCCCTGCGCTGCCGCGCCCTCCTCCTCCCGGCGCCACCACCGCACCCTCCTCCTCCCTGGCCCCGCCCCCTCCCGAAACCAGCACCGCCGCTGCGCCGCCACGCCACCACCGCACCATGCGCCGCCGCCACGCCCTCCTCCTCCCTGCGCTGCCGCGCCCTCCTCCTCCCGGCGCCACCACCACACCCTCCTCCTCCCTGCCCCCACCCCCTCCTCCACCACGCCCCCTCCTCCTCCTCGGGACCTCCTCCTCCACCACCGCCGCCGGAGCTCGCCCCTTCTCCACCACCGCCCCTCCGCCACCACCGCCCTCTCCTCCACCGACGGAGCTCGGTGAGTCCTTTTTTCCTTTTTTCGTTTAATTCATTAATTAGGTTAGTTGTTAATTACCTATTGTTAGTTAGGTTAGTTAGGTTAGTTGTTAGTGTTTACGTACTGGTAATTAGGTTAGTTAGGTTACTTGTTAGTTGTTAGTGGTAATTAGGTTAGTTGTTAGTGGTATTACCCCTCGAGCTAGGTTAGTTGTTAATTACCTACTGTGTGTTAGGTTAGTTGTTAGGTTAGTAGTTGCCCGTGTAGAGCCCTCCGGTCGCCGCCTATGCTTGCACTAGCCACAACGTTGGGGAACGTCGGTGAGCTTGTCACGCACCTGCCATGGCTACGATGCCATCGAGCTCACGTGCTGCAACAACGATGCTGCTGCAACCACCCCCATGCAGGTAGGTGCAGAAACATTACTGTTGGGACCAACCCCTTCAGGCACCGGTGATATTACACTTCAACACCGAGGATATTACAACAGCTCGCAATAGTAGTTGTCGCACCAACACGACATCTCGACGACACCCCTGACACCCGTCACAATGCCCCGAAACCCCGACACGACGCCCCGACACGACATCTCGACGACACCCCTGACACCCGACACGATGCCCCGAAACCCCGACACGACGCCCCGACACGACATCTCGACGACACCCTGGCATGAAATATTTTTTTATGGAACCTGGAAAGTTTTATAAAGTAGTATAGGTAACCTGGAAAGTTTTATAGGTAACCTAGAAAGTTTTATAGGTAACCTAGAAAGTTTTATAGGTAACCTAGAGCGTTTTATAGGTAACCTCGACCCCCGACCCCCGACCCCCGACAACACTCACCCTCGACCCCCGACCCCCTACCCCGACCCCCGACGCCACTGACCCCCGACCCCCGACGCTCGACGCCACTGACCCTCGATGATGATGCATTTATTGATGATGATTATTAGTTTGTAAGATTCACAACTTAAATTATATATTTTTTAATATTTATTATTCATGTACATATTATTATTCATGTCAGTCATTCAATTTTTTTATGTTGTACTAATTTATTTTAATCTTTATCATGGCAGGTGTTGAAAGATGGTGGGCGCGGGTCCAGAGCGCTCGACGGGTTCTTCCCAGGCGCCCCGCACGAGGGGTGGTACTTCCCTTCCACCCCTATCTCTCCGTAGAGCCTTGGCAGACAGTCTTTCGACACCAGCCGGGGGTTCCTCTTCGTCGGCGGCATTGCCCGCTGGTAGAGGTGTTGGTCGGGTAGGGAAGAAGGCGAAGGGTACAGGGAGAGGTGGTGGCCGCGGAAGATCCAGGAGGACTGTTGAGCCGTCCTCGCCACCACCACCAGCTCATTCACCTGAGCATAGGACTAGTATGGTCGACCCGTTTGCGGAGGAGGCTACGGGGACTCCGGTCCAGTAGCCTGGTGTTCACGGGCATTCGTCCCATGAGACTCCGGTCCAGGAGCAGCCTCGGGTCGAGGTGCACTCGGCCCAGGAGCAGCCGGAGGAGACTACGGTTCCGGAGGCTTCACCCGACGTGGAGAGGTCCGGATGGGAGCCTTGGCCGGATCATACCGAGTTGCCGGATTGGACCGAGGGTCCGGGTGGCTCAGGGGGCGGGGATGGCGGGGATGAGCTTACAGATAGCGAGGGCGATGTGCAGGTGGACGGGGCCCCGGCTACCGTGTACAAGCATGGTAGTACACGTCTCCCGGTCGCCCCGGCTACCCGCGAGCAGAGGCCGGTGATTAAACCTGAAGGAGATAGGTAAGTACATTTACCCTTTTTTTAGCTTTTGCCTTCAAGTTTGTTCAAATATCTAATGCGCTGACCTTATCTTACTGCAGGGGATGGGTACAACCTCTTGGAGTCCGCAGGCCGAACTCCGTCCTTGGTGTGCTTTGCCGGACAAATTTCCCGGGGTTTGTCACGTTGCCTGGTGAGGGTCAGGTTCCTACACTAGGATTTACTTGGGAGCACTACCAGGCTGCGCAGGCCCCGCCGGAGGAGATTATAGATGGTGTCTTGTGCCACACGAGGGCCGAGATGGTGATCAACAACTTTTGGGTAAATTATCCTTTTACAGAATCTAAAATTAACAATATACCTAATTATTGTACTAATCGGTGTTTTCACGTTTGATTGCAGACCTTCTATAGGTGTGAGGATGGATATGAGGAGGCGGCGGCCAGGGTTCTCGAGGTCGAGTGTAGGCGGTTACTACAGAACTTGCTCCACGAGGCTCGGCCGCAGGCTATTCGAGATTACTACGCCACGCGTGGTATTAAGAAGGAGAAGAAGGATTGCCGCGGAAAGTTTCTGAAGAAGGAGCAATACATGAAGGTAATTACCTATTCTTAAGTCCTTCTACGTAGTTTTCTTGATTTCATTCATAGGCGTAGCGCTGAAAATTCTTTCTAATAACTTACAGGTGCCCCCGAGATGGTGTGCGGATAAGATGGATTGTTGGGAGGCGTTGGTTGATGAGTTGTGCACAGGCAGCTGGCGAGCCGTCCACGATAACGCGAAGGATCGGCGTAGCCAAATGGTTGGTGTGCCACACCATCAAGGCAGCGCCAACTTACTTCAGTTTGGACGAAACTGGGTATGTGATTTGCTTCATGATTCATGCAATTCATTCTTATGCTAATATTTTGTTCCTCTCTTTTAGGCGCATCACAATAAGACTGAGATGCCACACTTGTACGACGTTTATGGCATGGCCCATACTGCCTCGTACAAGAAGGCGAAGGCATTCTCTGAGTCTGACCTGGATGATCCCAGTAACTTCACCAACATATCATCCCACCAGAAGCTCGTGGCATACAGGGACGCGGGGAAGGCTACGAAAGGGGATGACTTTAACCCTAGCCAGGAACCTTTGGATCCAGAGCTGGTGATGATATCTGATGGCGGGAGGCCCCATGGCTCGATAGCCATTGGAGATGGGATAATATGTTGTCCACTCACTCTTCCGGAGATCAAGGCGCGTCAGTCGAGCAACTGTCCTGAGATAACGCGTCGTCCACGGCCAGTCGAACTTGCCATCGAGGTTAGTTGTACGGACTAAGAACACTTTCATCCATTTCATTATGTGTGTCACCATAGATCATTACTGTGGTAACGAGGAATGGTTTTTCAGGCTGCTCTTCAGAAAGAGAGAGCGGCAAACCAGGCTGCTCTTGAGAAAGAGAGATTGGCAAGCGAGGCTGCTCTTCAGGCTGATCTTGATGAGAGGGACCAGATCACGGCACGATTGCTTGAGGAGGAGAGGGCCCGGAATGAGGCGGGTCAACGGGCCCTGTACGAGCTTTTTGTGGTATGTTTTTTTTCACATTAGCCAAATCATGTGTGTAATGTCTGTTTCAATACTAACTAATACGACCCACTCTTCAGGGTCTGTGCGAGAAGAGCGGTCAAGTCCCTCCGCCGATGCCCGTCTTCTCTTCGATTGGCACGGTGAGTTCCATTATAAACTAGTATTAATAATTGAGTGTCATCATGCTAACTGAGACATTGCAAAATATCTTTTCTGCAGAATAACTCCCAAGCAGCATCGCACGACCCTTCTCCAGGGCAACCGTCTCCAGACGAAGCCGGCGCGAGCAACCGTGGAGTTTCTCCTCCTTGATGACCACTACGGTAAGTTTCTCCTCCAAACTTAGCTTGTTTTCCTCTAAAATGAGATAATTAGCCAACTTAGCTCCAAACTTAGCTTGTTTTCCCCTGGCCTTCTCCTCCTCCTCCTCTTCATCCTTCTTCTTGATTTCTTCTTCTTCTCCTCTTCCTCCTCTTTCTTCTTCTTCTTCTCCTCTTTCTTCTTCTTCTTCTACCATAATAAGCTCAAAATGAAAAGAAAGAAGAAGAAGAGATGAAGAAGAAGAGAAGAAGGAGAAGGAGGAGGAGGAGGAGGAGGAGGAGGAGGAGGAGAAGGGAGGAGGAGGAGGAGGAGGAGGAGGAGGAGAATGCCAAGGACCTTCTATCCTTCTCCTCCTCCTCCTCCTTCTTCTTGATTTCTTCTTCTTCTCCTCCTCCTCCTCTTTGTTCTCCTCTTTCATATTCACTACTGGAATCCAGAAATTTGCCGTCTGCTTGGCCTTTGCCGTCAGCTCACACATGGCAAACGTACTCTTTGCCGTCAGCTGCCACAGTGCTGACGGCAAAGAGGTGGCAGATAGAAAAAGATTATTTTGCCGTCGGCCACTTCTTTGCCGTCCGCTGGCCGACGGCAAAGAAGCCCTAAGCGGACGGCAAAGGCAGGCGGACGGCAAAGCCCCGCCACACAACGGCCGAAACGTCACCCCACACACCCCTCCCCTTTGCCGTCTGCTTGGGGCCCTTTGCCGTCCGCCTAGGAGCGCGGCGGACGGCAAAGGTGTCGGCGGCCCACCAACCCAACCACCCACCCGGTGCCTCCCCCCCGGGACCTTTGCCGTCGGCCTTGGGGGCCTTTGCCGTCAGCCTAGGAGCGCGGCGGACGGCAAAGGGCCGGCAGCCTAGCCACGTTCACGCGCACCCCCGCCCCCCTTCCAACCGTTCCCACGTAGCCCCCCTCCAACCCCCGCCGCCTACCGACGTCCCGCGCCGCCGATGCCCCACGCCGCCGCTGCCCTGCGCCGACGCCTGCCCCGCGCCGCCGCCTGCACCGTGCCGCCGCCTGCCCCGCGCCGCTCCTCCTCCCTGCCCCGCGCCGTCGCTTGCCCCGCGTCGCCGCCTGCCCCGCGCCGCCGCCTGCCCCGCGCCGCCGCCTGCCCCGCGCCGCTCCTCCTCCCTGCCCCGCGCCGCTCCTCCTCCCTGCCCCGCGCCGCCCCTCCTCCGTGCGCCGCCCACTCCCCTGTCGCCTGCCCCTCCCGGCGCCGCCCCTCCTACACCGCCCCTCCTGCGCCGCCCCTCCTCCCTGCGGCATCCCTCCTCCCTATGCCTCCTCCCTGCGCCGCCCCTCCTCCCTGCACCGCCCTTCCAAGATAGGTAAATTTATTTCTGTTTTTTTGTTTTGTTCTCTTTTGTCATTTTTAGGTTCATGGTAATTAGTTTGTGGTAATTAGTTTGTTAGGTTATACTATATATGCTAATTGTTTATGGTAAAATTAATGACACGAGGATGATAACATTAGTTGTCAAGCATGATGTGTTTTTTTGGTTTTGTTTCTATTTAATGGTATTTGTAGTTTGAAAACGCCGATGTGTTCTGTGTCACACATGTGTTCTCATAGTACCTCTTCATCGGAATGGCTAAAAAACAATATTTTTTTTGACTCGGGAGTACTGATGATGTGTTTCAAGAAAAAAGTGGTGTCGTTAGAAAAGAAAAAGGTTTAGGGTTGAGCACATTATTCTATCTTCGAAGATCGACCCGGTGCCCTCCCAAAAAAAAGATCGACCCGGTCCAGCTGATTCATGAGCACAGCGACGTGGGAAGCACTATGTTGTGGTGTGTGTGCTTCCACCGGACAAAACAATGAAATTTTGAAACATGGACGCGGCGCCGGACCAGGCGTTGACGGCCGAGGCGGCGGCCGTGCTCTCCCCGAGCGGGCCGGTCAGGTAGCTGATGAAGTTGGAGGAGATGCCATAGTACGCGAACCCCCGACCCCCCGACCCCCGACGCCACTGACCCTTGACCCCCGACGCCACTAACCCTCGACCCCCGACCCCCTACCCCGACCGTGACACCACTGACCCCCAACTCCCGAGCCCGGACACCTCTTTGGCCTCTTGTTGACCGAAAAGACCCCAACCCCCGACGCTAGTGACCCTCAACCCCCGACAACACTCACCCTCGACCCCCGACCCCCGACCCCGACCCCCGACGCCACTGACCCCCGATCCCCGACGCCCGACGCCACTGACCCTCGACCCCCGACCCTCGACCCCCGACAACACTCACCCTCGACCCCCGACCCCTACCCCGACCCGCGACGCCACTGACCCTCGACCCCCGACGCCCGACGCCACTGACCCTCGACCCCCGACCCCCGACCCCCGACAACACTCACCCTCGACCCCCGACCCACTACCGCGACCCCCGACTCCACTGACCCCCGACGCCCGACGCCACTGACCCTCAACCCCCGACCCCCGACAACACTCACCCTCGACCCCCGACCCCCTACCCCGACCCCCGACGCCACTGACCCCCGACCCCCGACGCCCGACGCCACTGACCCTCGACCCCCGACCCCCGACCCCCGACAACACTCACCCTCGACCCCCGACCCCCTACCCCGACCCCCGACGCCACTGACCCCCGACCCCCGACGCCCGACGCCACTGACCCTCGACCCCCGACCCCCGACCCCCGACCCCCGACAACACTCACCCTCGACCCCCGACCCCCTACCCCGATCCCCGACGCCACTGACCCCCAACCCCCGAGCCCCGACACCTCTTCGGCCTCTTGTTGACCGAAAAGACCCCAATCCCCGACGCAAGTGACCTTCGACCCCCGATGACACTGACCCACATAGTTATGAGTTAGGTCATATAGTTATGTTAATTATAAAAACATCATATTTGTGTTGATCGGGTGAATTTCAATATGCAGTTGTTCGACGACCTCCACGTGCGTTGGACGAGCTCCGCCCTTGCGTTGTTGGTGAGCACAAATGACTTCTCCTCCTACCCCCTTAATTTGCTCTGTCCCGGTCTTCGTGCCGATGAAACTTGCTAGCTATAGGTTTCTTCAATCAAGAGTATGCGTGTCCTTATAACCGCCATCCTTTCGAATTGTCCAACATTATCCATGGACAGCCCGAGTATGTGTAGATTGGGTTTGTTTTCCCGTATGTTGTGCTCCGGATCTGATGCCGAATTTCGTCAGTGCCTCCCCTGTTGTTCTCCGGGTACACATCCTCTCTGCTTATTGCCGAGACGTGTATCAGGAGAACAGCGGGGAGGTGCTGTCGAAATTCTGCGTCGCATCTGGAGCAGAGCATGGGAAAACGAACCCTGTCTACACATACACGGGTGGGATTAGGACCTATCTTTACCTATTAGCGTGTAGGTTGCATGGACGTAATAAAACTGACAAACTTGATTAGCGTATGAATATAGATGATGAATTATATATTTATTTCTTGTGCCCCCATAGGTAGCTAGGCAACATGAGTGATCGTGCTTGGATGTACACTGGTCACCCTAGTCAGAAAGACATGACCCATGAATGGTTAACAAAAACCAGGGGGTTTGTGAGAGCCGCATTTGCAAATGGCCAGCATAAAACATGGTGCCCCTGTCCCAACTGCGACAACTGGAAAAAGCAGACAGAGTTTGAAATGGGTAAACACCTGCAGAAGTGGGGTTTTACGCCTAATTATACGGTGTGGACTTTTCATGGTGAGTCTGACCAACGTGCTAGAGCTGAGGTGATTTGTCGTCGCACCGACGAGCATGGTACCGGGATTGAAGACATGGTGCAAGACTTTGATGATGCTCGTGATTCGGACGATGAGATGGAGGAATCTGCAAAGGCCTTCTATGAAATGTTGGAGTCTTCAAAACGTCCTCTCCACGAGCAGACTGAGGTTTGTCAGCTGGATGCCATCGCGCAAGTAATGGCTCTGAAGGCTCAATTCAACCTAGGCAGAGAATGCTACGACGCGATGATGACGATATTTGGACGCTTTCTACCCAAAGGCCATGTACTGCCTGCAAACCTGTACCAGTCAGAGAAAATCCTCCGTGTACTTAAGATGCCCTATGAGAAGATACATGCCTGTGAGAATGGATGTGCCTTATTTAGGCTTGAGTATGCGGCCTTGAACTATTGCCCCATTTGCAATTCTTCAAGGTATATTGTGGTAGACAACGGCATGGGTGAGAAGAATCAGACCAAAATCCCCATTAGTGTTCTTCGATATCTGCCAATCGTACCAAGACTTCAACGTCTTTTCATGGTCGAAGAGACGGCCAGACAGATGACATGGCACAAATTGGGCAAAAGAACCGAACTAGATGCGGATGGGAACAAGATGCTGGTACACACTTCAGATGGTTTTTCGTGGAGGCACTTCGATGCATTACATAAGGATAAATCGGAAGATCCAAGGCAACCTAGAGTTGCCATCAGCACGGATGGGTTCAATGTGTATGGTATGACGGCAGCACAATACAGTTGTTGGCCTGTATTTGTCATTCCACTAAATTTGCCACCCGGAGAGATTATGAAAAGAAAGAACATTTTCCTGACGTTGATAATTCCAGGGCCCAACTATCCGGGGAAGAATATGAATGTGTACATGCAGTCGCTTAAGGATGAGTTGCAAGAAGCCTGGGATAATGGGATCAAGACCTACGACGCGGCTACCAAAACAAATTTCAAAATGCATGTGTGGTACATGTACTCGACGCATGATTATCCGGCGTTTGCGCTATTCGCTGGCTGGTGTGTGCATGGAAGGTTCCCGTGCACCACATGCAAGGCAGCTCTTCAGTTCCGTTGGCTGCAGGCTGGTCGCAAGTATTCTTGCTTCAACATGCATAGACAATTCCTGGATCCTGACCATAAGTTCAGAAAAGACAAGAAGAATTTCATCAAAGGTAGAGTTGTCAAAAACACTGCACCAGCTGCGTTGACAGGCCAACAGACCCTTGATCAGTTAAACGCTCTTGAGCCTGATCCTTTGCATCCAGGATACTTCAAAGGGTATAATATGGAACACGCCTGGACTCACAAGTCATGCTTATGGGATCTCCCTTACTTCAAAGACCTCCTTTGCCCACACAACATTGACGTGATGCACACTGAAAAGAATATTGCGGAGGCCATTTTTGGTACATTGTTCGGCATAGAGGGGAAGTCAAAAGATAATCCTAAGGCTAGAATCGACCTGGAGGCTCTATGTGATAGACCATTGCAAATCTTGCGACAACGGAAAGGAAAGCAAAGCATAGCGAAGCCAAAAGCATGGTTCAATCTTGAAAGGCCAGCTATGAGGGAAATGCTATTGTGGGTGAAAATGCGGTTGTTGTTCCCCGATGGGTATGCTGCCAATCTAAAGAGGGGAGCGAGTCCTGAGAAATTGAAAATATTTGGGCTCAAGAGTCATGATTGGCACATATGGATTGAGCGGGTAATGCCGGTGATGTTGCGTGGCTTTATCCCTGAGGATGAATGGCTAGTACTGGCAGAGCTGAGCTATTTCTTCCGTTCTCTTTGTGCGAAAGAACTATCGCCTGGCGTGCTAGATGAAATGGAAGAGTTGGCGCCGGAGTTGATCTGCAAATTAGAAAAGATCTTTCCACCGGGCTTCTTTAATCCAATGCAACATTTGATTTTGCATCTCCCGACCGAGGAAAGAATGGGGGGCCCGTTCAAAATCGATGGTGCTACTCAACTGAGAGGATGCAAAAGACGCTTCGAGCTAAGTGTAAAAATAAACGTAGAATTGAAGCATCGATGGCCGAGGCATTCATTACTGAGGAGGCGGCAAACTTCGTGACAGCACACTACGAAGCCAAAAATCATCATTTGCATAACCCGAAGCCTCGGTACAATAATGGCGATCGAGAAAAAGTTTGATCCAACCTCAGCCTATTCAAAGGTAAGCTCGCACCATCCGGTGCTTCGAAAGGGAAATCGTTGGATGTCGAAGAATGGCGGACCATTTCATTGTATATCTTCACCAACCTATCAGAAGTGCGGCCGTATATCGAGTAAGTTCTCGGTAATTTATTGTTCCACAACTTCTAATTGCTTTGAACTACTCTTATTCCCGGATATTTGATATAGTCGATACGTCGCCGAATTCTCGGATGGAGCGGTCATCGAAAAGGATTCCGTCGAAGAGTATGAGCTTCTCGCAAAGCATGGAGGCGACTATCCTGGTTTCATCTCTTGGTTCAAACAAAGGGTAATTAATTACCATTAAGGGCCCATTTGATTTATTGTTCCGCAAACTTCTAATTGATTTACCTTCTACAGGTGTGAGGAGGGATACGAGGACGACGCGGCAAAGGTTATCGAAACCGAATGTCGCAGCCTACTTCAAAACTTTCGGCACGAGGCTCGGGTGCATGTTGTTCGAGACTACTATGCCACGCGGCGTATTAGGATTGATAAGGCGAAGTGCCGTGATGCTAAGATGGAGAAGGAGAATTACATGAAGGTAATTACATATTATTAAGGCTTTGTAGTTAGTTTCCTTGATTTGGTTCTTACGCACTCAAATTTCTCTTTATTAACTTAGGTGCCCCCGAGATGGTGTGTGGATAAGATGGATTGTTGGGAGGCCTTGGTGGACCAGTGGTGCTCCGAAACGTGGGAGACCAGCCACAACAACGCCAAGGAGAGGCGTGGCAAAATGGTTGGCATGCCACACCATCAAGGGAGCGTCAACTTAATCCAAATTGGCGAGAACTGGGTATGTGGTTTGCTTCATGCCTCATGCAATTCATTCTTAATGCTATCTTAAGCCCTTTACCAATACAATTTTCTGGTCTCTCTCTTTTAGGCGCGTCACAATAAGATGGAGGCGCCACAGATGTACGACCTGTATGCGATGGCCCATACTGCCTCGTACAAGAAGGCAAGGCATTCTCTGAGTCTGACCTCGAGCATCCAGAAAACTTCACCAACATCTCCTCCCACGACAAGCTCGTGAAGTAGAGAGATCACGGGAAGGCGAGGAAAGGGGAGGACTTTAACCCGAGCGAGGGGCCTATTGATCCAGAGGTAGTGATGATAGCTGGCAACGGGAGGCCCCATGGCTCGATCGCCATTGGAGACGGCCTTATACGTTGTCCTAGCACTCTCCGGCAGATAAAGGCACGCCAAACGAGCTCTTGTCCGGAGATAACACGTCGTCCACGGCCAGTCGAGCTCGCCATCGAGGTTAGTTTAATGGACTCAACTATCTTTCCGCATTATGTTGTGCGTTGGAACCAATATGATTACATTGCTAACAATGAGTTGTGTTGCAGGCTGCTATTCAGAAAGAGAGAGCGGCAATGCAGGCGTCTATGGCGGAGAAGGATAAGGAAATTAGGGAGCTGGAGGAGAGGACGATTGCATTGGTGGAGGCGGAGAGGGCACGAAATGAAGTGTCTACCAGGGCCATATACGAGCTCTTCGTGGTAAGTTTCTTCTTCATGTTATTTAAAATCTTGCATTTGAATGTCCGTTTCATTAATAAATAAAAAGTTTGACGTGTCGAAACCAAATGTACAGTCTATGTGCGAGAAGAACGACCAAGTCCCTCCGCCGATGCCAGTCATTAACGTGGCGGGGAGGGTGAGTTTCATTTCAGTGGAGTGATCTTAAGAGTGTCCTCATCCTAACTACACATTGCAAACGACGTTTGGTGCAGAATATGTCCCGAAACGCATCGCACGACCCTTCTACAGTCGAGCCTTCTCCAGGGCAGCCTTCTCCAGGTGAAACAAGCCAGAGCCACCGTGCTTCACCCTAACTTAGGTATGTTATTTCTAGTGTTTTAATAAAAAATAGCTAGACTTGAATCTAATGACATAATTAGCTTAGTTAGCTCCAAAATAGCTAGACTTCCATCTAATGACATAATTAGCTTATTTAGCTCCAAAATGGCCTATCTAATAAAAAATGACCTATACTTAGCTCCAAAATGGCCTTCTTCCTCCTTCTCCTTCTCCTTCTTCTTCTCCTTCTCCTTCTTCTTTTCTTCTTCTTCTCCTCATCCTTCTTCTTCTCCTCCGCCTCCTCCTCCTCCTTATTTTACTTCTTCTTCTCTATCTCTTCTTCTACGTAGCTTAGGCTCCTCCAAGAAAGGCTAAATTGGCTAATTATCCTACGAAATGACATAATTAGCTTAGTTAGCTCCAAAATGGCCTATTTAATAAGAAATGACCTATACTTAGCTAATTATCCTCGAAATGACATAATTAGCTCCAAAAAGGCATTCTTAGCCAATTTAGCCCGAAGAAGGGGACAAGAAGAGAAAAGGAGGAAAAATGAAAGGAAGGAAGAGGAAAAATGAGGAGAAGAAGAAGGAGGAGAGGGAGGAGGAGAAGAAGAAGGAGAAGGAGGAGAAGAAGAAGGAGAAGGAGAAGGAGCTCCTCCTTCTCCTTCTTCTTCCTCCTTCTACCTCCTTCTCCTTCTCCTTCTTCTTCTCCTTCTCCTTCTTCTTTTCTTCTTCTTCTCCTCTTCCTTCTTCTTCTCCTCCTCCTCCTCCTCCTCCTTATTTTACTTCTTCTTCTCTATCTCTTCTTCTACGTAGCTTAGACTCATCCAAGAAAGGCTAAATTGGCTAATTATCCTACGAATTGACATAATTAGCTTAGTTAGCTCCAAAATGGCCTATTTAATAAGAAATGACCTATACTTAGCTAATTATCCTAGAAATGACATAATTAGCTCCAAAAAGGCATTCTTAGCCAATTTAGCCCGAAGAAGGGGACAAGAAGTGAAAAAGAGGAAAAATGAAAGGAAGGAAGAGGAAAAATGAGGAGAAGAAGAAGGAGGAGAGGGAGGAAGAGAAGAAGAAGGAGAAGGAGAAGGAGCTCCTCCTTCTCCTTCTTCTTCCTCCTTCTTCCTCCTTCTCCTTCTCCTTCTTCTTCTCCTTTTCCTTCTTCTTTTCTTCTTCTTCTCCTCTTCCTTCTTCTTCTCCTCCTCCTCCTCCTCCTCCTTATTTTACTTCTTCTTCTCTATCTCTTCTTCTACGTAGCTTAGACTCCTCCAAGAAAGGCTAAATTGGCTAATTATCCTACGAAATGACATAATTAGCTTAGTTAGCTCCAAAATGGCCTATTTAATAAGAAATGACATATACTTAGCTAATTATCCTCGAAATGACATAATTAGCTCCAAAAAGGCATTCTTAGCCAATTTAGCCCGAAGAAGGGGACAAGAAGAGAAAAAGAGGAAAAATGAAAGGAAGGAAGAGGAAAAATGAGGAGAAGAAGAAGGAGGAGAGGGAGGAGGAGAAGAAGAAGGAGAAGAAGGAGGAGAGGGAGAAGGAACTTCTTCCTCCTTCTTCCTCCTTCTCCTTCTCCTTCTTCTTCTCCTTCTCCTTCTTCTTTTCTTCTTCTTCTCCTCTTCCTTCTTCTTCTCCTCCACCTCCTCCTCCTCCTTATTTTACTTCTTCTTCTCTATCTCTTCTTCTACGTAGCTTAGACTCATCCAAGAAAGGCTAAATTGGCTAATTATCCTACGAAATGACATAATTAGCTTAGTTAGCTCCAAAATGTCCTATTTAATAAGAAATGACCTATACTTAGCTAATTATCCTCGAAATGACATAATTAGCTCCAAAAAGGCATTCTTAGCCAATTTAGCCCGAAGAAGGGGAAAAGAAGAGAAAAAGAGGAAAAATGAAAGGAAGGAAGAGCAAAAATGAGGAGAAGAAGAAGGACGAGAGGGAGGAGGAGAAGAAGAAGGAGAAGGAGAAGGAGCTCCTCCTTCTCCTTCTTCTTCCTCCTTCTTCCTCCTTCTCCTTCTCCTTCTTCTTCTCCTTCTCCTTCTTCTTTTCTTCTTCTTCTCCTCTTCCTTCTTCTTCTCCTCCTCCTCCTCCTCCTCCTTATTTTACTTCTTCTTCTCTATCTCTTCTTCTACGTAGCTTAGACTCCGCCAAGAAAGGCTAAATTGGCTAATTATCCTACGAAATGACATAATTAGCTTAGTTAGCTCCAAAATGGCCTATTTAATAAGAAATGACCTATACTTAGCTAATTATCCTCGAAATGACATAATTAGCTCCAAAAAGGCATTATTAGCCAATTTAGCCCGAAGAAGGGGACAAGAAGAGAAAAAGAGGAAAAATGAAAGGAAGGAAGAGGAAAAATGAGGAGAAGAAGAAGGCGGAGAGGGAGGAGGAGAAGAAGAAGGAGAAGAAGGAGGAGAGGCAGAAGGAACTTCTTCCTCCTTCTTCCTCCTTCTCCTTCTCCTTCTTCTTCTCCTTCTCCTTCTTCTTTTCTTCTTCTTCTCCTCTTCGTCCTTCTTCTCCTCCTCCTCCTGCTCCTCCTTATTTTACTTCTTCTTCTCTATCTCTTCTTCTACGTAGCTTAGACTCCTCCAAGAAAGGCTAAATTGGCTAATTATCCTACGAAATGACATAATTAGCTTAGTTAGCTCCAAAATGGCCTATTTAATAAGAAATGACCTATACTTAGCTAATTATCCTCGAAATGACATAATTAGCTCCAAAAAGGCATTATTAGCCAATTTAGCCCGAAGAAGGGGACAAGAAGAGAAAAAGAGGAAAAATGAAAGGAAGGAAGAGGAAAAATGAGGAGAAGAAGAAGGCGGAGAGGGAGGAGGAGAAGAAGAAGGAGAAGAAGGAGGAGAGGGAGAAGGAACTTCTTCCTCCTTCTTCCTCCTTCTCCTTCTCCTTCTTCTTCTCCTTCTCCTTCTTCTTTTCTTCTTCTTCTCCTCTTCCTTCTTCTTCTCCTCCTCCTCCTCCTCCTCCTTATTTTACTTCTTCTTCTCTATCTCTTCTTCTACGTAGCTTAGACTCCTCCAAGAAAGGCTAAATTGGCTAATTATACTACGAAATGACATAATTAGCTTAGTTAGCTCCAAAATGGCCTATTTAATAAGAAATGACCTATACTTAGCTAATTATCCTCGAAATGACATAATTAGCTCCAAAAAGGCATTCTTAGCCAATTTAGCCCGAAGAAGGGGACAAGAAGAGAGAAGGAGGAAAAATGAAAGGAAGGAAGAGGAAAAATGACGAGAAGAAGAAGGAGCAGAGGGAGGAGGACAAGAAGAAGGAGAATGAGGAGAATAAGAAGGAGAAGGAGAAGGATCTCCTCCTTCTCCTTCTTCTTCCTCCTTCTTCCTCCTTCTCCTTCTCCTTCTTCTTCTCCTTCGCCTTCTTCTTTTCTTTGTTCTTCTCCTCTTCCTTCTTCTTGTCCTCCTCCTCCTCCTCCTCCTTATTTTACTTCTTCTTCTCTATCTCTTCTTCTACGTAGCTTAGACTCATCCAAGAAAGGCTAAATTGGCTAATTATCCTACGAAATGACATAATTAGCTTAGTTAGCTCCAAAATGGCCTATTTAATAAGAAATGACCTATACTTAGCTAATTATCCTCGAAATGACATAATTAGCTCCAAAAAGGAATTCTTAGCCAATTTAGCCCGAAGAAGGGGACAAGAAGAGAAAAAGAGGAAAAATGAAAGGAAGGAAGAGGAAAAATGAGGAGAAGAAGAAGGAGGAGAGGGAGGAGGAGAAGAAGAAGGAGAAGGAGGAGAAGAAGAAGGAGAATGAGAAGGAGCTCCTCCTTCTCCTTCTTCTTCCTCCTTCTTCCTCCTTGTCCTTTTCCTTCTTCTTCTCCTTCTCCTTCTTCTTTTCTTCTTCTTCTCCTCTTCCTTCTTCTCCTCCTCCTCCTCCTCCTCCTCCTTATTTGACTTCTTCTTCTCTATCTCTTCATCTACGCAGCTTAGACTCATCCAAGAAAGGCTAAATTGGCTAATTATCCTACGAAATGACATAATTAGCTTAGTTAGCTCCAAAATAGCCTATTTAATAAGAAATGACCTATACTTAGCTAATTATCCTCGAAATGACATAATTAGCTCCAAAAGGGCATTCTTAGGCAATTTAGCCCGAAGAAGGGGACAAGAAGAGAAAAAGAGGAAAATGAAAGGAAGGAAGAGGAAAAATGAGGAGAAGAAAAAGGAGGAGAGGGAGGAGGAGAAGAAGAAGGAGAAGGAGAAGGAGCTCCTCATTCTCCTTCTTCTTCCTCCTTCTTCCTCCTTCTCCTTCTCCTTCTTCTGCTCCTTCTCCTTCTTCTTTTCTTCTTCTTCTCCTCTTCCTTCTTCTTCTCCTCCTCCTCCTCCTCCTCCTTATTTTACTTCTTCTTCTCTATCTCTTCTTCTACGTAGCTTAGACTCCTCCAAGAAAGGCTATATTGGCTAATTATCCTACGAAATGACATAATTAGCTTAGTTAGCTCCAAAATGGCCTATTTAATAAGAAATGACCTATACTTAGCTAATTATCCTCGAAATGACATAATTAGCTCCAAAAAGGCATTCTTAGCCAATTTAGCCCGAAGAAGGGGACAAGAAGAGAAAAAGAGGAAAAATGAAAGGAAGGAAGAGGAAAAATGAGGAGAAGAAGAAGGAGGAGAGGGAGGAGGAGAAGAAGAAGGAGAAGAAGGAGGAGAGGGAGAAGGAACTTCTTCCTCCTTCTTCCTCCTTCTCCTTCTCCTTCTTCTTCTCCTTCTCCTTCTTCTTTTCTTCTTCTTCTCCTCTTCCTTCTTCTTCTCCTCCACCTCCTCCTCCTCCTTATTTTACTTCTTCTTCTCTATCTCTTCTTCTACGTAGCTTAGACTCATCCAAGAAAGGCTAAATTGGCTAATTATCCTACGAAATGACATAATTAGCTTAGTTAGCTCCAAAATAGCCTATTTAATAAGAAATGACCTATACTTAGCTAATTATCCTCGAAATGACATAATTAGCTCCAAAAGGGCATTCTTAGGCAATTTAGCCCGAAGAACGGGACAAGAAGAGAAAAAGAGGAAAAATGAAAGGAAGGAAGAGGAAAAATGAGGAGAAGAAGAAGGAGGAGAGGGAGGAGGAGAAGAAGAAGGAGAAGGAGGAGAAGAAGAAGGAGAATGAGAAGGAGCTCCTCCTTCTCCTTCTTCTTCCTCCTTCTTCCTCCTTGTCCTTTTCCTTCTTCTTCTCCTTCTCCTTCTTCTTTTCTTCTTCTTCTCCTCTTCCTTCTTCTCCTCCTCCTCCTCCTCCTCCTCCTTATTTGACTTCTTCTTCTCTATCTCTTCATCTACGCAGCTTAGACTCATCCAAGAAAGGCTAAATTGGTTAATTATCCTACGAAATGACATAATTAGCTTAGTTAGCTCCAAAATAGCCTATTTAATAAGAAATGACCTATACTTAGCTAATTATCCTCGAAATGACATAATTAGCTCCAAAAGGGCATTCTTAGGCAATTTAGCCCGAAGAAGGGGACAAGAAGAGAAAAAGAGGAAAATGAAAGGAAGGAAGAGGAAAAATGAGGAGAAGAAAAAGGAGGAGAGGGAGGAGGAGAAGAAGAAGGAGAAGGAGAAGGAGCTCCTCCTTCTCCTTCTTCTTCCTCCTTCTTCCTCCTTCTCCTTCTCCTTCTTCTGCTCCTTCTCCTTCTTCTTTTCTTCTTCTTCTCCTCTTCCTTCTTCTCCTCCTCCTCCTCCTCCTCCTCCTTATTTTACTTCTTCTTCTCTATCTCTTCTTCTACGTAGCTTAGACTCCTCCAAGAAAGGCTAAATTGGCTAATTATCCTATGAAATGACATAATTAGCTTAGTTAGCTCCAAAATGGCCTATTTAATAAGAAATGACATATACTTAGCTAATTATCCTCGAAATGACATAATTAGCTCCAAAAAGGCATTCTTAGCCAATTTAGCCCGAAGAAGGGGACAAGAAGAGAAAAAGAGGAAAAATGAAAGGAAGGAAGAGGAAAAATGAGGAGAAGAAGAAGGAGGAGAGGGAGGAGGAGAAGAAGAAGGAGAAGAAGGAGGAGAGGGAGAAGGAACTTCTTCCTCCTTCTTCCTCCTTCTCCTTCTCCTTCTTCTTCTCCTTCTCCTTCTTCTTTTCTTCTTCTTCTCCTCTTCCTTCTTCTTCTCCTCCACCTCCTCCTCCTCCTTATTTTACTTCTTCTTCTCTATCTCTTCTTCTACGTAGCTTAGACTCATCCAAGCAAGGCTAAATTGGCTAATTATCCTACGAAATGACATAATTAGCTTAGTTAGCTCCAAAATGGCCTATTTAATAAGAAATGACCTATACTTAGCTAATTATCCTCGAAATGACATAATTAGCTCCAAAAAGTCATTCTTAGCCAATTTAGCCCGAAGAACGGGACAAGAAGAGAAAAAGAGGAAAAATGAAAGGAAGGAAGAGGAAAAATGAGGAGAAGAAGAAGGAGGAGAGGGAGGAGGAGAAGAAGAAGGAGAAGGAGAAGGAGCTCCTCCTTCTCCTTCTTCTTCCTCCTTCTTCCTCCTTCTCCTTCCTCTTCTTCTTCTCCTTCTCCTTCTTCTTTTCTTCTTCTTCTCCTCTTCCTTCTTCTTCTCCTCCTCCTCCTCCTCCTTATTTTACTTCTTCTTCTCTATCTCTTCTTCTACGTAGCTTAGACTCCTCCAAGAAAGGCTAAATTGGCTAATTATCCTACGAAATGACATAATTAGCTTAGTTAGCTCCAAAATGGCCTATTTAATAAGAAATGACCTATACTTAGCTAATTATCCTCGAAATGACATAATTAGCTCCAAAAAGGCATTCTTAGCCAATTTAGCCCGAAGAAGGGGACAAGAAGCGAAAAAGAGGAAAAATGAAAGGAAGGAAGAGGAAAAATGAGGAGAAGAAGAAGGAGGAGAGGGAGGAGGAGAAGAAGAAGGAGAAGAAGGAGGAGAAGAAGAAGGAGAAGGAGAAGGAGCTCCTCCTTCTCCTTCTTCTTCCTCCTTCTTCCTCCTTGTCCTTCTCCTTCTTCTTCTCCTTCTCCTTCTTCTTTTCTTCTTCTTCTCCTCTTCCTTCTTCTCCTCCTCCTCCTCCTTATTTTACTTCTTCTTCTCTATCTCTTCATCTACGTAGCTTAGACTCATCCAAGAAAGGCTAAATTGGCTAATTATCCTACGAAATGACATAATTAGCTTAGTTAGCTCCAAAATGGCCTATTTAATAAGAAATGACCTATACTTAGCTAATTATCCTCGAAATGACATAATTAGCTCCAAAAAGGCATTCTTAGCCAATTTAGCCCGAAGAACGGGACAAGAAGAGAAAAAGAGGAAAAATGAAAGGAAGGAAGAGGAAAAATGAGGAGAAGAAGAAGGAGGAGAGGGAGGAGGAGAAGAAGAAGGAGAAGGAGAAGGAGCTCCTCCTTCTCCTTCTTCTTCCTCCTTCTTCCTCCTTCTCCTTCTCCTTCTTCTTCTCCTTCTCCTTCTTCTTTTCTTCTTCTTCTCCTCTTCCTTCTTCTCCTCCTCCTCCTCCTCCTCCTCCTTATTTTACTTCTTCTTCTCTATCTCTTCTTCTACGTAGCTTAGACTCCTCCAAGAAAGGCTAAATTGGCTAATTATCCTACGAAATGACATAATTAGCTTAGTTAGCTCCAAAATGGCCTATTTAATAAGAAATTACCTATACTTAGCTAATTATCCTCGAAATGACATAATTGGCTCCAAAAAGGCATTCTTAGCCAATTTAGCCCGAAGAAGGGGACAAGAAGAGAAAAAGAGGAAAAATGAAAGGAACGAAGAGGAAAAATGAGGAGAAGAAGAAGGAGGAGAGGGAGGAGGAGAAGAAGAAGGAGAAGAAGGAGGAGAAGAAGAAGGAGAAGGAGAAGGAGCTCCTCCTTCTCCTTCTTCTTCCTCCTTCTTCCTCCTTGTCCTTCTCCTTCTTCTTCTCCTTCTCCTTCTTCTTTTCTTCTTCTTCTCCTCTTCCTTCTTCTCCTCCTCCTCCTCCTCCTCCTCCTCCTTATTTTACTTCTTCTTCTCTATCTCTTCATCTACGTAGCTTAGACTCATCCAAGAAAGGCTAAATTGGCTAATTATCCTACGAAATGACATAATTAGCTTAGTTAGCTCCAAAATGGCCTATTTAATAAGAAATGACCTATACTTAGCTAATTATCCTCGAAATGACATAATTAGCTCCAAAAGGGCATTCTTAGCCAATTTAGCCCGAAGAAGGGGACAAGAAGAGAAAAAGAGGAAAATGAAAGGAAGGAAGAGGAAAAATGAGGAGAAGAAAAAGGAGGAGAGGGAGGAGGAGAAGAAGAAGGAGAAGGAGAAGGAGCTCCTCCTTCTCCTTCTTCTTCCTCCTTCTTCCTCCTTCTCCTTCTCCTTCTTCTTCTCCTTCTCCTTCTTCTTTTCTTCTTCTTCTCCTCTTCCTTCTTCTTCTCCTCCTCCTCCTCCTCCTCCTTATTTTACTTCTTCTTCTCTATCTCTTCTTCTACGTAGCTTAGACTCCTCCAAGAAAGGCTAAATTGGCTAATTATCCTATGCAATGACATAATTAGCTTAGTTAGCTCCAAAATGGCCTATTTAATAAGAAATGACATATACTTAGCTAATTATCCTCGAAATGACATAATTAGCTCCAAAAAGGCATTCTTAGCCAATTTAGCCCGAAGAAGGGGACAAGAAGAGAAAAAGAGGAAAAATGAAAGGAAGGAAGAGGAAAAATGAGGAGAAGAAGAAGGAGGAGAGGGAGGAGGAGAAGAAGAAGGAGAAGAAGGAGGAGAGGGAGAAGGAACTTCTTCCTCCTTCTCCTTCTCCTTCTTCTTCTCCTTCTCCTTCTTCTTTTCTTCTTCTTCTCCTCTTCCTTCTTCTTCTCCTCCACCTCCTCCTCCTCCTTATTTTACTTCTTCTTCTCTATATCTTCTTCTACGTAGCTTAGACTCATCCAAGAAAGGCTAAATTGGCTAATTATCCTACGAAATGACATAATTAGCTTAGTTAGCTCCAAAATGGCCTATTTAATAAGAAATGACCTATACTTAGCTAATTATCCTCGAAATGACATAATTAGCTCCAAAAAGGCATTCTTAGCCAATTTAGCCCGAAGAACGGGACAAGAAGAGAAAAAGAGGAAAAATGAAAGGAAGGAAGAGGAAAAATGAGGAGAAGAAGAAGGAGGAGAGGGAGGAGGAGAAGAAGAAGGAGAAGGAGAAGGAGCTCCTCCTTCTCCTTCTTCTTCCTCCTTCTTCCTCCTTCTCCTTCTCCTTCTTCTTCTCCTTCTCCTTCTTCTTTTCTTCTTCTTCTCCTCTTCCTTCTTCTTCTCCTCCTCCTCCTCCTCCTTATTTTACTTCTTCTTCTCTATCTCTTCTTCTACGTAGCTTAGACTCCTCCAAGAAAGGATAAATTGGCTAATTATCCTACGAAATGACATAATTAGCTTAGTTAGCTCCAAAATGGCCTATTTAATAAGAAATGACCTATACTTAGCTAATTATCCTCGAAATGACATAATTAGCTCCAAAAAGTCATTCTTAGCCAATTTAGCCCGAAGAACGGGACAAGAAGAGAAAAAGAGGAAAAATGAAAGGAAGGAAGAGGAAAAATGAGGAGAAGAAGAAGGAGGAGAGGGAGGAGGAGAAGAAGAAGGAGAAGGAGAAGGAGCTCCTCCTTCTCCTTCTTCTTCCTCCTTCTTCCTCCTTCTCCTTCCTCTTCTTCTTCTCCTTCTCCTTCTTCTTTTCTTCTTCTTCTCCTCTTCCTTCTTCTTCTCCTCCTCCTCCTCCTCCTTATTTTACTTCTTCTTCTCTATCTCTTCTTCTACGTAGCTTAGACTCCTCCAAGAAAGGCTAAATTGGCTAATTATCCTACGAAATGACATAATTAGCTTAGTTAGCTCCAAAATGGCCTATTTAATAAGAAATGACCTATACTTAGCTAATTATCCTCGAAATGACATAATTAGCTCCAAAAAGGCATTCTTAGCCAATTTAGCCCGAAGAAGGGGACAAGAAGCGAAAAAGAGGAAAAATGAAAGGAACGAAGAGGAAAAATGAGGAGAAGAAGAAGGAGGAGAGGGAGGAGGAGAAGAAGAAGGAGAAGGAGGAGGAGAAGAAGAAGGAGAAGGAGAAGGAGCTCCTCCTTCTCCTTCTTCTTCCTCCTTCTTCCTCCTTGTCCTTCTCCTTCTTCTTCTCCTTCTCCTTCTTCTTTTCTTCTTCTTCTCCTCTTCCTTCTTCTTCTCCTCCTCCTCCTCCTCCTTATTTTACTTCTTCTTCTCTATCTCTTCATCTACGTAGCTTAGACTCATCCAAGAAAGGCTAAATTGGCTAATTATCCTACGAAATGACATAATTAGCTTAGTTAGCTCCAAAATGGCCTATTTAATAAGAAATGACCTATACTTAGCTAATTATCCTCGAAATGACATAATTAGCTCCAAAAGGGCATTCTTAGCCAATTTAGCCCGAAGAAGGGGACAAGAAGAGAAAATGAGGAAAATGAAAGGAAGGAAGAGGAAAAATGAGGAGAAGAAAAAGGAGGAGAGGGAGGAGGAGAAGAAGAAGGAGAAGGAGAAGGAGCTCCTCCTTCTCCTTCTTCTTCCTCCTTCTTCCTCCTTCTCCTTCTCCTTCTTCTTCTCCTTCTCCTTCTTCTTTTCTTCTTCTTCTCCTCTTCCTTCTTCTTCTCCTCCTCCTCCTCCTCCTCCTTATTTTACTTCTTCTTCTCTATCTCTTCTTCTACGTAGCTTAGACTCCTCCAAGAAAGGCTAAATTGGCTAATTATCCTATGAAATGACATAATTAGCTTAGTTAGCTCCAAAATGGCCTATTTAATAAGAAATGACATATACTTAGCTAATTATCCTCGAAATGACATAATTCTCTCCAAAAAGGCATTCTTAGCCAATTTAGCCCGAAGAAGGGGACAATAAGAGAAAAAGAGGAAAAATGAAAGGAAGGAAGAGGAAAAATGAGGAGAAGAAGAAGGAGGAGAGGGAGGAGGAGAAGAAGAAGGAGAAGAAGGAGGAGAGGGAGAAGGAACTTCTTCCTCCTTCTTCCTCCTTCTCCTTCTCCTTCTTCTTCTCCTTCTCCTTCTTCTTTTCTTCTTCTTCTCCTCTTCCTTCTTCTTCTCCTCCACCTCCTCCTCCTCCTTATTTTACTTCTTCTTCTCTATCTCTTCTTCTACGTAGCTTAGACTCCTCCAAGAAAGGCTAAATTGAC